>NC_026000.2:55961539-56035587 GCF_000442705.2 Elaeis guineensis
GGAGGTGGGGTTGCTCCGGCAAGACCCTTTGATGCTCAAGTCAGTTCTCTGCCTCAACAAGAATGGAGTGCTCGAACGGAGAATTTAGCAGAGTTTCGAGATAAGAAATGAGCTTAGAGAATAACGTATCTGGATCCCCTTTTATAGGCGGAGGAGGCAACGGATTGATGGCGACATTTTAACCGTCTGGTAGTGGGCCGTCCATGGTCAGGAGAATTTATTACGAAGGGTAGTGGAGTAGACCCGTGGCTATTGTCATAGCCTGCCACGTAGGGCCTGTTGCAGGTAGTGGAGCGGCGTCCGTGCCGCTAGTTGTCAGCGAGTAGTGGGATCGTGCAGCACCTGCCGCAGGGAGCGGAGCAGAATCGTGGCATTGACACAGCCTGTCAGAGAGTAATGGGTCTGCCGCAGGGGGTGATGGAGCCGCCGGAATCCGCTACAGGAAGTGGAACAGGATCATGGTTGTTATTGTGATCTGCCAAGGGGTGCGGATCTGTTGATCGAGGCTCGACAGCGGTCGGAGTCCGGCCTCTGTAGAAGTTCGGGAAGGGTCCTCCTTTCGGTTGGGGTCGTAGGTGGAGTCCGGCTCCCGTAGGAGTCTGGGCGGAGCTGAGCTGCTGTTGATATCGAAGGTGGAGCCGCTCCCGTAGGAGTCCGGGGCGGAGCCGAGCTGCTGTTGATGGTCGAAGGTGGAGCCCGGCTCCCGTAGGAGTCCGGGCGGAACCGAGCTGCTGTTGATGTCGAAGGCGGAGCCCGGCTCCCGTAGGAGTCCAGACGGAGCTGTGCCGTTGTCGATGTCCGGTGGTGGAGCCCGACTCCCGTAGGAGCCCGGCGGAGCTGTGCTGCTGTTGATATCGATGGCGGAGCCCGGCTCCCGTAGGAGTTCGGGCGGAGCCGAGCTGCTGTTGATGTCGAAGGCGGAGCCCGGCTCCCGTAGGAGTCCGGGCGGAACCGAGCTACTGTTGATGTCGAAGGCGGAGCCCGGCTCCCGTAGGAGTCCGGGCGGAGCTGTGCCGTTGTCGATGTCGGTGGTGGAGCCGGCTCCCGTAGGAGCCCGGGAGCTGTTCTGTTCCGTCGTTGATTCCGCTGGGGGTTTCGGCTGTGGGTATTTTATACCCAACACTAGTCCCCCTACTTCCGAGTTTTAATTTCAAATGAAGGAAGTACAGAGAGAGAGATGGGTACAGTCGAAACCATCCCTTCGAATCCTGCGCACTGCCGCCTCCCAGATATTTTGGCATTTAATGTGCGTACGTCAGAGCCCGCTTTTCGATGAAGGTGACCTGAAGAGTCTTTTCAAAACCTCCATTGAAACACGATCCCAAGCGTCGTGCCACGGGAATTTGCTAGCGGTCAACCCTCGATAGCAATGAAGGGATAAGCGCGACACGTGGCACACACCAGCAGGCCCAGGAATACTCGCCGCCATAACTGCACTAGGATCCGTCGGCTATTTAAACCCCTCAGTCCTTTCATGGCTTCATCCTGGTGCTTTTCTTTCGTCTGAGAGCCTTGCTTCCCTCGCTCCAGTCCTTGCCTCCTTCAGCTCCCCAATTCTTCTCTGAGGGTTTCCACACCATCTCCTCTACTCTGGAGGTGGTTCTTGAGGGGATTTTTAGGGCTTGGAGGAAGGTGAGGAGGAGGATGGCGGCCGGTGAGAATCTCCATCGTTTTAAAGGGGGCCCGGGGAAGAATTCCTTCAACAACAAGGGTTTAGTAACGGGGGCTGTCGGTGAAGTTGTTCTGCCCGCGAATTTTGGAGTAGCAAGGCGGGGTGATACCGATCAAGAGGGCAGAGCTGCCGTCATAAGCCATGACGGGATCCTTAATGCCGTCGGGGCTGAGGGACGGAGGCGGTCGGTGTCGACGGTGGGGCAGTGGAACTTGTTGCGGGGACGGTGGAAGTAGCGCATGCCGACCTTGCCGGAGCATTTTGGGTGGCGGCTGCAGTGGGGCGTTCGACGATGAGGCACATTTATGGCGTCGCTACCGCTCCCGAGGTGACTCCGGTTCTTCTTGAAACAGGTCTTCGCTACTGCCGCCGTTGCCCTTACCGCCTCCAGAGATCTATCCCACCCTTTTCCCGCTAGGGTTGGGACTTCGGAGACAGAATGAGACGAGATGGGGCGAGAGCTGTTACCCGCACTAGAGAACGCGATCGAGAAGGACAGAGACGAGAAGAGGAGTTCGCAGCTCGGAGCGGCCTCCGGTGCACCCTTCCCGAACTGTGTTTGCGAGGCTGGCGATGACGTGTATCTTCTTCTTCTTTTTTTCTGACCCACCGGGTTCTGTAACGTATACTCTTATTAAATGAAAAAGAGATTTTGTTACCTCATCTGTATCTCGCATTAAATAGTTGTCTGTCGAACTTCTTCATTTTCCTTTCCTTTTTTCTTCCTTCTCTTCTTTTTCACGTCGTCCCAAGGTCATTGACGAACTCTTCTGTTCATGTGGGGTTGTCGTTTGCCGAGCTCCTTTTCGGCTTTTATGTCGTTCGAAGATACCCAATTGTCATTCCGTTGATGGTTGCAGGTTTGCTTGGGGCCCTTCGGGCCTGAGATTCCTCCTAGGGCTTGAATTTGGGGATTCGAGCTTCCGTTGCCTTCGGGCACTATTTGCTTTCCTTTTTTGCTTGGATTTTTCTCCGTCGAAGTCGGGGCTAAGTTCGGCTCCCTTGGTAGTCCAAACGGAGAAGCCCTCCTGAAGTTGGAGTAGCCCGGCTCCCGTAGGAGTCAGGGCAAAGTTTTTCTGCAATCAAAGTCATAGGCAAAGTCCGGCTTCCGTAGAAGTCCGAGCGGGGTTATCCTGTAGCTGATGTCGGTGATGGAGCCCGGCTCCCGTAGGAGTCCGGGTGAAGTCTTTCTTGGCGTCGCAAACGGAACCCGGCCCCCGTAGGAGTCTGGGCGAAATCTTTTTTGTCGTTGGAACTCGGCTCCCGTAGGAGTCCGGGTGAAATCTTTTTTGTCGTTGGAACCCGGCTCCCGTAGGAGTCCGGGCGAAAGTCTTCTTTGTCGTTGGAACCCGGCTCCCATAGGAGTCTGGGTAAAGTCTTCTTTGTCGTTGGAACCCGGCTCCCATAGGAGTCCGGGTCTTTCATTTCGCTCGAACCGGCGTGAGGTTCTCCTCGTGTTCCTGACACAGCTGTGGGGGCACATTGGGGCGTTGTAAGGCCTCTCCCCCCATCCGGTCTAAAAGAACCGGGCCTTCGACTTTGCTCAAGTTAGGGCGAGGTTCTCCTCCTGTCCCTAACAGGGCTGTGGGGGCACATATGGGCGTTGCGAGGCCTCTCCCCCCATCCGGTCTAAAAGAATCGGGCCTTCGACTTTGCTAAGTTAGGGCGAGGTTCTCCTCCTGTCCCTAACAGGGCTGTGGGGGCACATATGGGCGTTGTGAGGCCTCTCCCCCATCCGGTCTAAAAGAACCGGGCCTTCGACTTTGCTCAAGTTAGGGCGAGGTTCTCCTCCTGTCCCTAACAGGGCTGTGGGGGCACATATGGGCGTTGTGAGGCCTCTCCCCCATCCGGTCTAAAAGAACCGGGCCTTCGACTTTGCTCAAGTTAGGGCGAGGTTCTCCTCCTATCCCTAACAAGGCTGTGGGGGCACATATGGGCGTTGCAAGGCCTCTCCCCCCATCCGGTCTAAGAGAACCGGGCCTTCGACTTTATGAGATTGCCTTTGTATTTTTGACACAGTTTGCTTGAATTGTCTAAAGACACATGGGTATACGATTTTTGATGAAACGAAGTCACTGGTAGTACATCCGTAAGTTTTCTGAGCTCCACGGTCGCGGGAGGTCGGCTCCTCCAAGCTCCTTGAGATAGTAAGTTCCAGGCCGGACTACTTCCTTGACCTCATAAGATCCCTCCCAGTTTGGGGCAAGTTTCCCCTGGCCTTGTGGTTGCGAGACAGCAGTTCGTCGGAGCACTAGATCTCCTGCTTTAAATGCCTTGTTCTTGACTCGGGCATTGTAATATCGGGCAACTTTCTGTCTGTAGGCTGCCATTCGAACCTGAGCAATCTCCCGTCTTTCTTCCAGCAGGTCGAGGTTGGCTCTGAGACTTTGTGCGTTTTGGGGTTCGTCGAATGCCACGACTCATGCCGACGGGAGTTTAAGCTCGATCGGGATGACGGCTTCCGCACCAAAGGCTAAAGCAAAGGGAGTCTCCCCTGTAGGCAACCTCTGGGTGGTTCGATACGCCCATAGCACATGATAAAGCTCGTCCACCCAAGTTCCTTTCGCTCTTTCAAGCCTTGTCTTAATTCCCTGCAAAAGAGTTCTGTTAGTTACCTCAACTTCGCCGTTTGCCTGAGGATGGGCCACTGATGTGAAGTTGTGGGAGATGTTTAGATCTTCACAGAATTCAGCGAATTTGGCTCCCACGAATTACCGTCCATTATCAGTGATTAGGGTTCTAGGTAAACTGAACCTGCATACGATTGATTTCCAGACGAAATCCTGCACTTTCGCTTCTGTGATTTTTGCTAGTGGCTCGGCCTCGACCCATTTGGTGAAGTAGTCGATCGCTACAAGGAGAAACTTCCTTTGACCGGACGCCATGGGAAAGGGGCTAAGAATATCCATCCCCCACTGTGCAAAAGGCCATGGGGCACTCAAGGGTGTGAGCTCGGTAGCAGGTTGTCTCTAGATGTTGGTGTATCTCTGGCATCGATCACACTTTTTGACATATTCGATCGAGTCATGATGCATTGTTGGCCAGTAATACCCTTGGCGAAGTAGCTTGTGGGATAAAGATCTGGCACCCAAATGGTTTCCGCAAGCTCCCTCGTGCACTTCCCATAAAGCATAGTCAGCTTCTGAGGGCCGGAGACACCTTAAGAGGGGTAAGGAGTATGATCTTTTGTACAATTTGCCCTCATAAAGGATGTACCGGGAGGCTTGATTTTAGAGCTTCCGGGCCTCTTTCGCATCCTGGGAGAGAATCCCATCTTTAAGATAGGTTGTCAGTGGGTCGACCCAGCTGGGCTCGTGGTCGATCTCCATTACGGGCCACGGTTCTTCCGTACTCGGATGTTTTAAAACTTCAAAGAGGACACCTTTGGGCAATTCAGCCGGAGCCAATGTCGCCAGTTTGGAGAGAAGATCGGCTCTGGTATTCTCCGACCTTGGAATTTGCCTGATGTCGAAACTGCTAAAGGTGGGGGCGAACTTCTTCACTTTCTTAAGATATTTGGCCATACTGTCCTCCCGTGCTTCATAGTTTCCAATGACTTGCCCCACCACAAGTTGGGAGTCGCTGTGCACCCGGAGTCGACCTATTCCAAGCTCTTTGGCGACCCTTAATCCTGCAATCAGAGCTTCATATTCTGCTCCATTGTTTATTGCGGGGAACTCGAAACGCAGAGCGTACTCCGCGACGACTCCCTTCGGGCTGACCAAGATCAGTCCTGCATCCGGGCCTGTCGTGTTGGAAGATCCGTCCACATGGAGGGTCCAAAAGCAATCGGAGGGGCTGGCTTCTTCGTTGGGGGAGTTCGGTCGGGCCTTCAGGTCGTCAACTTTGCTTTGCTCAGGTTTGACCTCCTCGGGGATGGTGCACTCTACTATCAAATCTGCCAATATTTGGGCCTTTACTGCTGGTCTAGGTTTGTAGTTGATGTCGAATTCTGTGAGCTCGATTGCCCATTTTGCCATTATTTCAGAGGTATCAGCTCGGTGCAAAATCGCCTTGATCGGTTGATCGGTGAGTAGCGTCACCGTGTGCCCTTGAAAGTAAGGTCGGAGTCTCTGAGCTACAATCAACAAGGCGTAAGTCAGTTTTTTTAATTTAGTATACCTGGTCTCGGCGTCCCTCAGCGCACGGCTAATGTAGTAGACCGACCGCTGAACTTTCATTTCTTCTTTGACGAGGACAGCTGCGAGGGCTGTGGGAGAGACTGCCAGGTACAAAAATAGTTCCTCCCCAGGTTCAGGCTTCGCCAGCAGTGGGGGTGAGCTAAGGTAGCCTTTTAATTCTTCGAATGCCTGTTGGCATTCAGAGGTCCAACAGAAGTTCTTCAGCTGCTTGAGGGTTTGGAAGAAGGGCAGACATCATTCGGCCGACCTCATGACAAAGCGATTAAGAGCTGCAATCCTTCCCGTGAGGCACTGGACCTCCTTGATCGACCTTGGGGCGGTCATTTCTTGGATGGCGCAAATTTTCTCTGGATTGGCCTCAATCCCGCACCCCGATACCATGAAGCCCAGGAACTTTCCTGAGGTTACCCCAAAGGCGCATTTGGTCGGGTTCAGCTTCATTCTGTACTTTCGAAGAGCGCCAAAAGTTTTCTCGAGGTCGGCGACATGATCTCTGAAAGATCTGCTTTTTACAAGCATATCGTCCATGTAAACCTCCATGTTTCGGCCGATCTGCTCTTTGAAGATTTTGTTCACCAGTCGTTGATAGGTGGCGCCCGCATTCTTGAGGCCGAACGGCATGACCCTGTAGTAGTAAAGGCCGCGATTAGTGATGAAAGCTATCTTTTCTTCATCTTCCGATGCCATTCTAATCTGGTTATAGCCGGAGAATGCGTCCATAAAAGTGAGGAGCTCATGGCCTGAGGTAGCGTCCACCAGTTGGTCGATCCTGGGAAGGGGGTAGCTGTCTTTTGGGCAAGCCTTATTCAGCTTTTTGAAGTCGATACACATCCACCACTTGCCGTTTGCTTTCTTGACCAAAACAACATTGGAGATCCACTCAGGATAATTGATTTCCTTGATAAATTCGACCTTGAGAAGCTTATCCACTTCCTCGGCTATTGCCTTCTGCCTCTCCGGGGCATGACTCCAGATTTTTTCTTTCGTCGGTCGATGCTTAGGGTCGACCGCAGATGATGTTCCATGACTTCTGTGTCGATCCCCGGTATATCCGCCGGGACCCATGCGAAAACGTTTGCATTTCTTCGGAGGAAATCCACAAGATGCGTCCGCACCTCCTCCCCCAGGTTGGAGCCAATTAACACCACATGCTCCGGGTTCCCATCATTCAGAGGGATTGGTATTAGGTCTTCAATTGGACCGCCCCTCTCTTCAGCGAGGTCATCGCGGGTATCCAATCCATCGACCGGACAGGGGTCCGCTTGATCGCTTCTTTGTAAGGCAATGTTGTAGCAATGCCTGGCCAGTGCTTGGTCTCCCCGGACTTCTCGATCCCCTGGCTGGTGGGGAACTTCAATTTCAAATGGTAGGTTGAAACAACAGCTCTGAGGGCATTGAGGTCAGGTCGGCCAAGAATTGCATTGTAGGCAGATGGTGCCTTTACCACCAGAAAATTTACCAGAGCTCTGGACTGCTTTGGATGCTGACCCGCGGTCACAGTTAGAGCTATCATTCCTTCCATCAGAACGGCATCACCGGTAAACCCTATTAAGGGGGAGCAAATCGGCCTTAGATGACCGCCAAGAGTGGCCATTCTTGAAAAGGCATTGTAGAACAAGATGTCGGCCGAACTCCCGTTGCCGATGAGAATGCGACGGACGTCGTAATTTGCTATGTTCAAGGAAACTACGACCACATCGTTATGAGGGGATTGGACTCCCTGGGCATCTTCTTCAGTGAAGGCTATGGGCTCTTCAACTTTTTGCCGCTTGAGGGACGCGGCTGGTGTGCTGATTGCCTCTCGCCGGGATTCCCCCGAGATGACGTTGACGGAATCCGACGGAGACCGATCATCCGGCCACCCTTTATCGGCGACCATAGCCGGAGGTAGTTGTGTAGAGACCTTGTGAGAGGGCATCAAATGAGGGAAGGAGGATTGGGCACCAGAAAAGATGGCCGGAAGCGGATCCGTTGAGCGCTCCTTTAAGAACAAGGGTGCTGCGAAGACACAGGCCCTTCTTCTAGCGCCAATCCTGTTGGTGCAAAAATCTGCTTGCGCCGGAGAAGCTAGAGTCGGGGAAGCCGCGGTCGCCGCCGGGACCTGCAAGGGAAGTCTAAACCGGAGGTGGGGTTGCTCCGGCAAGACCCTCCGACGCTCAAGTCAGTTCTCTACCTCAACAAGAATGGAGTGCTCGAACGGAGAATTTAGCAGAGTTTTGAGATAAGAAATGAGCTTAGAGAATAACGTATCTGGTCCCCCTTTTATAGGCGGAGGAGGCAACGGATTGATGGCGACATTTGTAACCATCTGGTAGTGGGCCGCCCATGGTCAGGAGAATTTATTGCGAAGGGTAGTGGGGTAGACCTGTGGCTATTGTCATAGCCTGCCACGTAGGGCCTGTTGCAGGTAGTGGAGCGGCGTCCGTTGCCGCTAGTTGTCAGCGAGTAGTGGGATCGTGCAGCACCTGCCACAGGGAGCGGAGCAGAATCATGGCCGTTGACACAGCCTGTCAGAGAGTAATGGGTCGCCGCAGGGGGTGATGGAGCCGCGCGGAATCCGCTACAGGAAGTGGAACAGGATCATGGTTGTTATTATGATCTGCCAAGGGGCGCGGATCTGTTGATCGAGGCTCGGCAGCGGTCGGAGTCCGGCCTCTGTAGAAGTCCGGGAAGGGTCCTCCTTTCGGTTGGGGTCGTAGGTGGAGTCCGGCTCCCGTAGGAGTCTGGGCGGAGCTGAGCTGCTGTTGATATTGAAGGCGGAGCCCGGCTCCCGTAGGAGTCCGGGCGGAGCCGAGCTGCTATTGATGTCGAAGGTGGAGCCCGGCTCCCGTAGGAGTCCGACGGAACCGAGCTGCTGTTGATGTCGAAGGCGGAGCCCGGCTCCCGTAGGAGTCCGGGCGGAGCTGTGCCGTTGTCGATGTCGGTGGTGGAGCTCGACTCCCGTAGGAGCTCGGGCGGAGCTGTGCTGCTGTTGATATCGAAGGCGGAGCCCGGCTCCCGTAGGAGTCCGGGTGGAGCCGAGCTGCTGTTGATGTCGAAGGCGGAGCCCGGCTCCCGTAGGAGTCCGGGCGGAATCGAGCTGCTGTTGATGTCAAAGGCGGAGCCCGGCTCCCGTAGGAGTCCGGGCGGAGCTGTGCCGTTGTCGATGTCGGTGATGGAGCCCGGCTCCCGTAGGAGCCCGAGCGGAGCTGTTCTGTTCCGTCGTTGATTCCGCTGGGGGTTTCGGCTGTGGGTATTTTATACCCAACAGATCCTATGAAGAAGAATGTAAAAGAAAGAACTTATTTTTCTGTAAAATTATAGATCTTGAAATCCTAGGTTTGTTGTATGTGATACAAAGTTGTATGAAAAATAAGACATCTAATCTATATGATTAAAATTATTTGAATCATGATAAAATAAAATCTTGAATCATAAAAGTTTTAGATATATTCTGAAAGTATTATGATTAGTTTTATTTTAGTGTTGCAAGAATCTTCAGTTCCGAAACTCCTTGAATCATGCTCACAAAATTACTGAGCCAACCCAGTTTTGAACTGAGTTGATCCAATCTCCTTATGTAGCCGGCTCAATGGTGATTGAGTCGACCTAATTTTAGAATAAAAAATCTTCGCATAAAATTTATTGTAAATTATTTACAAAATAAGGTTAAAATTATTTCAAACTATAACCTAAATCCATATTGATGCTGAACTTAATTGAGAATTAAGTATAGAAATGATTAGATCTAGAATTGTGAATTAAAGATCTAATATCATTCGCATAAAACATGGGGGCATGGGTTAGCTCAAATTAGATCTTCTCAATTGGGTTAGATCTCAAGTTTGAACCAAAGAGTTAATGGACTAACTAAAAAAATTGATTAAATTTAATCAAATATTGAATTAGATTAAATCAAAATTTCTCTAGAACCAATACAATAGTTGTAGATGGTCAAGTCCATATCTTTGATTAGGCCAAATGGACCTTAATTATAGCTCAATGGTTAAACCCGAATCATTAAGTTGGTCAAATCAAAACTAATTAACCAATTAGTGTCTAAGATAAGTTTGACATTTCGATTGGTGGTTTTTAATTGAAAGTGACTTACCTGGCCATTTCGATGGTGTCTAAGGCAAGCTTAGCAAACTCTCCCATCGATCTCACTTACCTAACCAATTTGATGGATTATATCTTGATTAGATCGCTAAGTGATTCGAGCTGACTCATGTCATTAAGGTTGATTAGTGTGACTGATCTAGGTGCCAGTTTAACCAGCATGACCTTAATCCAATTCAATGACTTGAGGAAGTTAGTGGGAGGATTGTGGTTTACTGGTTGATCTTTTCTCATCTCTTCTCTAAATTGATTAAATTCTCTAAATTATTAGGTCTCTAAAATGAGCTAGTTATGGAGATAACTAGATTATAGCCTTCCATTAAGTTGGGTGATAATGGGTCCATTAGTATGATGATCATTGGAGGCTCAAAGGTCTGGTGTTTATCTACTATTGGAATTATCATTCAATAATATGAAGACTTAGTTGAGTCTCTCTATCAAGTGGTCAGATTAGCCAGCCAAAGTTAGGTCTGATTATTTGATAGTTGGATTCATAAGTATGATCATGTTAATGGTTGGACCTAATCAGAGCTTATAGAGAAGATCAAAGTCAACTGAAAAGTTACTTGGGACTAAATCAATTATTAAAAATTATTTGATAAAATAATTGGTTAAGAAACTACCCATAGATGTACATAGGTGAGTCGATCAAAGTCGGGCTCGTGTGCAGTCTGTATGGATTCTAGTACCTACTAAGAAATTAGAGTAATTCTTCAGATTGGAGATAGAGGCTATCAATTTGAAAAAAATAGTGAGATAACCTTTAGACTAAAGTCCAAGTCTTTAGGTTTAATCAATTCATAAACATAAAGGTCTTGTATTTTCCTTTCAGTTATGGCTAGATGTCTATTGCTCCATTCACTATTTGGCAGTGACTTATTTATAGATCCAACTTCGATAGATGGTATCGAAAATTGAAAATAGTTCTAGAGCATGAATGGATCTTAAATATGATTATGGATCTAGCACCTAAAGTTCCTACATCCAAAATATGTGATGCGATCAAAGGTACTTATCATAAGTGGCCATATGATCGTATCATCGTACGGTGTTTTTGAGAGCACAAAGAATACGAATTTAGTTGTAAATTTATTGATGCTCAGTGGGAGAAAATTCTTCAAATATTGAAGTTCTTTCGCACCTCTAAAGATGTATCTTCAGTGGGGGAACAATCTTTTAAAAAAGAAAAAGAAGGTACAAAAGAGTCATGCTTGGGCTAATGAGTCCGAATTGACAAAAGAGTCTATGGTTAACCTGATCTGACAAAGTCACTTGATCCAAATAGGCTAAAAAAGAAAAATCAGCAAAGAGTTGCTGAACAAGGTATTTATATAATAACACCTTATAATTTCTCTATCTGTGACACTACTATCTGAGTATTGGATATCAAAAGTCTATACAAATTGTTGCAATGACTTCAGGATGGTAGAAAAATTGGAAACAGCAAGAGCTTCCTGAACAATAGAGTTGGAAGTTATGTTGCAATCCTTGTTTTAGGAATCATCGAGTCTGTTTTCAATTCTAACAATGTCGTTTTAGTGATTGTCACTATTGTCTAATGATTTTTATGATATCATTATGAATGATGTCAAAATTATGTGGATAATGGAGAAATGACATTAATGAATAGTCACAGCCTGTTAATATATTGTACACAATCAAACAAACTTTTTTAAGTAGATAATGTCACAAATATCTATCTTTGGTAATTTAGGCTCGAGCATTAAAAAAAAATAAGATCAACAAGAGATAATTCTCGAAGTCAACAATCGTAAATCATTGTTAACCTGTTAATCTTATCTCTTTAGTAAGATGACCAAGTCACTTTTTACTGAGAAAGGTGAACGAGCCAATGATATTCTGAGTCTGATACATACTGATGTATTAGATCTATGAATATGTTTGTCATAAATTTAGATTATTTGAAATATTCAAATATGTCCATAATAAGGTAAAGAAACAAACTTGAAAGAATATTGAAATTCTTCTATCAAACCAAAGAGGAGAATGCATTTCAAATAAGTTTTGACATATCTCGAAGAGAATAGGATTCTCTTCTGATGGAATCAACTTTATTAAACATAGTTCAATCCATGATGGGGTTTAAAGGTCTATCAGTTTCTTTTTTAGAGTTATGCTCCTAAGACTGCTTGTTATGTTCTGAATTGGATTCCAAAGTAATCAGTTGCAAAGACTCCATATGAGATATGGACTAGGTGTAAGCTGATATTCTCTTACCTTAAAGTTTGAGAGTATTTATTTTATGTCAAGTATTTACAGACTGATTAGCTTAGATCCCAGTCTTATATATATTATTCTATAGGATAATTCTAAAAAATCTAGAGGATATAACTTCTACCATGCTAAAGAACAAGAGTTGTTTGGCATTCCTTTCAGAAAAAGAGTACCTTGGTGAAGGTACTGATGTCTTTAATGTAGAACTTATGAAGTTCGATAGGTAGAAGAACAGATGCAATCTAAAGAACCCATAGAATTAGATTTGATTAGATCAAATCTAAAACCTATTGTAGAGGCACCATCAAGGAGATCTGATAGTGTATCGTATCCGTCATATAAATCTGCTGTATCTAGATCCGAGATGTGATTCTATTGAACTTGATGAGAACAATAAGGATCTAATCACCTACATGGATGCCATGCAGAGGTCTGACTTTGATTAATGACTTGGAGCCATAAGTCCAAAATGGAGTCCATGAAGGTCAATGATGTATGGACACTTATTGATCCACTTGAAGGGATAAAACTTATAGAGTGTAAGTGGATCTCCAATAGGTTTAGAGTAGCGCAAATGAGAAAGTAGAGACCTACAAAGCTCATCTAGTTGCCTAAGAATATTGTCAACATTATGGTGTTGACCATAATGAGATAATTTTCTCTTATGGCAATGCTAAATATTTTAAAGTTGAAACATGCATTTTGATAAGTGATCAAAATGCATGGCTTCGTTAAGAATGAAGAAGAACCCTGCAAATACAAATGAGTTAATAGTTCTATAAGTGTATTTCTTGTTTTGTATATGAATAAAATTTTTTTAATCAAGAATGACATTCTTTACAATACAAAAAATAAAAATTTTGCTATTATTATTGTTCTCCATAAAGGACTTTCGAAAAAGCATCTCTCATTCTAGAGATGAAGATCTATAGAGATAGATCTAAAAGACTGCTTGAATTTTTTTAGTCCCACATACATAGAGTGTTTATGAGTAGAATTTGTTCTACCATGTACATCATATATGAGATCAGATATAGTATACCCACTAGGGTAGTGAGTGCATACTTGCAAGATCCAGATGAGAATTACTAGAAAGTCATCCTTAAGTATTTGAGAAATATGAAAGATCGATGACTCGATTATGGAGAATCTGATTTAAAACATATGAAGTATGACTCTAATTTTTAGTTGGACATAATAATAACAAAAATATATCAGAATACATTCTTATCCTAAATAATGGAACAATCTGCTGGAAAGGTTCCAAATAGAAAAAGATAGCCAAATTCAAATTGCGAGGCAGAATGCATTACAGCATTCGATGCTTGCAAAGAAGCTATATGATTGTACATATTCACTGATAAGCTAGGAGTGGCACCCTCTAATGATGGTCTTGCTGTATTGTACAGCACTGGAGCTATAGCTTATGCCAAGGAGCTGAAGTCCCATTAGCTTACTAGTTATTCTGCGTTACTACCACCTTATTTAGAAAATCTATTAAGGTGACGTCGAACTTTAGAAGATCGATGGAAAGGAGAACTTGACCAATCCATTTACTAAAATCTTGATATCTAGGAGTTCTGAGATAATAAATCGAAGATGGATATATGATACTATACTGATTGACTTTAGTCCAAGTGGAAGTTGTTAAGAACTGTGTCCTAAAACCAATCGTTTGACGATTGTGCTAATTATAAATGTGTATGAATTGATCAATAATAAAAGTTATTTGATATTTTTTATCATAAGATTATATCTTCTAACAAACTCTTATGTTGTAATGAAGTCCTTACGACTACTTTGATCGATAAAAGAGGATTTATTGCGTAGTCTTAAATTGGTCCGCGATCAAATGATACGCTATTACTAGGATGATAGCGATATCAAGTGTAGGTCATTGTGTGCCATATACATTGGTTGTCTTCATAACCAAATAGTATAGAGATACTGGTATGGCATACAAGTGAGATATAAGAGTACATTATCACTGAATGTGACCAACTACGGAGCACTCTACTGTCAAGGGTAGCTCGTGAAGGGTATTGGTATAAGTGTCCCTCCGACCTGAGATCACCATGGTGACTTACAAGCAACTTACTGTACTTTGGTACTAACTAACTGAGTTTCTAATTTAGTGATGAAAGATTTTTGGATACAGTCAAGTACTTATCAAGTCGGTGCGTGAGTCAAGATAGGATTGATTCTCCGAATTAGTAGGAGATATGCATCAGTATATTTCAATTTAGCAAAATCTGAACCCGGATAATCCATGTGATAGATTTGAAAAAGATTGAAATATAATGTGAATGACTTATCTAGAATTGACAGTTAAATTTTAGGTCATCCTCGAGCATTAGGATCAAAAGGATGAATTATACGGTAACCATACGTCAATAGATTCTTGAATGTTGCTTCGTCTTCATTCAACCTATCCAGACGTCAGGTCACCATTGCTAATGGTTACATTGATTGGTTCAGAAAGGTATTTTTGTGCTATCAGTTTAGATTCGAACCTATGAGGTCATACTCAAAAAAAATTTCTGACTGATCATGTGGCTGATCAATGATTGAGAATCATTCAAGGGCTTAATCATCAATTCGATAGATGGTTAACCTTATGTAAAAGTTACAATAAATTAATTCACCAAATTTAGTAAATTAATAAAAAAATAATTAGTAATTAAATTATTGATTAGCTCAATTTGATTGAGCAAAGAGGATTAAATAAAATCTAATTGAATTAGATTCAATTAGGTTTGACCCGATTAGGTTATGAGATGACTTAATCGCTAAGGGAGAATTATCTCTGATTTGATCAGAACTTTGGTTCAATCAATTTTTAATTTGATTAGAATTTGATTAAAAATTTATGAATCTAATTAATTAAATTTTATATATTTTATTTGGACTAAACCAGATGTGATTGGATTGGATTCAAATAAGAAAATTAGGAGTCCTTATTGGAATAGGACTCTTCTCCCTTGCGCCAACTTAATTTGCACACCATATATCTCCACACACAAAATTATTTTGTGTGAGATTCTTTTACACAAAAGAGTCATTTCTCATCTCTATCTCATGTCTAAATTTGATTTGGTTTTTATAAAAGAAAGATTCTAAAATTAGATTTCAAAATATTCTTTATCAAGAGAATCTATCCTCATCCAAATCAACCTCTTCATGCAAATAAATTTTTTTCTCCTTATATGTGCAATATTTTGAAGATATTTTTTATGGGAGAGGAGAACTGATTTATCATAAAAAAATATGAGAAAGGGTATCCCATATTTTTCTAGTATGTTTTGGGACATGGAATTGTGAAGGGAGGTGGAATCCTATAAGAGTCCAAGATCACTAGGACTCTTCACCCCACCTCCTTAGATGCCTATAAACGGAGCTTTTATGGTTGCTTTTATGTGTATAAGATACTAGAAGAGAGATCTTCATATGGTGGATGTTTGGGCATGGTTCATGACGTAAAAAATGGAGAGGAGGGTCCTCTTTCTTGGGGTGTGCACAAAAATCAAAATTTTAGATTTTTGGTTCTAAGGGTTTGAAAAGAGAGAATAAATTAGAAAAAAAATATTCTCTTCTTTATCTTTCTTCCACCTCTTCATCTCCTCTAGAAGTTCATTTTCAACCTTTGAAAAAATTTTAGAGATTTGAAGAAAGATCCAGATCGGCCAAAAAGAAGGTCTTCGCGTGAGCTAGTACTCTCGAGAAGATCGATCAGATTGGAGCTTCGAGTGGACTTTCTATAGAGATCGGACACGTGTACGGCTACGAGCAACCAGCAAAGATCCTCTCCACCATATCTCTCAGTAATGGAGGTCATCGACCCATGATCAAGTATAGAATTCTGAACTCAGATTAGAAGTAGATGTGATCTACTGCTCACATGCATGCATGCTAATTTTATCTTCAGATTATTTCAAATTTTATATATAACATAACATATCATAGATTCTAGAGTAGGTTAATTTGATGATTAGATCATATGCATGTTAGATTAATTTGATTAATCTAATAATCTTTCACTATAATTTTTTCAAAAAAATTTCAAAGTACATGCATGAAATTGCCTACGCATCCCAACAAGCAAGTTGCAGGTGATCCATTATCACCGTCAGTCGTGAAGTGCTTGGCTCCTCAAGGGTCATCGAAGGCGCATCACATCATGATGAGCATTGAGCAGAGCATACAGAAGTATTTTGTACTCTCATCTTGGCCATGATGGTTCTTGGGGGAGTATTTTTCTCCCTCTGCCTTCTTGGGGAAGCATTTTGCACTTTATTGTGGCCCATCTCCAATGGGAGTGATCAATCGAGAGCCAAGCTGCTATGCTTGAGTGACAAATGGTAAGGAACCAAAAGAGGATGCTTAATCACCAGAGATAGGCACACAGTCGAAGAAGCTGAGAGCAAGAGCGAGGGCTGGCAGTGGGTGCCGACGATGATCTCTGTCCGACGTCGAGGTGCAGGACCTACAAGGGAAGTCCCATCAGAGGTTGCTCCGGTGAGGATCCTCCGATAATCAAGTCAAAAAAGAAACACAATGGAAGAAGGAGCAGAGTTTTGGCATCAGGGTCTCAAGTGTGAGCACATGAGACATACATACCTAAAGGAGTCCCTACTTACCTCTATTTATAGAGAGAGCAAAGTTAGTGGCAAAAGGACAGGTGGTCATGCCAAGCGTATCCTATCGCATGGAGGCGTATGGGATGTCCTTAAATGGTCATGACAGAGGGCATACCTTATGTTCGGCTCAAGGTGGCCACGATGGCAGATGCTATCATGCATATGGCATAATTAATGAGCTCATGAATTCTCATCATGGCATGCAGCCAGCCACCCAGGATATGACTTTTGAGTGATGTGATTTGATGTGGCCTAATGGGACAGCTGAAGAAAATATGTGGTAGCGCAGTACATGAAATTTTAAAATCTTGTGCAGCAAAAATAATAGATTAAATAATTTAATCCTAATCACATATATAAGATCCTATCTTAGACTATCACATCATGATCTTTGATATGAAAATATATACTTTAGATCTAAAAATAAAAATCGCATCGATCTCATCGATGCTGAAATTCTAGATCTAACTATTAGATCTACCATAAGAATCAAAACAAATTAGAGATCGTTATCAGATAAATTTGATCTTGATCTCTTCTGATCCAATGGTTAGAAAAGGTGTTCTTCAGGTTGTTCACAGTCACACGAAGTCATCTAGCCTCTATAGGAAGATCTATGTGAAGATAGACGCAGATCAGGGACTTGGAGGTGCTAGCCTGCAAGTAACTTCGACAGTTGATTTATTTCTTCTTCTTCAAGTACTTTGGATACTCCAAAGCAAGAAAGGATCAAGAGGAGGAATAGAGGAGGAGGTGAAGAGGCTCTAAAAATAAAAGCTAGTAAGGGATAGATCATGGGACATTCAAGAGAGAGAACCCCTTTTCATAGACTAGAAATTAGGGTTTTCCAAAGAAGAGAACCAAGAGTCAACACCAAAATCTCCTTTTAGCATCCCAAAAAAATCCAAAAAAATTATTAAGATATGGAGAAGGATTCTAAAGTCTCACATGCCAAAGGATTCTCTAAGAAAAGTAAGAAAAAAATTAATATGACACCAACAATATTTTATATACGAAAAATTACTTTCCTAGTTTACCTATTATCTCTAATTTGGACTGCATTCGAATTAGGCAAGAGATAATATTATGACTCATCAACTATTATTAGACCCTCTATCATGATGCCAAAAATCACAATCCAAATCCAATTAGGCATGGAGAAATTGGCATAGGTTCAGGAGTGGCGCAGGAGATAAGGATAGAGTCCAAGTTGACAAGGACTCTTCCTTTCTAATTCTGATTCTAATCCAAATCAAATTTGGATTAAACCCACAATGGAAATGAATCTAATCTAATTGAAAATATAAATATCCCATAAAATTTTTAACTCAATTAGGAATTAGTCGAGTCAAAATTCTGATCGAATCAGGATCAAATTTTCTTTATAATCGGGCTCGATCATATCAAATCCAATCAGAGTCAAACTGAATCTAATTTAATTAGACTTAATCCAAAGCTCTTTGCTCAATCATATTAAGTCAATTAGTAATTTAATTACTAATTAATTTTTCAAAAATAGTAGAGTTTCAGTCCCAGTGGGACTCTCCCCAAGAGTCCTAGTCAAAATAGACTCTTTACCAGAGTCACAATCTAATTGGACTCTTCAGCAATCTAATCTGATCAAATCTTCTAATGCGTGTGACTCCATAGGTTTGAACCTAATCTAATAGCATTGAAATAACTTTCTATACCAATCGATGTAACCATCTAGCAATGATGATCCGACAATCGGATAGGTCGAAGTATTGCAAAGCAACCTTCTAGAATCTACTGACGTATGGTTACCATGTAACTCATCTCTTTGACCTAAATGCTCAAGGCGATCTAGCGTTTAACTGTCAATCCTAATTTAATCGACCATATTGTATTTCAATCTTTCAACTCCATCTCATGGATTATCTTGATCAAAATTTACTAAATTGAAATACACTGATGCATATCTCTTACTAATTCAGAGGGGTCAATTCTATCTTAACTCACACACCGACTTGATAAGTACTTGACTGTACCCAATAATTTTTCATCATTGAGTTAGAAATTCAGATGGTCTGGTACTAAAGTATAGTGAGTTGCTTACAAGTCACCGTGGCAGTCTCAGATCGAAGGGACACTTATACCCATACCCTTCATGAGCTACTCTTGATAGCAGAATGCTCGACACATGATCACATTCGATGTGAATGTACTCCTACATTCCATCTGCATGTTATAACAATATCTCCACACTCCTTGGTTAAGAGGATAACTAACTCATATGGCACATAATGATCTATACTTGATATCGCTATCGTCCTAGTAATAGCAATATCATTTGGTCGCGAACATTTTTAAGGACTTAACGACAAATCCTTCTTTGTTGATTAATTATAATCCTAAGGACTTCATTACAATACAGGAGTTTAAAGATGGATAATTTGTAATAAAAATATCAAATAATTTTTATTAATAAAAATTTAGATATAATTTACAAGAGCACAATCATCTAACGATTAGCTTTGGGATATATTTTCTATCAACTCTGACTTGGACTAAAGCTAATTGGTACAGTATCAAATATCCATCTTCGACTTGTGGTCATCGAACTCTTTGATTTTGAGAGCTTTAGTAAATGGGTCGGTCAGGTTCTTCTTTTCGTCGATCTTCTGAAGGTCGACTTCACCTCGATCCACAATCTTCCGAATAAGGTGATAGCGACGTAGAATATATTTGGTGCACTGATGTGATCTCGGCTTCTTGGCTTAAGCAATGGCTCTAGTATTATTATAGTATAACAAGATAGGGCCATCAACAAAGGATGCCACTCTGAGCTCATCAATGAACTTCCACAACCATACAGCTTCCTTCGCAACATCGGATGCCGTGATATACTTCACTTAGCAAACAGAGTTTGCCATATTGTGCTGCTTAAAATTTTTCCAGCAGATCAGTCCACCATTTAGGATAAAAATATAACCCAATACACTCTTGCTATCATCATAGTCTGACTGAAAGCTAGAGTCGGTGAACCCCACCAGTTTCAAATTAGTTTCACTATACACAAGCCATTGGTCCTTAGTATTTCTCAAATACTTAAGAATGGTCTTTACGACCTTTCAATGATTTTTTTTTGGATCAAACTGGTATCTACTCACTACCCCTAATGAGTATGCCACATCTGATCTCATACGTATCATGGCATACATAATAGAACCCACTGTCGAAGCATATGAAACTCTACTCATACACTCTCTCTCTTGAGGAGTTGTCAGACAATCTCTTTCGAAAGAAAAATTCTTTGGCCTATCAAAAGATAACTTTTTTTAAAATTCTCTATGCTGGACCATTTCAGCATGGTATCTATGTACATGGATTATGAGAGCCTAAGCAGTCTCTTAGATCTATCCTTATAGATCTTCATCCCTAGGATGTAGGCTGCTTCTCCTAGATCTTTCATGGAGAATTATGACGACAGTCATACTTTTATTCTTTGTAATATAGGGACATCATTCTTGATTAAGAGAATGTCATCTAATACAACATAAGAAATATAATTATTGAATCATTTGTCCACTTATACATGCAGAATTTCTCTCCATTCCAAACAAAGTCATACGTTCTGATCACCTTATCAAAACATATGTTCCAACTCTGAGATGTTTGCTTCAATCCATAAATGGATCTCTGAAGCTTGTACACCTTGAACTCATCTATGGATGTGACCCCTTCAGGTTGCATCATATACATCTCTTTGTTCAGCTCTCCATTTAGGAAAGCTGTCTTCACATCCATCTGTCAAACTTCATAGTCAAGGTATGCTGCTATCAGAAGCATGATCCGTATAGATTTGAGCATTGCCATAGGAGAAAATATCTCGTTATAGTCAATACCATAATACTGACAATAATTCTTGGCAACTAAATGGGATTTATTGGTCTCCACCTTTCCGTCTGCACCCCTCTACCTCTTAAAGACCCACTTACATCCTATTAGTTTAACCCCTTCAAGTGGGTCAACCAATATCCATACATCATTGACCTTCACAGACTCCATTTTGAATTTCATGGCTTCTAGCCACTTGTTAGAGTCAGACCTTTGCATTGCATCCATGTAGGTGATTGGATCCTCATTGTTCTCATTGAGTTCAACAGGATCCCCATCCCAGATCAAGAAATCTAAGTATCTATCTGACTAACACGGTACTCTATCAGATCTCCATAAGGATGTTTGTGTGTTGGGCTCCGGGTTTGATCTCATCAAATTTGGTTCAAATTCAATCATTGGTATCGGTTCTTCTACCTATCAAACTTCATCAAGTTTGATTTTAGAAGCACTTATTCCCTCACTATAGATTTTTTTTTCCAAAAAGTGTGCCTTACTACTAACAAATATCTTTTATTCAGCAGACAGATAAAAGTAATATCCCCTCATTTTCTTGGGGTACCCTACAAAATTACACTTATCGGACCTAGGGCAGAGCTTGTCAGTTTATAATCGTTTAACATAAGACGGACATCCCCAGACCCTATAGTAAGAGAGGTTTGGCCTATGCCCTGTCTATATCTCATATGGTATCTTACTAACTGACTTGCTCGAAATATTATTGATCATAAGACAGGCTGTTTCAAGTGCATATCTCCAAAAGGATATCGACAGAACTGCAAACCCCATCATGGACCGAACCATATCCAACAAGATTCGATTCCTCATTTTCAAGATGCCATTATGCTATGGTGTATCTAGAGGGGTCCATTGGAAGATAATTCTATTCTCTCCTAGATATGTCAGAAATTTACTGAAGAGGTATTCACCTCCTCGGTCAGATCGAAGAGTTTTAATACTTTTTTTAATTTATTTTTTTACTTCATTACAGAATCATTTGAACATTTCAAATGATTCGGACTTATGTTTCATCAAGTAGATGTACCTATACCTAGATAGGTCATCTGTGAATGTAATGAAATAGATATACCCTCCTCTAGCATATGTGCTCATGGGTCTACATAAATCAGTATGTATCAAAAATTTACTAGAGAGGTATTCACCTCCTCGATCAGATCGAAGAGTTTTAATACTTTTTCTAATTTGTTTCTCTACTTCATTACAGAATCGTTTGAACATTTCAAATGATTCGGACTTGTGTTTCATCAAGTAGACATACCCATACCTAGATAGGTCATCTGTGAACGTAATGAAATAGATATACCCTCCTCTGGCATATGTGCTCATAGGTCCACATACATCAGTATGTATCAGACCTAACACATCACTGGCTCATTCACCTTTTTCAGTAAAAGGTGACTTGGTTATCTTTTCAAGCAAACAAAACTTACAAGTAGGTAACGATTCATAATCATCTTTATCAAGAATTTCTTCTTAAGCTAACCTGTTCATCATGTTCTTATTGATATGACCTAGTCTATAATGCCAAAGATAGGCATCCGTGACATCATCTATTCTAGGGTGTTTATTTGAAATATACATTACATTAGGCCTAGATACAACATAGATACCATTGTTTAACTGTCCACACAAAATTATAATACCATTCAAAATGATATCACAAAAATTTTTCTTTATTGATATTTCATAATTGAAATTGGCCAAAAGGCCTACAGAAATAATATTTAAAAAAAAAATAAAACAATAATGATACTCATCAAGAACAATGTATTGAGATTCGAATACAAGCTTGATGATTCCTAAAGCTAGAACTGAAATTGATCTTCCATCTCCAACATTCAAGAATTTCTCACCATCTCCAAATCTGTTAGTGACCTGAAGACCCTACAATGAATTATAAATATAAATAGGACTGTCGGTATCCAATACCCAGGTCATTACATAAAAAAGAGAGAAGTTACAAGGTGTTATCACATAAGTACCTTGTCCAGCAACTGATTACTTCTTCTTCTTTGGCCTGTTCGGGTCAAGAGAAGTGATATATTGAGGATAATTTCTCTTTCAATGACCCTGCTTCTTCCAAAAAAAGCACTCTGTCTGACTTTGATCAGCCTTGAACTTGAGTTTCTGGGACTGACTCCCAGCACTAGGCACCTTCTTTTTCTTCTTCTTTTTTCCTTTCTCAAAGGGATAATGACTACCCAAAGAAGATCCTCCCACTAAATTCACCATCTCCTTGTGGAGCTGGTAATCTTTCTCAAAAGTCTATGGTAACCCAACAGACCGTGGTAGTTAACTACAGGCTTCGTCATTCTAAAATGACTGAGGAATGATAGGTAGGACTTGGGTAGGGAGTTCAAGATCACATCTTTCCTCAGTTGTTCGAGCAAAAAAAAGCTGAGTTTGCTCAGTTTTTCAATCTACTCGATTATGTACAATATATGATCGATAACAGATGCACCCTCCCTCATTCAGGCATTGAAAATGGTGCAACTAGTCTTGTGCCACTCAATATCGTTAGGAGTACCAAAGGAATCCCTCAACACTTGAAGTATTTTCTTTGATTGAGCCTCTTCAAATTTTTAGCTGAACTCATCATTTATAGAGGCCCGCATAATACAACAAACTGTGGTGTGGTCATTGAGCCACTTCAAATAAGTATCTCCAACTGTATCTCGATCGTTGGCAGCAGGCTCCTCAAATGTCAGATCCTTTATCATATAAAGGATCCTCTCATGCTCCAAGATTATTTTTAATTTTCGATATCAATTATCGAAATTTGATCTGATAAGCTTCTCACTGTCCAACAGTGATTGGAGCGACAAGTTTGAGGCCATATCTGTGCACAGAAGAAAAACACAAAACCTAATTAGTATATGAATTTATTGATCCTAAAGATATGGACTTTATGTTGGAAATAGTATCCCAAAGCCAATCGTCAGCCTGTTGACGGTTGTGCTCTTTCTTGTATTAGTATATGAATTATAAATAAATAAAAATTATTTTAGTATTTTTCATCATAAAATATTTTATTTTCTAATGAACTCCTGTGTTGTGGGGAAGTCCTTATGACTATTTAGACTCGACCAAGGAGGATTTATCGTTTAGTCCTTAAACCTGTTCGCGACCAAATAATACGTTGTTACCAAGGATGACAACGTTTATCAAGCATAGGTCATTGTGTGCCTTATGGGTTGGTTGTCCTCTTAACCAAGGACTGTGGAGACACTGGTATGAAATACAGGTGAGATGTAAGGATACATCTGCACTGAACGTGACCAACTCTGGAGCCTTTTTTGCTGTCAAGATTTGCTTCGATGGGATATGGGTATAACTATCCCTCCGACCTGAGACCACCACGGTGACTTGCAAGCAACTCACTACACTTAGGTACTGGACTACCTAAATTTTTAATTCAGTGATGCAAGGCTGCTGGGTGTAGTCAAGTACTTGATTTATCAGTGCGTGTGTCAAGATGGGATTGACCACTCTAGTTCAGGAGCTGTGTACAGTCATGTTTTAATTTAGAAAAATTTTGGTCAGGGTAGTCCTAGTGAGGAGTCATAGGGCTATTTGAGTTGAGCACGATTCGGATGATCTGATCAGGGTTGACAGTTTAATCCTGAGTTGTCCTAAACACAGAGGTCAAAAGGATGAATTATACAGTAACCATATTCACATAGGTTCTGAGTGTTACGATTGTGACTATTCGACCTATTCAGATATCGAGTACCATTGCTAGATGGTCACTTCGATTAGTACAGGAATTGGTTCCTGTACTACCGGCTTAGGTTCAAACCTGCGGGGTCACACACATTAGAGGTTCCTATCTGATCTGATGGCTGATGAAGAGTTCTAATGCTTGTGGTCTATGAGTCCTATGTGTCTGAGACTTTGTGATCAAGAATCAAGATTCTTTGATCATGAGTACCACACATTTTGGGTACCGGGGTCAAAAGTTCCACTGGTTTGGGACTTTTCGATCAGGGTTTCATATCGATAAATTCTGATGACCGATTGCCCATCGGATTTGGACTCAGTATTAATCAGAGATTTAATTAATGATTTGATCATTAATTAACTCAATTTGATTGAGTAATTATTTTTGGATCAAGTCCAATTGAATTGGATTCAATTGGATTTGACCCAATTAGGTTAAGTGTTGACCTAATCGTCAAGGTGTTTTGGTCCCTGATCTGATCAAAAATTGGGCTTAGTTAATTCTTGATTTGATTAGAATTTTATTGAGCCTAAATAAGCTTAATTAAGTTAGATTTAACTTAGTCTAATTGTGCTTAACCTATTTTGATTAGGTTGGTTCAGTTATGATCAAACCACCTTTTGAATTTAACTCCCTATGCCACCTCACTTCTCTGTGCCCATTTGAATTCACAAGAAGCAACTTCTTATGAATTTTATCCCACACAGAAGGCATCCCACACCCACCCTTATGCACCAATTATCTGGATAAAAATAAGTTATTTGGCCATTCAAATTCAAAGGATGTTTGAATTTGAATGGGCAACCAACTAATCCATGCGCCACCCACCTTATCTTGTGCGCCCCTTGCTTTACATGAGAAAGAGTTTCTCATGTAAACTCTCCATGCGCAAAGAAGCCATGCCTCCTCTCTTCTCATGACCAGAGTGGATAAGGATGAGTTGATTTGCATTTGAATTCAAATTTGATTTGAATTCAAGTGTGCAACCACTTATCTTTATTCTTTCACGCGGATAAGATACGTCTTGCACTATTTTAAAAGAGAAAGGGAGGTGGGGCGTGCGTAGAAATTTTTTGAGAGAGAATAGTAGGCATGAGGAAGCCTTGTGTGTGAGTAGGAAGTTCAAAAACTTTCGAGAAAAAAAGAAAGAAAAGAAACAAGAGTGGGCGCAGGGTTTTCAGTGAGTAACCTAGGGTTTTTGCCTGGGGTTCGGGAAGTGAGAAGGTGAGCTACGAGTGTCATGAGCCCACCAAATGTTAGGAAGAGCTTCATCAACCTCTCTACCATCTTTACTGATGATCTGGAGCATTCGAGGAGTTGGCAGACATCGATCGAAGGAGTTCGATCAGCATCGACCGTCGAAAGGGCTCTACAATGAACTAGCATTCGTGAGGAGTCGATCAGACCAGGAGCTTCGTGTGAATGATCCATGGAGGTTAGATACATTGTGTGGCTATGTTACAATGATCAGACCTTCCAGACAGTGATCAGATTGCAGCGATCGACTACCTGCACGAAAGTAATGTGTTCTGAACACATAACAGTAAATTGTTTACTGTAGAAGTTTGAATTTTAAATTTAAATGAATGCTATATATCATATTTAGATCATAGTATAGGGTAAACATATATTAATTAATTATATTAATTAATATTTTTTGCTGTAAAATTATAATTTTGAAAAAGTTTTAAAATTACTATTTTATCCCTGCATTAAAATTCACTTCAAATGGTATCAGAGCGGGTTCTAAAATATGATATATATTTACGTGCATAGATTAAGTTGTAATCTAATAGTTTAAATTTAAAATTTAAAATTTAAAATTTGAATTTTGAAATTTATTCAAAATTCAAAATTCAAAAATTTGAAATTCAAAATTTGAAATTTGAATTTTGAAATTTGAAATTTAAAATTCAAAATTTAAAAATTTAAAATTCAAAATTTGAAATTTAAAATTTGAAATTTGGTTGAAATTTCAAATTTAAAATTCAAAATTTAAAATTCAAAAATTTAAAATTTAAAATTTGAAATTTAAAATTTAAATTTTGAAATTGGTATATTTAGATATACTTGATCCAAGTAGTAAGTAGTCTAATTGGATTGGTTGCCATGGTCGTCCGGTCATAGAAGAAAAGTAGGGTTTAAAGGCCCTCTCCTCCCATTCGATGGGGTTCTCCTATGGCGGTAGGGGTGCCGCTGCAATTATATCCCATACAGATGAAGCAGCAAAAGGACTTAATTATAAAGATTCAATTATAAAATTTATCATGAATGTGTTAGATTAGATCTAAAGGAATATTCATGATTTATTTTGATTGAATTATTTTCTGTTATGTAATTAGTAATAGGATTGCTGTTTATGAAATGTGCTGATCTGTTTGTGAAATGAGTCAACATATTTTATGAACAAAAAATAAAACCTTTCAAATTTAAAAATTATTTTTGAAATATCAAACCCTGATCCATCAGCTCAAATACTTAATTAAAAGAATTAAGTATTGTCTAGTTGGTCTAGAATTGTGAATTAAAACCTAAGACAATTGCATAAACTTATGGGTCAATGGGTTAGATGAATTAGGTCCATAATTGGGTTAGACCTAAGGTTAGCTTAAAGAAATAGACTAAATTAGAGTAATTGATCAAATCTAATTAAAAGTTGAATTAGATTAGGTCAAGGACACTCTAGACTCAACTCCAATAGTTGTAGTTGAATGGGTCCATATCTTTAACTAGACCAAGATGGACTTAATTCATGGCTACGTGGTGGAACCCTATTTACTAAGTTGATCAAATTAAAACTAATGAACGGGTTGGTGTCTAAGGTAAGTTCAACAGTTTGACTAGTGGTTTTTAAGTGGGAGCTACTCGCATTAATTCGATCTCTGACGAGTTAATGGCATATCCTCACCACTGATCTCACTTACCTGGCCAACCTGATGAGTTAGGTTTTGATTAGATCACTTGGTGATTAGGGCTCACCCATGTCATTAGGTAAATCAGTGTGATTGATTTAGGTGCTCCTAATGTCAGCTTTAATTAATTTTTTTTTTAATCTGACTTGGTGAAGTCAGTGGGAGGATTGAAATTGGCTGGTTAATTTCTTCTCTTCTATACTTTAATAAAATCTTTAAAAATTATTAGGTCCCTAAAAATGATTAAGTTATAGTGATAACTAAGTCATTGCCTCCCATTAAGTGAGTGATAATGAGTCCATTAGTTTAATAATCATTGGAGGCCCAAAGGCCTGGTGCTTATTGACTAATGGAATTATCATTCATAGTATGATCATTTGGTTGAGTCTTTCTGATGATGGTCAGGTTGGCCGGCCAAAGTCGGGCCTGATCATTTATTGATCCGATTCACCAAATCAAGTCATGTTAATGGTTGGACCTAACTAGATCTTTTTAGTGGAGGCTAAAGCTTACTGATTAGGTTCTGGGGCAAAATTAATTACTAAAAATTGTTTAGAGAAACAACTAGTTATGAACCTACCCATAGATGCACATGGGTTGACCAACCAAAGTTGGGCTCGTGTATGGTCTGTGTGGATTCTAGTACCCACTGAGGAATTAAAGTAATTCCTCGAATTGGAGGTTAAGGCTACCAGTTCGTAAAAATACTGGGAGAAACTTTAGACTAAAGTCCAAGTCTTTAGTATTAATAATTTATATACTAATAGAGGTCTGGTTTTCTTTTATGCAGCTATGGCTACTACCCTGTCGCTCCGATCATTATTAGATAATGACAAGCTCATGGGACCTAATTTTGATAGCTGGTATCAAAATTGAAAATCATCCTTGAGCATGAGCGGATCCTTTATGTAGTAACAGATCCAGCACCTGAGGAGCCAGCCCCGAATACTAGAGGGATGGTCTGAGACACTTACCAGAAGTGGCTCAATGATCGCACCACCGTTCGGTGCATAATGCTGGCAGCAATGAATGATGAGTTCAGCCACAGGTTCGAGAATGCCCAACCGCAGGAGATGCTTCAAATGTTGAACGACTCCTTTGACACGCCTGACGATGTTGAAAGGCACAAAACAAGTTGTGCCATTTTCAATGCTCGAATGAGGGATGGAGCCTCAGTCACCGATCATGTACTGTACATGATCAAAATGATCGAGCGTTCGAGTAAACTGGGCTTTTCCTTGCACGAGCAGCTCACTAAGGATGCAATCCTTAATTCTTTGCCCAAGTCCTTCCTCCCCTTCCTTACTCATTTTTGGATGAGAAAGCATGTAGTGAACTACCACGGCTTGTTGGGGTTGCTGCAGAACTTTGAGAAGGACCACCAGCTCCATAAGGAGTCGGTGAATATTGTGGGAGGGTCTTTTTCTGGTCGTTGACCCTTTAATAAAGGGAAGAAGAACAAGAACAAGAAGAATAAGAAGGTGCAGCCGCATGCTGGGACGTCTGCATAGGGTCAGACCAAGAAGCGCAAGCCCGACCAGAGCCAGGCGGAGTGCTTTTTTTGCAAGAAGCAGGGGCACTGGAAGAGAACTGTCCTCTATACATTGCCTCCCTGGACCTGAACAGACCGAAGAAGAAGCAAGGTAATTATATGATAACACCTTATAACTTTTTCATTTGTGATACTACTGCCTGGGTATTGGATATCGGAAGCCCTTATCATATCTGTAATTCGATGCAGGGTTTGCAGGTCAGTAGGAGATTTGATGAAGGCGAGAGGTTCCTGAACGTTGGAGATGGAAGCAAAGTTTTAGTTCTAGCTTTAGGAATCATGAACCTTGTAATCAACTCTCATAATGTAATTCTTAGTGAATGTCACTATTGTCTAAATTTTTTATTAAATATTATTTCTGTAGGCCATTTGGCCATGTACAGTTATGAATTTTTAATAAAAAGAAATATTTACAATATCATTTTGAATGGTGTTACAATGTTTGTTGGACAACTAAATAATGAAATTTACTTACTATCACAGCCTGTAAATGTGGTTCAAACCTTCGATAAATGCCCTAGAATAGATAATGTGTCAGAAGTATACCTTTGGCACTGTAGGCTAGGTCATATCAATAAGAATAGGATAAATAGGTTGGCTCAAGAAGGAATTCTTGAAGTTGGTGATTGTGAATCACTTCTAACCTGTGAGTCCTGTCTTCTTGGAAAGATGATCAAGTCACCTTTTACTGAAAAAGGTGAGCGAGCCAGTGAACTCTTGGGTCTGGTACATTCTGATGTATGTAGACCCATGAGCTCAAGTGCAAAAGGTGGATATTTTTACTTCATTACCTTCACAGACGACCTATCGAGGTATGGGTATGTCTACTTAATGAAGCATAAGTTGGAGTCATTTAAAATGTTCAAACTATTCCAAAATGAGGTAGAAAAATAAACTGAAAAGTGTATTAAAACTCTTTGATCTGATCGAGGAGGTGAATACCTTTCCAATGAGTTTCTGATATATCTTGGGGAGAATGGTATTCTCTCTCAGTGGACTCCTCTTGGAACACCACAGCATAATGGTGTGTCTGAAAGGAGGAATCAGACCTTATTAGACATGGTTCGATCCATGATGGGGTTTGCTGGTCTGCCGATCTCCCTCTGGAGATATGCGCTTGAATTGGCTTGTTACCTTCTAAATAGGATTTCGAGTAAGTTTGTAACCAAAACACCTTATGAGATATGGATAGGATGTAAGCCAGTACTCTCGCACTTTAGGGTTTGGGGGTGTCCGGCTTATGTTAAATGTTTAATTACAGATAAGTTTGGACCTAGGTCTGACAAGTGTTATTTCATAGGGTACCCAAAAGAGACCAAAGGATATTATTTCTACCTAGCTGATGAGCAAAAGGTGTTTGTCAGCCTTAAGGCAATCTTTTTGGAAAAGGAGTTCCTTGGTGAAGGGACTGTTGCCTCTAAGGTTGAACTTGAGGAAGTTCGGCAGGTGGAAAAACTGACACAAGTTGCTGAACCTGAATCAAATTTGGTTAGATCAGATCCGGAGCCCATTGTTCCTGCACCCTTAAGGCGGTTTGGTAGAGTACCATGTCAACCGGACAGATATTATGGTTTCTTGGTCTGGGATGGCGATCCTGTCGAACTTGATGAAAACGATGAGGATCCGATCACTTACATGGCTGCAATGCAGAGACCTGACTCTGAGAAATGGCTAAAGGCCATGAAATCCAAAATGGAGTCCATGAAGGTCAACGATGTGTGGACATTGGTTGACCCACTCGAAAGAGTAAAACCTATAGGGTATAAGTGGGTCTTCAAGAGGAAGAGAGGCACAGACGAAAAAGTGGAGACCTATAAAGCCCATCTGGTTGCCAAGGGATATCGTCAACGTTATGGTATAGACTATGACGAGATATTTTCTCCTGTGGCAATGCTCAAATCTATTCGGATTATGCTTACGATAGCTGCCCATCTGGACTATGAAATCTGACAGATGGATGTGAAAACAGCTTTCCTAAATGGAGAGCTGGACGAAGAGGTGTATATGATACAACCTGAAGGGTTCACATCTACAGATGAGTCTAAGGTGTGCAGGCTACATAGGTCCATTTATGGACTTAAGCAAGCATCCCGGAGTTGGAACATATGTTTTGATAGGACGATCAAAACGTATGACTTCATTAAGAACGAAGAAGAGCCCTGCATTTATAAATGGGCTAATGGTCCAGTAGTGGTATTTCTTGTATTGTATGTGGATGATATTCTCTTAATCGAGAATGATGTCCCTGCATTATAGGGAATAAAGATTTGGCTATCGTCACAGTTCTCCATGAAGGATCTGGGAGAAGCTTCCTACATCCTAGGGATGAGGATCTATAGGGATAGATCTAAAAGGTTGCTTGGCTTATCCCAGTCCACGTACTTTGATACTATGCTAAAGAGATTCAGCATGGAGAATTCCAAGAAAGGCTATCTACCGATAGGCCATGGAATTTCTCTCTCAAAGAGGAATTGTCCAACAACACCTCAAAAGAGAGAGCGTATGGGTAGAATTCCATATGCTTCGATAGTGGGATCTATCATGTACGCCATGACATATACACGATCAGATGTGGCATACTCACTAGGGGTAGTGAGTAGATACCAATCTGATCTAGGAGAGAATCACTAGAAGGTTGTTAAAACCATCATGAAGTATTTAAGAAATACTAAGGACCAGTGGCTTGTTTATGGTGAATCAGACTTGAGACTTATAGGGTTTACAGACTCTAGTTTTCAGTCTGATCATGATGACAGCAAGAGTGTGTCGGGATTTATTTTTACCCTTAATGGTGGGGCTGTCTGCTGGAAGAGTTCCAAGCAGCACACAGTGGCTGATTCAGTTTGCGAGGCAGAGTATATCGCTGCATCAGATGCTGTCAAAGAAGTGATGTGGCTGAAAAAATTTATCATCGAGCTCGGAGTAGCACCCTCCCTTGTTGGTCTATTTCTGCTCTACTGTGACAGCTCTGGAGCCATTGCTCAGGCAAAGGAACCGAAGGCACACCAGCAGACGAAGCATATTCTGCGCCGCTACCATCTCATTCGAGAAATCATAGATCGAGGTGACGTTGACCTTCAAAAGATTGACAGGAAGGAGAACCTGGCCGACCCATTCACTAAAGCCATTGCGGTGAAGGAGTTTGATGATTTTAAGTCGAAGATGGGTATTAGATACTGCACCGATTGGCTTTAGGCCAAGTGGGAGATTGTTGGGAATAGTGTCCCAAAGCCAATCGTCAGTCTATTGACAGTTGTGCTATTTTTTGTATTAGTATATAAATTATAAATAAATAAAAGTTATTTTAGTATTTTTCATCACAAAATATTTCATCTTCTAATGAACTCCTGTGTTGTGGTGAAGCCCTTAGGACTATTTAGACTGACAAAGAAAGATTTGTCATTTAGTCCTTAAACCTATTCGCGACCAAATGATACGTTGTTACCAAGAACGACAATATTTATCAAGCATAGGTTATTGTGTGCCATATGGGTTGGTTGTCCTCTTAATCAAAGAGTGTGGAGACACTGGTATGGCATACAGGTGAGATGTAAGGGTACATCTACACTGAACGTGACCAACTCCAGAGCTTTTTTTGCTGTCAAGATTTGCTCCGATGGGATATGGATATAACTGTCCCTCCGACCTGAGACCGCCATGATGACTAGCAAGCAACTCACTGCACTTAGGCACTGGACTACCTGAATTTCTAATTCAGTGATGGAAGGCTGCTGGGTGTAGTCAAGTGCTTGACTTGTCGGTGCGTGTGTCAAGATGGGATTGACCACTCCAGTTCAGGAGCTGTGTACAGTCATATTTCAATTTAGCAAAATCTTGGCCAGAATAGTCCTAGTGAGGAGTCACAGGACTGTTTGAGTTGAGCATGATTCGGATGATCTGATCAGGGTTGACAGTTTAACCCTGAGTCATCCTAAACATAGGGATCAAAAGGATGAATTATACAGTACCATATTTGTAGGAACCAGATCTAGGGTTTCAGGGTTAGATCTTGAAAAAGAGGGTTAGATCTTGAAACTTTTTCAAGATCATACAGCGGAAGACTAAAATAAATCAAAATTTATTTTCTAAGATCAGAAAATCTCTAGATCTAAGATCCTATTACATGATTATTACATGGTATTAAATCAAAAATTAAAATATATAAAAATATAGTATGAACTACATGTTGATCATATCAACATGTTTCTATACTAGCTACATCTAATGTATGTATTAAACAATAGATCAGATCTATTACCTTGCAAGTTAGACGTTCTAACCTTGCTGATCTGGGCTTGAGGATGATGTTGCAAGCCGCACACACGTCCGGCCTCTAGGAGTCATCCACACGAGCCCACGAATCTCGATCAGAAGTCCTGCTTCAGGAAATCAGCACAGTATGCTAGTACTGCGCTGATCCTTCTTTGATGGTTGATCAGGTGCCTCCTTCTTCTTGATTTGGACTCTTCCAAAGATGAAAAGTAGAAGGAGGAGTTTCAGATCTGAGACACTCTCAGAAAACTCAAGATGGAGGGAGGAAAGATATGAAAACAAAAACCCAAGAAGAAGACCCTCTTCTTCTTCACGTTTTTCTCTCTAGACACTCAAACTTGCATCTTTTATATCTCCACGACCCAAAGGTATTTCTCTCTGATTTTTGGATGGTAGAAAGGCCTCTCAAATATCTATCTCTCCTTAAATTTCATAAAGAAACTCGTCTTATATAGAGATATATGATAGAGTCTTTGTCTAGGTCAAACACCTAGTCAAGGCTTATCCAAACATGGCAAGTAAAGGGACGCCCAACTCTTGAGCACCTCCTCCATATTTTCATGCATGGATTACTAGAAAAGGGTGTACAATGTAAACCCTAAAAGCCACGAAAATTCCAAAAAAAATTTGGATAAATTCGGTGCAAAATTGAAAGAGTTTTGGATTTCTAAAACTCTATCTCATAGAATTCGAAATCCAAACTTATTCTTTTTAGATTTGATCCAAATCACCTTCCATGTAAGAAAGAAGAGAGGAGACCTTTTGTGAACATGGGAGAGATCTGAGAGAAGGCTTTTATCATACAAAATAAGTGGAGATTGGCGTTGAATAAGAGAGAGGGCGTGGAGAAGGCTTATGTGGCGCAAGGTGGAATCCTAGTCCTACTAGGATTCTGTCTCATAACTTGTTTTAATTTGGTTTCCCAAACCAAATCAAATCAAAATTAGATCAACCCAATTAAAATAGGTCTTAACCTAATTAAGAACCTAATTTAATCAGATTAAATTAGATTTAAATCTGATTTAATTTTCTAATCAAATTAGAAATTAGATTGACCCAAGTCCTAGTTGAACTAGGACTAGTCTTTCCTTGCACTTGGCTTATCCAATAAACCAATTGGACTTGATCCAATCAAGCCCAAACCAAATCTAATTAAATCATATTTAATTAGGCTTAATCTCAGCCCATTGGCTTAATCAAATTAAGCCAATTAGCAATCAAATTGCTAATCGATCCTCCTGCAACACTTGCACTGGGTTAAATGTCAATCGTATTGATTATTTAACCCTATAATGATTCTTAATCGTTGATCAACCATCCGATCGGATCACGAACTCTAATGTGTGTGACCTCATAGGTCCGAACCTAAGCCGGTAGCATAGAAATAAATTTTTATACCAATCGAAGTGACCATCTAGCAATGGTACCCAATGTCCGGATAGGTCGAATGTGTAGAACAACATCCTTAGAACCCATGCGGATATAGTTTTCATATAATTCATCCCCTTGACCAAAATGATCATAGGACACCCCAGAGCTCAACTGTCAACTCTGATCAGGTTGTCCACATTGTATTTCAAAATATCAAATCCATCTGATGGATTACCCTGGCCAAGGTTTTGCTAAATTGAAATACAGCGACTCATTCTTCTCCAACTCTTGGAGTAGTCAATCCCATCTCGATCACACTCTGACTTCGCAAGTACTTGACTGTGCCCAGAAGCCTTCCGTCCCTGAATTAGAAATTCAGTTAGTCCAGTACCAAAGCACAGTGAGTTGCTTGCAAGTCACTGAGGTGATCTCAAGTCTAAGGGACACTTATACCTATATCCCATCAGAGACATTCTCGACAGCAGAATACTCTGGAGTTGGTCACGTTCAATGATGATGTACCCTTACATCTCACCTGTATGCCATACCAGTGTCTCCACACTCTTTGGTTAAGAGGACAACCAACCCATATGGCCTACAGCGACCTATGCTCGATAGAAGCTGTCGTCCTTATTAACAGCCTATCATTTGGTCGTGAACAGTTTTAAGGACTAATCGATAAATCCTCTCTTTACCGAACCTAAATAGTCCTAAGGACTTCATCATAACAACGGAGTTCATTAGAAGATGAAAGCTTATGATGAAAATGCCAAATATATTTTATTTATTAACAAATCAATTACAATACTTGGTTGCTCAACCATCAACAGCTTGACGATTGGCTTTTTGGGACACATTTCCCAACAACTCCCACTTATCCTAAAGCCACTCGGCATAGTATCTAATACCCATCTTCGACTTGTGGTTGTCAAACTCCTTTATTGCCAGGGCTTTAGTGAAGGGGTCGGCTAGGTTCTCCTTTCCGTCGATCTTCTGAAGGTCGACGTCACCTCGATCCACGATCTCTCGGACCAGGTGGAAGCGATGCAAGATGTGCTTCGTCCGCTGATGTGCTTTGGGTTCCTTCACCTGAGCTATGGTACCAGTGCTGTCGCAGTAGAGCAGGACTGGACCATCGAAGGAGGATGCTACTCCGAGCTCATTGATGAATTTCATCAGCCACACAGCTTCCTTCGTGGCATCTGATGCTGCGATATACTCCGCTTCACAAACAGAGTCTGCCACAGTATGCTGCTTGGAACTCTTCCAGTAGATGGCTCCACCATTCAGAGTAAAGATATAACCCGATACGCTCCTGCTATCATCATGGTCAGATTGAAAGCTAGAGTCTGTGAACCCTACAAGTTTCAGATCTGACTTGCCATAAACCAACCATTGGTCCTTAGTATTTCTCAAATACTTAAGGATGGCTTTAAACACTTTTCAGTGATTCTCTCCAGGATCAGATTGGTATCTACTCACTACTCCTAGTGAGTATGCTACATCTGGTCTTGTACATGTCATGGCATACATGATAGATCCCACGGCTGAAGCATATGGGACTCTACTCATACGCTCTCTCTCTTTAGGAGTTGTCGGACAATCCTTCTTAGAGAAAAATTCCATGGCCTATCGGTAGATAGCCCTTCTTGGAATTCTCCATGCTGAACCTCTTCAGCACAGTATCTATGTACATGGACTGGGATAACCCAAGCATCCTTTTAGATCTATCCCTATAGATCTTCATCCCTAGGATGTAAGATGCTTCACCCAAGTCCTTCATGGAGAACTGTGATGACAACCAAACTTTTATTCCTTGTAGTGCGGGGATGTCATTCCCGATTAAGAGAATGTCATCCACGTACAAGACAAGAAATACCACAACTGGACCATTTGCCCATTTATAGATGCAGGGCTCTTCTCCATTCTTAATGAAGCCATACATTTTGATCACCTTATCAAAACGCATGTTCCAACTCCGAGAAGCTTGCTTCAGTCCATAAATGGATCTCTGAAGCTTGCACACCTTGGACTCATCTGTGGATGTAAACCCTTCAGGTTGTATCATATACACCTCTTCAGTCAGCTCTCCATTCAGGAAAGCTGTCTTTACATCCATCTGCCAGATCTCATAATCCAGATGGGCAGCTATTGCAAGCATTATCCGAATAGATTTGAGCATTGCCACAGGGGAAAATATCTCGTCATAGTCAATACCATAATGTTGACGATACCCCTTGGCAACCAGACGGGCTTTATAGGTCTCCACCTTTCCGTCTGCGCCCCTCTTCCTTTTGAAGACCCATTTACACCCAATGGGTTTAACCCCTTCAGGTGGGTCAACCAATGTCCATACATCGTTGACTTTCATGGACTCCATTTCGGATTTCATGGCTTTAAGCCATTTCTCGAATCAGATCTCTGCATAGCATCCATATAGGTGATCGGATCCTCATTATTCTCATCAAGTTTGATGGGATCACCGTCCCGGACCAAGAAACCGTAGTATCTGTCCGACTGACGTGGTACTCTATCGGATCGCCTTAATGGTGCAGGTATATTGGGCTCCGGATATGATCTAATCATATCCGACTCAGGTTCAGCTATTGGTGTCGGTCCTTCTACCTGTTGAACTTCATCAAGTTCAACCTTAGAGGCAACGGTTCCTTTACCAAGAAACTCCTTTTCTAAAAAGATTGCCTTAAGGCTGACGAACACCTTTTGTTCATCAGTATGGTAGAAAAAATATCCTTTTGTCTCTTTGGGGTACCCTATGAATGAGCATTTGTCAGATCTAGGTCCAAGTTTGTCTGTGACTAATCGTTTGACATAGGCCGGGCACCCCCAGACCCTAAGGTGTGAAAGTGCTGGCTTACGTCCCGTCCATATCTCATATGGAGTCTTAATTACAGACTTACTTGGAACCCTATTTAATAGATAACAAGCCGATTCGAGTGCATATCCCCAGAAGGATATCGGCAAGCTAGCAAAACCCATCATGGATCGGACCATGTCTAACAGAGTCCGATTCCTCCTTTCAGACACACCATTATGCTGTGGTGTTCCTAGAGGAGTCCATTGGGAGAGAATCCCATTCTCTCCTAGATATGTGAGAAATTCACTAGAAAGGTATTCTCCTCCTCGATCAGATCGAAGAGTTTTAATACTCTTCCCAGTTTGTTTTTCTACTTCACTTCGGAATTGTTTGAACATTTCAAATGAATCTGACTTATGTTTCATCAGATAGACATATCCATATAGGTATAGGTCATCCGTGAAAGCTATGAAGTAGAAATATCCACCTCTAGCACTGGTGCTCATGGGCCCACATACATCAGTATGTACTAGGCCCAAGAGCTCAGTAGCTCTCTCACCTTTTCCAGTAAAAGGTGACTTGGTCATTTTACCAAGAAGACAGAACTCACAGGTTGCAAGTGATTCACAATCACTGACTTTGAGGATTCCCTCTTGAGTCAACCTGTTTATTCTGTTCTTATTTATATGACCTAGCCTCCAATGCCATAAGTAGATATTTGACACACTATATAATCTAGGGTGCTTGCCAGTAGAATAGACTCTTATCAGGCTTGATCTTTTTGGTCTGGCTCTGCACAGATGTCCCAGCCTGAACTTGCACCTTCTTGACTTTCTTCTTCTTGTTCTTCTTTCCTTTCTCAAAGGGTCGAGAACCAGAAGATGAACCTCCCACTGAGTTCACTGAGTTCACCGACTCCTTGAGGAGTTGGTGATCCTTCTCAAAGTTCTGAAGCAACCCCATTAACCCATGGTAGTTTACTTCAGGCTTTGTCATTCTATAATGAGTGAGGAATGAGAGACAAGACTTGGGCAGCGAGTTCAGTATTGCATCTTTCCCAAGCTGCTCATGCAAGGGAAAGCCGAGCTTGCTCAATCATTCCATCAGCTCGATCATGTACAATACATGATCAGTGATAGAGACTCCATCCCGTATTTTGGCGTTGAAGATGGCACAACTAGTCTTGTGCCTCTCTACATCATCGGGTGTGCCAAAGGTATCCTCCAACACTTGAAGCATGTCCTTTGGCTGAGCCATCTTGAATCTGCGACTGAACTCGTCACTCATGATAGCAGCCAGCATGATACAGCGCACCGTGGTCCAGTCACTGAGCCACTTCTGGTAAGTGTCTCTGACTGTTCCACGTGCATTGACAGCTGGCTCCTCAGGTGCAGGATCCATTATCACATATAGGATCCGTTCATGCTCCAGGACTATCTTCAACTTTCGGTACCAGCTACCGAAGTTGGGTCCCACCAACTTATCATTGTCCAACAATGATCGGAGCGATAGGGAAGTGGCCATATTTGCACAAAGGAGAACCATAACCTAATTAGTAATTGATTCATTAAACCTAAAGATTTGGACTTTAATCAAAAGGTTTCTCCCACTATTTTATTCGAATTGGTAGCCTCTACCTCCAACTCGAGGAATTACCCTAATTCCTTAGCGGGTACTAGAATCCACTTAGACTGCACACAAGCCCAACTTTGGTTGGCCAACCCATGTACATCTAAGGGTAGGTTCATAACCAATTGTTTCTCTAAACAATTTCTAGTAATTTTAATTTTGCCCCAGAAACCTAATCAGTAGGCTTTGGCCTCCACTGTAAGGATCCGGTTAGGTCCAACCATTAACATGATCATACTTGGTGTATCTAACCAACGAATGATTAAGCCCAACTTTGGTTGGCTCACCTAACCACCATTAGAGAGACACTTTCAAGTCATCATATGATGAGTGATAATTCCATTAGTCAACAAGCACCAGGCCTTTGGGTCTGCAATGATTATTGAGTTCATGGACTCATTATCAAACACCTTAATGGGAGGCTATGACTCAGTTATCTCCATAACTTTATCATTTTAAGGACCTAATAATTTTAGAGGATTAAATAATATAGAGGATGAGGTCAGATGAACCAGCTTATCATGATCCTCCCACTGACTTCACCAAGTCAGCTTAAGGGAGACCATTAAAAGGGCTGGTCTAGGAGCACCTAAATCAGTCACACTGATTTACCTAGCTGACATGGGTCAGCTCGAATAGTCAAGTGATCCGATCAAAACATAATTTCACCAAGAGGCCAGGTAAGTTCGATCAGTGGGAGGGTCTGCCAAAGCTTGCCTTAGACACCATCATGAATGGCCAGGTAAGCGGGCTCCCAATTAAAAACCACCAGTCTGGTTTACCTTAGACACCAACTGGTTTAATTAGTTTCGATTAGATCAACCTAACAGTTCGTGCTAGACCGCTTAGCCAAGAATCAAGTCCATTTGGTTCTCGTTAAAGACATGGACTTGACCAACTACAACTATTGTAATTGATCTAGAGAATCCTTGACCTAATCTAAGACAACAATTGATTAGATTTAGTCAATTCTCTAATTAAGTCCATCTTTAATCTAACCATAGGTCTAACCCAATTAATGAACCTAATTTCCACTAACCCATTAACCCAATGTGTTATGATTTGTGTCTTAGGTTCTTCAATTCACAATCCTAGAACCTAATCAAACAACTTCTTAATTCTTAATTAAGTTTTGGGCTGAGGGTTGGATTCGGCTTTTCAAAAAATAATTTTCATATTTGTAAAATAATTTTACAATATGATTCTACCAATCATATTGCATGTTTGATTCATAATCAAGATGCAAGTAAAATAAACATGAAACTACTTTAGATCTAATCTAAACAGGTTCATGTAATTGAAACAATTTCAACTTTAAATAATTTCTTTGCATAAAAATTATTAACAAAGAGATTTTATTTCAGATTTAAACATCTTTTAAATCTAATAAATCATAAATTTAATCTAGATCATATCTAACAAATTTATGATTAAAGATAGATCTACACAAACTAGGACAACCTTTGCACTGTAAGGGGTAAACCTTACAGCAGGACAACCTTGCAGTTTGTGATTGATCTAAAATTTTAATTTCAGATTTAATAATTAGATTATAAATTAGATCTAATCTAAAAATAAGCATGTATAAATAATCATGTAATAAAGAACCTAGGCTCTGATACCAATTGTAGGAACCAGATGTAGGGTTTCAGGATTAGATCTTGAAAAAGAGGGTTAGATCTTGAAACTTTTTCAAGATCATACAGCGGAAGACTAAAATAAATCAAAATTTATTTTCTAAGATCAGAAAATCCCTAGATCTAAGATCCTATTACATGATTATTACATGGTATTAAATCAAAAATTAAAATATATAAAAATATAGTATGAACTACATGTTGATCATATCAACATGTTTCTATACTAGCTACATCTAATGTATGTATTAAACAATAGATCAAATCTATTACCTTGCAAGTTAGATATTCTAACCTTGCTGATCTGGGCTTGAGGATGATGTTGCAAGCCGCACACGCGTCCGGCCTCTAGGAGTCGTCCACACGAGCCCACAATCTCGATCAGAAGTCCTGCTTCAGGAAATCAGCACAGTATGCTAGTACTGCACTGATCCTTCTTTGATGGTTGATCAGGTGCCTCCTTCTTCTTGATTTGGACTCTTCCAAAGATGAAAAGTAGAAGAAGGAGTTTCAGATCTGAGACAATCTCAGAAAACTCAAGATGGAGGGAGGAAAGATATGAAAACAAAAACCCAAGAAGAAGACCCTCTTCTTCTTCACGTTTTTCTCTCTAGACACCCAAACTTGTGTCTTTTATATCTCCACGATCCAAAGGTATTTCTCTCTGATTTTTGGATGGCAGAAAGGCCTCTCAAATATCTATCTTCCTTAAAATTTCATGAAGAAACTCATCTTATATAGAGAGATATGATAGAGTCCTTGTCTAGGTCAAACACCTAGTCAAGGCTTATCCAAACATGGCAAGTAAAGGGACGCCCAACTCTTGAGCACCTCCTCCATATTTTTGTGCATGGATCACCAGAAAAGGGTGTACAATGTAAACCCTAAAAGCCCAAAAATTCTAAAAAAATTTGGATAAATTTGGTGCAAAATTGAAAGAGTTTTGGATTTCTAAAACTCTATCTCATAGAATTCAAAATCCAAACTTATTCCTTTTAGATTTGATCCAAATCACCTTCCATGTAAGAAAGAAGAGAGGAGACCTTTTGTGAACGTGGGAGAGATCTGAGAGAGGGCTTTTGTCGAACAAAATAAGTGGAGATTGGCGTTGAATAAGAGAGAGGGCGTGGAGAAGGCTTATGTGGCGCAAGGTGGAATCCTAGTCCTACTAGGATTCTGTCTCATAACTTGTTTTAATTTGGTTTCCCAAACCAAATCAAATCAAAATTAGATCAACCTAATTAAAATAGGTCTTAACCTAATTAAGAATCTAATTTAATCAGATTAAATTAGATTTAAATCTGATTTAATTTTCTAATCAAATTAGAAATTAGATTGACCCAAGTCCTAGTTGAACTAGGACTAGTCTTTCCTTGCACTTGGCTTATCCAATAAACCAATTGGACTTGATCCAATCAAGCCCAAACCAAATCTAATTAAATCATATTTAATTAGACTTAATCTCAGCCTATTGGCTTAATCAAATTAAGCCAATTAGCAATCCAATTGCTAATCGATCCTGCTGCAACACTTGCACTGGGTTAAATGTCAATCGTATTGATTATTTAACCCTACAATGATTCTTAATCGTTGATCAACCATCCGATCGGATCATGAACTCTAATGTGTGTGACCTCATAGGTCTGAACCTAAGTCGGTAGCATAGAAACAAATTTCTATACCAATCAAGTGACCATCTAGCAATGGTACCCGACGTCCGGATAGGTCGAATGTGTAGAACAACATCCTTAGAACCCATGCGGATATAGTTTTCATATAATTCATCCCCTTGACCAAAATGATCATAGGACACCCCAGAGCTCAACTGTCAACTCTGATCAGGTTGTCCACATTGTATTTCAAAATATCAAATCCATCTGATGGATTACCCTGGCCAAGGTTTTGCTAAATTGAAATACAGCGACTCATTCTTCTCCAACTCTTGGAGTGGTCAATCCTATCTCGATCACACTCTGACTTCGCAAGTACTTGACTGTGCCCAGAAGCCTTCCGTCCCTGAATTAGAAATTCAGTTAGTCCAGTACCAAAGCACAGTGAGTTGCTTGCAAGTCACTGAGGTGATCTCAAGTCTAAGGGACACTTATACCTATATCCCATCAGAGACATTCTCGACAGCAGAATGCTCTGGAGTTGGTCACGTTCAATGATGATGTACCCTTACATCTCACCTGTATGCCATACCAGTGTCTCCACACTCTTTGGTTAAGAGGACAACCAACCCATATGGCCTACAGCGACCTATGCTCGATAGAAGCTGTCGTCCTTATTAACAGCCTATCATTTGGTCGTGAACAGTTTTAAGGACTAATCGATAAATCCTCTCTTTATCGAACCTAAATAGTCCTAAGGACTTCATCATAACAACGGAGTTCATTAGAAGATGAAAGCTTATGATGAAAATGCCAAATATATTTTATTTATTAACAAATCAATTACAATACTTGGTTGCTCAACCATCAACAGCTTGACGATTGACTTTTTGAGACACATTTTCCAACAATATTCACATAGGTTCTGAGTGTTGCGATTGCGACTATTCAAACTATCCAGACATCGGGTACCATTGCTAGATGGTCACTTCGATTAGTACAGAATTGGTTCCTGTGCTACCGGCTTAGGTTCAAACCTACGGGGTCACACACATTAGAGGTTCCTATCTGATCTGATGGCTGATGAAGAGTCCTAATGCTTATGGTCTATGAGTCCTACATGTCTGAGACTCTATGATCGAGAATCAGGATTCTCTGATCATGAGTACCACACATTTTGGATACCAGGGTCAAAAGTCCCCTTGGTTTGGGACTTTTCGATCAATGTTTCATATCGATGAATTCTGATGCCCGATTGCCCATCGAATTTGGACTCAGTATTTATCAAAGATTTAATTAGTGATTTGATCACTAATTAACTCAATTTGATTGAGTAATTATTTTTGGATCAAGTCCGATTGAATTGGATTCAGTTGGGTTTCGACCCGATTAGGTTAAGTGTTGACCTAATCGCTAAGGTGTTTTGGTCCCTGATCTGATCAGGGGTTGGGCTTAGTCAATTCCTAATTTGATTAGGATTTATTGAGCCTTAATAAACCTAATTAAGTTGGGTTTAATTTAGTCTAATTGTGCTTAACCTATTTTGATTAGGTTGGTTCAATTATGATAAAACCACCTTTTGAATTCAACTCCCTGCGCCACCTCAATTCTTTGCACCCATTTGAATTCACGAGAAGCAACTTCTCATGAATTTTCTCCCACATAAAAGGCATCCCATGCCCACCCTTGTGTGCCAATTATCTGGATAAAAATAAGTTAGTTGGCCATTCAAATTCAAAGGATGTTTGAATTTGAATGGGCAACCAACTAATCCATGCGCCACCCACCTTATCTTGTGTGCCCCTTGCTTTACACGAGAAAGAGTTTCTCATATAAACTCTCCATGCACAAAGAAGCCACACCTTTTCTCTTCTCATGCCCAGAGTGGATAAGGATGAGTTGGTTTGCATTTGAATTTAAATTCGATTTGAATTCAAGTGTGCAACCACTTATCTTTATCCTTTCACGCGGATAAGATACGTCTTGCATTATTTTAAAAAGAGAAAGGGAGGTGGGGCATGCATAGAAATTTTTTGAGAGAGAATAGTGGGCATGAGGAAGCCTTGTGTGTGAGTAGAAAGTTCAAAAACTTCTGAGAGAAAAAGAAAGAAAAGAAACAAGAGTGGGTGCAGGGTTTTCAGTGAGTAACCTAGGGTTTTTGCCTGGGGTTCGGGAAGTGAGAAGGTGAGCTACGAGTGTCGTGAGACTACCAAATTTTAGGAAGAGCTTCATCAACCTCTCTACCATCTTTACTGATGATTTGGAGCATCTAAGGAGTCTGCAGACATCGATCGAAGGAGTTCAATCAGCATCAGTCGTCGAAAGAGCTCTACAACAAACTAGCACTCGTAAGGAGCCGATCAGACTGGGAGCTTCGTGTGGATGATCCACGGAGGCCAGATATACTGTGTGACTATGTTGTAATGATCAGACCTTTCAGACAGTGATCAGATTGCAGCGATCGACTACCTGCATGAAGGTAATGTGTTCTGAACACATAACAGTAAATTGTTTACTGTAGAAGTTTAAATTTCAAATTTAAATACATGCTATATATCAAATTTAGATCTTAGTGTAGGGTAAACACATGTTAATTAATTAGATTAATTAAAATTTTTTACTATAAATTATAATTTTAAAAAAAAATTAAAATTATCATTTTACCGCTGCACTGAAATTCACTTCACTTTAGTCTAAAGGTTCTCCCACTATTTTATACGAATTGATAGCCTCTACCTTCAATTCGAGGAATTATCTTAATTCCTTAGTGGGTACTAAAATCTACACAGACTATATATAGACCCGAAGATGGCTCGATCAACCCATATGCACTTATGAATGGATTCTCAACCAATTGTTTCTCTAAATAACTTCTAGTATTTAATTTAGCCTCAGATTTTATTTCAGTAGGTGATGGGCCTCTACTGAAAATTTTGATTAGATCAAACCATTAACATGAACCTACTTAGTGATTCTACCTAATGAGTGATCAGGCTCGAGGATGGCTCAATCAATTCAACCATCATCAAATAGTTCAACAGAGTCATCATACGATAAATAATAATTTTATTATTCAAAGGGAACACCAGACGGATGGCACCTGTAATGTCAATCATAAATAATGGATCCATTATCATTCACCTTAATGAAAAGCTATGATCTAGTTATCACCATAACCAACACATTTAAGGGATCTAATAATTTAGAGGGTTTAATCAATTTTGAGAAGAGAGAAGAGAAGAAAAGATCAATCAGTAGATCATAATCCTCCTATTGGTGCAAAAATCTGCCTGCGTCGGAGAAGTTGGAGTCGAGGGAGTTGCGGTCACCACCGGGACCTGCGAAAGAAGTCTAAACCGGAGGTGGGATTGCTCCGACAAGATCCTCCGATGCTCAAGTCAGTTCTCTACCTCAACAATAATGGAGTGCTCGAACAGAAATTTTAGCAGAGTTTTGGGATAGAAAATAGAGCTTAGAGAATAACGTATCTGGGGTCTCCTTTTATAGACAGGGGGAGCAGAGGATTGATAGCGACTGTTTATGATCGCCTCGTCGTGGGCCGTACGGGGCCAGGAAGAATTTATCATGAAGAGTAATGAGGTGGAGTCGTGGCTATCACCATAGCTCGCCATGTGGAATAGTTGCGGGGAGTGGAGCACGTCCGTTGTCGTGACTCGCCAGGAAGTAGTGGAACTGCACAGAGTATCCATTGCAGGAAGTGGAGCAGAATCGTGGCCATTACTGCGGCCTGCCAGGGAGTAATGGAGCCGCGTAGGATCCACCGCAGGGAGTGGAGCAAAATCATGGCCGTTACTGTGGCCTGCCAGGGGGTCCAGACTTGTCGACTGAAGTTTGATTGGAGTCTGATTTCCGCAAAAGCCCGGATGGGGATCATTTGTCGAGGAATCTAGGCCGAGACCTTCAGTAGGAGTTCAGGGCGGAAGTCCGGCTCTCGTGGGAGCCCAGACAAATCCTACCTATAGCTCGAGTCAGAGGCAAAGTCTGGATCCCGTAGGAGCTCGGACGAAGCCTTCTTGCAGTTGAAGTTGGAGATGGAGTCCGGCTCCCGTAGGAATCCAGACGAAGTTTACCTGCAGTTGAAGTTGAAAACGAAGTCCGGCTCCCGTAGGAGTCCGGACGAAGTTTACCTGCAGTTGAAGTTGGAGACAGAGTCCGGCTCCCGTAGGAGTCCGGATGAAGTTTGCCTGCAGTCGAAGTTGGAGACGGAGTCTGGCTCCCACAGGAGTCCGGACGAAGTTTACCTGCAGTTGAAGTTGGAGACGGAGTCCGGCTCCCGTAGGAGTCCGGATGAAGTTTGCCTGCAGTCGAGGTTGGAGACGGAGTCCGGCTCCCGTAGGAGTCCGGACGAAGTTTACCTGCAGTTGAAGTTGGAGATGAAGTCCGGCTCCCGTAAGAGTCCAGACGAGGTCTCCCTGCCGTCGCAGGTCGGACGCCGATAGAATCCTCGTGGGATCATTCCTGACACAAACTTTGGCTGGGGAGTTTTATACCCAACACCAGTCCCCCTACTTCTGAGTTCGTGCTTCGAGCGAAGGAAGTACAGAAAATTTTCACAGTCGAAGTCGTTTCCTTGAATTCTGCACACGACTGCCCTCAAAAATCTTGGCATTTAATGCGCGCATGCTGGAGCCTTTTTTTGATTAGGGCAATCTGAAAAGTCCTTTCGGAACTCCCACCAGGGCGTAATCCTAAGCGTCACGCCATAGTGGTCTACGAATGGTCAACCCTATGCCGCGGTGAGTGGGACACGTGGCGGGCACTGGTTGGCCTAGGGATATCTGCCACCATAACTGCACCAGGCCCCGTTGCTTATTTAAGCCCCCGCCTTTCCTCCAGGGGCTTCACTTCGCCTGAGGATCGACACCTTTCTTCTGCCAGAGAGTTTAGCCACTCAGCCACTCCATCAGTGCCCTTTTCGACTCTGAGCGCCCTTCGTACCAGTCTTCGCCATCCCCGTCGGCTCTCCGCCGCCTTCAGTCCCCCAGCCTTTCCGAGGAGTTCTCCCATCGGGGCCCTCGCCCCGGAGGCCAACCTCGAGAGGATGCCACGGACCAAGAGGAGTGTGAGGAGGAAAACAGCAGTCTGCGAGTTCTCCAGCTATCAAACTGTCACCGAGGGTTCTCGTTGCCTTAAAGGAGGCTCGAGGGAGAATTCCTTCAATAACAAGGGTTTAATAATGGGGACCACCAGTGAGAGTGTTCCGCCTGAGAATTTTGGAGTAGCCGAATAGGGTGACACCGGTCAAGGGGGCAAAATTGTCGTCACAAGCTGTGGCGGGATTCATGACGTCGTCGAGGCCGAGGGACCAGAAGCGGTCGGCACCGACGGTGGGGCAGTAGAACTTATTGCGGGGATGGTGGAAGTAGCGCATGCCGACCTTGCCGGAACACCTAGGATGGTGGTTGTCGTGGAGCACATGGTGGTGGTGCATGTCTCCGTCTCCAACTTCAACTACAGACAGAACCGGTTCTTCTTGAAGCAGGTCGTTGTCACCGCTGTCGTTGCCTTTGCTGCCCCCTGAATTCTATCCCATCCTTTTCCCCCTAGGGTTGGAATTTGGTGATGGAGCGGAATGAGGTGGGGGGCGAGAGTCGAGAGGCTTATCACACGCACTGGGAAATACTGCTGAGAAGGATAGAACCGGGAAGAGAAGTCGACAGCTTGAAGTGGTCTCCGGTGTATCCCTTTCAAGTCTTGTAGTAATGTTTTCTTTTTCTGGCCCTCCGGGTCTTGTAACGTACATCTTGTTAATCAAAAAATAAAAAGGAGGTTTTGTTACTTCGTCCGCACTTTGCGTCGAATTACTGCCTGCCGAACTTCTTTCCTTTACCGTTGTTATTGTTGTATTCCCTTCTCTCTCTTTCTTTCTCCCTTTCTTCTCTTTTTTTTTTTTTTTTTTTTGAGGTCGTCTGGAGGTTACTGGTTGTGGCCACGTCGGCTCGCCTTTCTAGTCATCCTTCTTCTTCAGCCTTAATGGCTCTATAATGCATATTTAATAAATAATATGAGAAGGGGATTTCCTGCTACCTCTTTTACTCATGTGTTGAATTATTGCTTGCCATGCTTCTTTCGGCCTTTGCGTCGTCCAGAGGTACCCGATTGCCATCGCATCGGCCCATCCTTTCATCCGAGGCCGCAGATTTGTCTGGGGCCGCTCGGGCTTGGTGCCCCCCATTAGGGCTCGAGCTCGGAGGTCTGAGCTTCTCGTCACCCTGAGGAAGTCGTCCTATCTCGGGCTTGCATTGAGAGCTTTCTTGAAAGCTGGGCTTCTTAATAAGAACCCCAATCCTTGCTGAGACGAGGTTCTCTACATATTTGATGCTGTTTGTTTTTCATTCGTCACTGACGTAGTCCGTCGCTTTCCTTTTTAACTCCTCTCCGCTTTCCCCCTTTTCTTTTTCGAGTGGGATTTTTCCCTCTGCTCTTGGTGGGGTTGTGGGAGTCCGGCTCCCATAGGCGAAGTCAGGGTGAAGTCTGGCTCTCGTAGGAGTCCGGACGGAGTCTACCTGTAAGTGAAGTCAGGGGTGAGGTCTGGCTCCCGTAGGAGTCCGGATGGAGCTTACCAGCGGTCGAAGTCGGGGACAAAGCCTGGCTCCCATAGGAGTTCGGGCGGAGTCTTCCCGTGGTTGGAGTCGGAGACGAGATCTGGCTCCCGCAGGAGTCCGGACGGAGTCTACTTGCGGTTGAAGTCGGGGATGGAGCCCGGCTCCCGTAGGAGTCTGGGCAGAGTCTTCCCGTGGCCAGAGTCAGAGACGAGATCTGGCTCCCGCAGGAGTCCGGATGGAGTCTGCTTGCGGTTGAAGTCGGAGACGGAGCCCGGCTCCTGTAGGAGTCTGGGTGAAGTCTACCTGCACTTAAAGTCAGTGGCGAAGTCCAGCTCCCTTAGGAGTCCGGACGAAGTTTACCTGCGATTGAAGTTGGGGGCGAAGTCTGGCTCCCGTAGGAGTCCGGACGGAGTCTTCTTGCGATCAAAGTCGAGGGCGAAGTCCGGCTCCAGTAGAAGTCCGGACGGAGTCTTATTGCGAAGGGGCCGCTGGAAAGGTCCCCCTTTTTCTCATCTGGTCTTGAATGACCAGACCTTAATTGGTGTCGGGGCGAGGTTCTTCCCCTATTTCTGTCGTAACAGGTTTCAGCTCTAGTTAGGACGAGGTTCTCCTCCTGTCCCTAATGCGGCTGTAGGGGCACATATGGGTGCTGCTGGGCCCTTTCCCCTATCCGGTCTAGGTGTAACCGGGCCTTCGACTTTGCTCATGTTAGGACGAGGTTCACCTCCTATTCTCAACATGGCTGTGGGGGCACATATGGGCGTTGCAGGGCCTCTCCCCCCATCCGATCTAAAGAGAACCGGGCCTTCATTTTTGCTCAAGTTAGGGTGAGGTTTTCCTCCTGTCCCTAACAGGGCTGTGGGGGCACATATGGGCGTTGCAGGGCCTCTCTCCCCATCCGGTCTAAAGAGAACCGGGCCTTCGACTTTGCTCAAGTTAGGGTGAGGTTCTCCTCCTGTCCCTAACAGGGCTGTGGGGGTACATATGGGTGTTGTAGGGCCTCTCCCCCCATCCGGTCTAAAGAGAATCGGGCCTTCGACTTTGCTCAAGTTAGGGCGAGGTTCTTCTCCTATCCCTAACAGGGATGTGGGGGCACATATGGGCGTTGTAGGGCCTCTCCCTCCATCCGGTCTAAAGAGAACCGTGCCTTCGACTTTGCTCAAGTTAGGGCGAGGTTCTCCTCCTGTCCCTAACAGGGCTGTGGGGGCACATATGGGCGTTGTAGGGCCTCTCCCCCCATCTGGTCTAAAGAGAATCGGGCCTTTGACTTTGTCGAGAAGACGTTCCCCTCCCGCTTCTGACACGGTTTGTTTTGACTGTCCTGTCAATATAAGCTAGTGCCAAGAGAAGAGACATGTAGATATGCAACTTTTATTTAAAATAAAGTTATCGGTAATACATTCGTAAGTTTTTCGAGCTCCATGGTCGCTGGAGGTTTGCTCCTCCGAGCTCCTTGAGGTAATAAGTTTCAGGCCGGACCACTTCTTTGACTTCATACGGGCCTTCCCAGTTTGGGGCGAGCTTCCCTCGATCCTGAGGTTGCGAGACAGCAGCTCGCCGAAGCACTAGATCTCCTGCTCTAAAGACTTTATTCTTGACCCGAGAATTGTAATAGCGAACGACTTTCTGTCTGTAGGCTGCCATCCTAACTTGAGCTACCTCCCGCTTTTCTTCTAGTAAGTCGAGGTTGGCTTTAAGACCTTGCGAATTATGATGTTCGTTGAATGTCACGACTCACGCTGATGGGAGTTTAAGCTCAATTGGGATAACAGCCTCCGTTTCGAAGGCTAAAGCAAAGGGGGTCTCCCCCGTGGGCAGTCTTTGGGTAGTTCGATACGCCCACAGTACATGATAAAGTTTGTCTGCCCAAGTTCCCTTCACCTTTTTGAGCCTTGTCTTGATCCCTTGTAGCAGGGTTCTGTTGGTTACTTCAACTTCGCCGTTCGCCTGAGGATGAGCTACTGATGTGAAGTTGTGGGAGATGTTTAAATCTTCACAGAATTCGATGAATCTTGCTCCCACAAACTATCCTCCATTATTAGTGATTAGGGTTCTTGGCAGACCGAACCTGCAAACGATTGACTTCCAGACGAAATCTTGCACTTTAGCTTCTATGATTTTCGCCAGTGGTTCAACTTCAACCCACTTGGTGAAGTAGTCAATCGCTATCAGGAGGAACTTCCTCTGCCCCGATGCCATGGAAAAGGGTGCAAGGATATCCATCCCCCATTGCACAAAAGGTCATGGGACACTCAAGGGTGTAAGCTCGATGGCGGGCTGTCTCTGGATGTTGGCATATCTCTGACATCGGTCACACTTTCTGACGTATTCAATCGAGTCATGATGTATCATCGGCTAGTAATATTCTTGGTGGAGCAACTTGTGAGATAAAGATCTAGCCCCCAGATGGCTTCCGCAGATTCCTTCATGCACCTCCCACAAGGCGTAGTCAGCTTTCGAAGGCCGGAGACAGTTTAAAAGGGACAAAGAGTATGATCTCTTGTACAACTTGCCCTCATAAAGGATATATCGGGAGGCTTGATTTCTGAGCTTCCGAGCTTCTTTTGCATCCTGGGTGAGAAACCCGTCATTGAGATATGTTGTCAGTGGGTTGATCCAGCTGGGCTCGTGGTCAATTTCCATCACGGGCCATGATTCTTCCGTACTCGGGCACTTTAGAACTTCAAAGAGAACACCCTTGGGCAATTCGGTCGGTGCCAGCGTTGCCAGCTTGGAGAGAAGGTCGGTCCTGGTATTTTCCATCCTCAGAATCTGCCTGATGTTGAAGCTACTGAAGGCGGGGGGTGAGCTCCTTTACCTTTTCAAGATACTTAGCCATGCTGTCCTCCCGTGCTTCGTAGTTTTCGTTGACTTGTCCCACTACTAGTTGGGAGTCGCTGTGGACTTGGAGCCGATCTACTCCCAGCTCTTTGGCGATCTTCAGTCCTACGATCAGAGCTTCATATTCTGCTCCATTATTTGTTGTGGAGAATTCGAAGCGCAGAGCGTACTCCACGACGATTCCCTCTGGACTGATCAAGATCAGGCCCGCACCTGCACCTGACATGTTGGAAGACCCGTCCACGTAGAGGGCCCAAAAGCAACCAGAGGGATCTGCTTCTTCTTTGGGGGAGTTCGATCGGGACTCCAGGCTGTCAATTTTACCTTGTTCAGGTTCGACCTCCTCTGGGATAGTACACTCCACTATGAAATCTGCCAATATCTGAGCCTTCACTACTGGCCTGGGTCGATAGTTGATGTCGAATTTTGTGAGCTAGATTGCCCATTTTGCCATCCTCCCGGAGGCATCTGCCCGATGTAGAATCGCCTTGATCGGTTGGTCGGTGAGCAGCGTTACGGTGTGCCCTTGAAAGTAGGGTCGGAGCCTCCGGGCTGCAATCAACAGGGTGTAAGTCAGTTTTTCTAATTTAGTATACCTGGTCTCGGTGTCTCTCAATGCGCGACTGACGTAGTAGATCGGCCGTTGGACTTTTGCTTCTTCCTTGACAAGGACTGCCGCGAGAGCCGTGGGAGAGATCGCCAGGTATAAAAATAGTTCCTCTCCAGGCTCTGGCTTCGCCAACAGTGGAGGTGAGCCGAGGTAGCTCCTTAGTTCTTCGAATGCCTGTTGGCACTCAGGGGTCCAACAGAAGTTCTTCGGCCGCCTGAGGGTTTGGAAGAAGGGTAAGCACCGTTCGGCCGACCTCGCGATGAAGCGATTCCGAGCTACCACCCTCCCAGTAAGGCGCTGAATCTCTTTTATCGACTTCGGGGCGGCCATCTCTTGGATGGCGCAAATTTTCTTCGGGTTGGCTTCGATTCCGCACCCTGATACCATAAAACCTAGAAACTTTTCCGAGGTCACTCCGAAAGCACATTTGGTCGAGTTCAGCTTCATCTTATATTTTCGGAGGGCACCGAAGGCCTCCTCGAGGTCGGTGACATGGTTCATGGAAGATTTGCTTTTCACGAGCATGTCGTCCACGTAGACCTCCATATTGCGGCCGATCTGCTCCTTGAAGATTTTGTTCACCAGCCGTTGGTAGGTTGCGCCTGTATTTTTGAGGCCGAAAGGCATGACCCTGTAACAGTAAAGGCCACGGTTAGTAATGAAAGCAGTCTTTTCTTCATCTTCCAATGCCATCCTGATTTGATTATAGCTGGAGAATGCATCCATAAAGGTGAGGAGCTCATGGCCCGAGGTCGCGTCCACTAGTTGATCAATTCTGGGCAGAGGGTAGCTATCCTTTGGGTAAGTTTATTCAGCTTTTTGAAGTCTATGCACATCCTCCACTTGCCGTTTGCCTTTTTGACTAGGACAACGTTGGAAATCCAGTCAGGGTAACTGACTTCTCTAATGAATCTGGCTTTCAGGAGTTTGTCCACTTCCTCGGCTATCGCCTTCTGCCTCTCTGGTGCATGACCTCAAATTTTCTCTTTCGTCGGTCGATGCTTGGGATCGACGGTCAGGCGGTGCTCCAAGACTTCTGTGTCAATCCCCGGCATGTCTGCTGGAACCCAAGCGAAAACATCCGCATTCTTTCAGAGAAAATCGATGAGATGCGTCCGCACCTCTTCCCCTAGGTTGGAACCGATCTTCACCACATGCTCCGCATTCCCATCGTTCAAAGGGATCAGAACCAGATCTTCGATTGGGCCGCCCCTCTCCTCAGTGAGGTCGTCGCGGGCATCCAGCCCATCAACTGGACAGGGGTCGGATTGGTCGCTTCTTTGCGAGGCTATGTTGTAGCAGTGTCTGGCCAGGGCTTGGTCTCCCCTAACCTCTCTGATCCCCTGGTCGGTAGGGAATTTTAACTTCAAATGGTAGGTTGACATGATGGCTCAGAGAGCATTAAGGCTAGGTCGGCCGAGGATCGCATCGTAGGCTGACGGCGTCTTCACCACCAGGAAATTCACCAGAGCCCGGGATCGCCTTGGATATCGATCCGCGGCCACAGTCAAAGTTATCACTCCCTCCATCAGGACAGCATTGTCGGTAAACCCTACTAGAGGAGAGCTAATCGGCCTCAAATGGCCGTCAAGGATGGATATTTTTGAGAAGGCATCGTAGAATAAAACGTCGGCCGAACTCCCATTATCGACAAGAATGCGGCGAACGTCGTAATTAGCTATATTCAAGGAAACTACGACCGCATCGTTATGAGAGAATTGAACTCCCTGAGCATCTTCTTCGATGAAAGTTATGGATTCCTCGATCTTTTGCCGCTTGGGAGGTCCGGCCAATACGCCAGTCGCTCCCCACCGAGATTCTTTCGAGATAGTGTTGGCGAAATCCATCGGAGGCTAATTGTCCGACCGCTCCATATCGGTGGCCATTGCCAAAGGATGTGGGGCCTGAGAAACTGGAGACGAGTCCGGAGCCTGAGATCTGGCTGCGAAGGCCGTGGGTCGCCATATGGATGCTTCGCGAGAAGGCATTGGGCGAGGATCTAGTGGGGGAAGGAGGAGGAGATGCTGAAAAAGATGATCGAAGGCGGTCCCGTTGAGTGCCCCTTTAAGAACAAGGGTACTGCGAAGACACACCCCTTCCTCTAGCGCCAATCCTGTTGGTGCAAAAATTCGCCTGCACCGGAGAAGCTGGAGTCGAGGGAGTCGCGGTCGCCGCCAGGACCTACAAAAGAAGTCTAAACCGGAGGTGGGGTTGCTCCGACAAGACCCTCTGACGCTCAAGTCAGTTCTCTACCTCAACAAGAATGGAGTGCTCGAACGAAAATTTTAGCAGAGTTTTGGGATAGAAAATAGAGCTTAGAGAATAACGTATCTAGGGTCCCCTTTTGTAGACGGGGGGAGCAGAGGATTGATAGCGACTGTTTATGATCGCCTCGTCGTGGGCCGTACGGGGCCAGGAGGAATTTATCATGAAGAGTAATGAGGTGGAGTCGTGGCTATCACCATAGCTCACCATGTGGAATCATTTGTGGGGAGTGGAGCGGCGTCCGTTGTCGTGACTCGCCAGGGAGTAGTGGAACTGCACAGAGTATCCGTTGCAGGAAGTGGAGCAGAATCGTGGCCATTATTGCGGCCTACCAGGGAGTAATGGAGCCGCGTAGGATCCACCGTAGGGAGTGGAGCAGAATCGTGGCCGTTACTGCGGCCTGCCAGGGGGTCCAGACTTGTCGGCTGAAGTTCGGTTGGAGTCTGATTTCCGCAGAAGTTCGGATGGGGATCATTTATCGAGGAATATAGGCCGAGACCTTCAGTAGGAGTTCAGGGCGGAAGTCCGGCTCCCGTGGGAGCCCGGACAAATCCTATCTATAGCTGGAGTCGGAGGCGAAGTACGGATTTCGTAGGAGCTCGGACGAAGCCTTCCCGCAGTTGAAGTTGGAGATGGAGTCCGGCTCCCGTAGGAGTCCAGACGAAGTTTACCTGCAGCTGAAGTTGGAGACGGAGTCCGGCTCCCGTAGGAGTCCGGACGAAGTTTACCTGCAGTTGAAGTTGGAGACGGAGTCCGGCTCCTGTAGGAGTCCGGACGAAGTTTGCCTGCAATCGAAGTTGGAGACGGAGTCCGGCTCTCGTAGGAGTCCGGACGAAGTTTACCTACAGTTGAAGTTGGAGACGGAGTCTGGCTCCCGTAGGAGTCCGGATGAAGTTTACCTACAGTTGAAGTTGGAGATGGAGTCCGGCTCCCGTAGGAGTCCGGACGAAGTTTGCCTGTAGTCGAAGTTGGAGACGGAGTCCGGCTCCTGTAGGAGTTCGGACGAAGTTTGCCTATAGTCGAGGTTGGAGATGGAGACCGGCTCCCGTAGGAGTCCGGACGAAGTTTACCCGCAGTTGAAGTTGGAGACGAAGTCCAGCTCCCGTAAGAGTCCTGACGAAGTCTCCCTGCCGCCGCAGGTCGAACGTCGGTAGAATCCCCGTGGGGTCATTCCTGACACGAACTTCGGCTGGGGGGGTTTTATACCCAACACCTCCCATTGGCTTCACCAAATCATTGAATAGGGTTAGGTCATGCTGATTGAACTAGCACCTAGATCAGTCACACTAATCAACCTTAATGGCATGGGCCAACTTAAATCACCTAGCGGTCTAATCAAAATCTAGTTATCAAATTGGCCAGGTAAGTAAGATTAGTGGGAGGGTCTGTTAAGCTTGCCTTAGACACCATCGAAACGGCTAGGTAAGCTGCTCTCAATTAAAAACCATCGGTCAAAATGCCAAACTTACCTTAGACACCAATTGATTAACTAGTTTTGATTTGACCAACCTAATGATTCGAGTTCAACCACTGAGCCACAATCAAGATCCATTTGGTCTAATCAAAGATGTGGACATGACCATCTACAACTTTGTACTAGAGAAATCTTGATTAATCTAATTCAACATTTGGTTAGACTTAATCAATTTCTCCATATGGTCAATCAATTCTTTGATTCTAACCTTAGATCTAACCCAATTAAAGAGAAAGATCTGATTTGAGCTAACCCATGCCCCATATTTTATATAATGTCATTAGATCTAAATCACAATTCTAGATCTATTGAGTTTAACACTTAATTCTTAATTAAGTTTTGCATCAACATGATTAAGATTTTGAAAATAATTTTTTATGTAAATTTTTTACATTAAATCATAAAATTTTTTAGATCAAATCTCAATTTTTATAATTTTAAATCGAAATAATTTTGATTAGTCAAGATTAGATGTAACTAACCATCTTCGCAACTTGCATCACATACAATAACACCTAGGGATTTCAAGATCTAGGGTTTTGCAAGAAAGTAAGTTTTCTCTTTTTTCTTTCTTCTTCATGAGATCTCACAGTGGCACTCCTACACACCATGAAGAGTATCCCATTGAATGGAAGGAGAGGATCATGAAACCCTACTTGTTTCTATGACCGAACGGCCTGGTGATTATCCAATCCGAGTACTTTACTATTCAGAACATCTAATCTAACTAAATAATAATCAGATTTAAAAATAAACTAATTTAAATCTAATCTAAATTATAAATAATCAGATCAAATAAAAAAAAAATCAGATCTAAAGTTATATTGATTCACATCAAAACAACCGTGCTCTTATATCAGTTGAAGGAAATATTCAGTAGTATAGTACATGCAATTTTAAAATTTTATGCAGCAAAAATAATAGAATAAATAATTTAATACTAATTATATATTAATATTCTATCTTAGACTATCACATCATAATCTTTGACATAAAAATATGTACTTTAGATCTAAAAATAAAAATCAGCATCGATCTTATCGATGTTGAAATTCTAGATCTAACTATTAGATTGACCATAGGAATCAAAATAAGTTAGAGATCATTACCAAACAAATTTAATCTTGATTTCTTCTGGTCCAATGGTTGGACAAGGTGTTCTTCAGATTGCTCACAGTCACACAGAGTCCTCTAGCCTCTACAGAAAGATCCACATGAAGACAGGCATAAATCAGGGACTTGGAGTTGCTAGCCTGCAAGCAACTTCGATAGCTGATTTGTTCCTCCTTCTTCAACTACCTTGGACACTACAAACTAAGAGAGGATCAAGAGGAGGAATAGAGGAGGAGAAGAAGAGGCTCTAAAAATAAAAACCAGTAAGGGATAGGTCATGGGACGTCCAAGAGAAAGGACCCCTTTTTATATTCTAGGAATTAGGGTTTTCCAAAGAGGAGCACCAAGAGTCAATGCCGAAACCACCTTTTGGCATCCCCAAAATTCCAAAAAAATCATTACGTGGAGAAGGATTCTGGAGTCTCACATGCCAAAAGATTGTTGCCCAGATATGGAGCCCAAGAGAGAGGGTGAATTAGGTCTTTTTAAAATTTGTGTGATTAGTGAACTCAAGTAATGTGCTATACTTGTTGAGTGGAATGAATAGATTAGCTTAGAGAATGAAATCAACCTCAAATAACAAGTAAGCAAGTATAAAGCATAAAGAATAAATGAAGAGATGCAAGTACAACAAACACAAAAGATTTATAGTGGTTTAGTGCCAACCTTGCACCTATATCCACTCTCCAAGTTCCTACTTGAAAATTCAATCTACTAAAAAGATTACAAGATACAACTCATCAGATAACACCGATCCTTGCTATCCAAGCAAGAACACTTAGTTTTTAGGTACAAGCCAACCCACAATACTTCGATTTCAAGTTCGGATCAATCTATCCAAGTTTTGGAACCCCCCAAAACTCAAAATCTAAAATATAATAGCAAGTGAATAGTGTACAAAAATTTCAGCATAATAACCCCTTAAATGAGCACAATAAATATAATAAAAATATAATACTTAAGGAGAAGAAATTTTTGCTAAACACCCTCAAATGATTGGCACACCTAAATGCAGCTGGAGAGTGATTGGTGAGCTAATTGATTGCTTCTTTCCTCTCTTTTTAGGGATTTCTTTCACTTTCATGAATGTGAGCTTGAATGCATGAATCTTAGTTGATTTCTCACCTCTAGAGAGCATTTATAGCCTCCATTTGGACTTGAGAATATCTTAGTGTCGGTTAAGAGCCGTTGGAGAATGTTTAATGCGCATTAAATGTATCAAAAATGGGCTGAAAACTAGCCATTACGAGATTCGCCTAGAATGAGACGTCCCATGGGTCATCCCACTATGACTGAAAAGTCTCATGGATCACCTCATTTGGCCAGTCTGAGAAATAAACTCTCTATTTTAATCTCAGGGTCTCAGGAGTCATCCCAAGGGTCATCCCACTATATGCCATAAGTCAAAAATAGAGTGTGCCAGCTACCCAATGGAAGGGGATGATCTAGTTGGGTCATCTCATTTTGTTCCAACTTAATTTTTCATACATTTAAGGTTTAAAACTTATCAGAACACTGTTAAATACTCTTAAATAAATTTAAATCAATTTGACACTTCCAAAAGGTTTCAAAAAAGACTTCAACTTGCAGAAACATCAACTTTGGCACACTTGATGGAGCTTTTTAAATTTAATATTTTGGACTATCTGAAACATCAGTAAAATATTTTTCAAAGATAAAAAAATCATTAGTAGTCTCCTCAAATAGTTTGTGATCATCAAAATTAATTCTTGGAGCAACAATCTCTCCCTTTTTGATGATGACAAAATATTTAAGTGTTCATAAAAAAGATCCATAAAGCTCAAGGGATTGAGTTTGTGAAGCACTTATAGGAACATACCACAGATTAAGCATAGAATATCATGAGACACATATTTTTAGCAAGTTATAATATTTTAAATCATTTTGCTAAAAATTATTTGTGAAGGTATTAGGATTTTTCAAAAATTATTTATAATCAACAAAATTCTCCCCTTTCTTATATGAAAAAGATGAAAGTAACCATTTTGACTATTTTGAAAAAATTCTTTCCCTTTCTTATATAAAAAGTGGTCAAATTGTACAAATTTTTTTTATATTTGTTATCAGAGCAAAAATGGTTTATAAAAAATTTTCTTTTTCTCTTCCTTATTTTTAGTATCAAAGCAATATGTATATAAAAAGAATCTTTCTTTCTCTCTTTCTTATTTTGGTGTCAAAGCAAAGATGAAAGTATCAGAGCAAGAATCAAAAATAGATGTATCAAAATATTTTTAAAAATATCAAAATGGAAGTAAAGATAGAAGTAGCAGAGCAAAAAATGGGCGTATCAGAGCAAAATTCAAGAAAATTCACAAAAATTCAAGATGGACTACCTTCTCTCCCTTTTTGACATCATCAAAAAATAGACCAGAGAGAGTAAGATTTTTCATAATCTATGGTGGTACATCAGGTATCAGAGTAATTTTAAATGTAATAGACATTCATTCATTCACATATAAACAAAGGTTGGCCATATAAAGTAATGATAATAGATGACCTCATATATGAATTATAATAAAATAAGAGGTTACAAGAGTCAAGTACATTCATTCATGATAATGATCAAGTCATAATATATATCTTTGAGCATAAGGCTCTCATACATTCAACTACTAAAATAAAATATAACAACTAAGTAGTATATAACCTAAAACTGCTAATATAAAATGATCAGATCAGAAAGCATGGGCATCGAGCTCAAGATCAAGACAACTAAAACATAATCAGTCTCGACCTCGACTGAAAGGTCTGGTCTGAGTGAAAGATGTCAGGGGATAGAATGCAATAGGCTAGACAAAAGTAGGCACACTAGATGTGGAGGATTTGGACTGGAGTTGAGTCCTAATGGCATCTAGCTGGGACAAGACCCCCCACTGAAACTCGAAGCCCATCAAGATCAGAAGAGACAAAATCCCTCGAGTCTCTGATATCTACTCATATTAGCTCAAGTATGGAACAATGCAGGCTGTGAAGTCTCTCTACCTCTCGAGTCAAATCAGCCAACTGAGGTGAAGAGATGCTCGATGTGCTCGCTCCTATCGATAGAGAATCCAGTATCAGTCTGATCTCTCTCTCTCAATGTTAAAGATCCTGCCACTGAACCTGAGCATGGAGCTTTCTACACTTTCCAGTCTGGAGCTCAGGTCAAATAAAAGCTATACCAGTGAGAAAATGTGTGGCACTACTGAGAGATCTGAGAAAGAGGCAGAAAAAGAACTCGATTGAGGTGGATGATACTGCTGTTGCTGCTGTACCTGCTGGAGGATCTGCTGCTGATACTGCTGAAACTGGTGGAGTTGCTGAAGTGAAAGAATTATGCCCTACAAGCCAATTGCAAATGGGATACGATAGGATGTTTATTGTAATTTATCTTCCAAACTCATGTATTGACATTAATATTATTAATAAAATTGATATTTTTGATTCATTATATGCTGCATCTTATTAATTTTAAGATTATAATGAACCCCATAGGTCTGGATAATGATTTTAGGGCTGTGATGAGATCATATAAGTGAGATCTAAATCTTTGATAGCTCTGATCTAAAATATTTTTAATCATTGGTATATTGAGTCAGGGATCAATGATATCGGTAAGACTGGCATGTCCTATGTATACTCAGAAATGAGGATGGTTGATCTCACAACCACTTGTGTGGTGATACTAATACAAAGATATGGATATTTATTAGAGAATGAGTTTACTGAATTGACCTACAAGAGAATAATCAGATGGAGTCTTATTTACATGTCAACTGATAATTCTCTAGTGGGAGTTGTGTAAGTGATCCTTTGACCTGAGGTCACCATGGTATCTTGTGTATATGGATCCATGTTTTGGTTCACTACCTAACTTAGTTCTTTGATCCTTGGGTGGGATGTTCTAGATATGGTAAAGTATGCATAGAGATTATGAGTTATCAATAATGGATCAGTCACTCTTAATAAGAGGAGCGAACATCTTATGTGATCTCATAGGATGGTAATTCTGGAAGTCTTTGGCCAAAGCAGGGTGATAATTAAAAAAAAATTCTAATATATCATCAACTAAATCATCATCTTCACATAGAGATACATAAAGATAAATGATTGGATTTGATATATTTTCATGCCTATAGCTCATATGGGATGTTGTTTGACTGAAGGATTGAATTACATGAGAACTTGCCACTGAAGGATACTTTGATAATTTTTTATAAAAATTTAAAATCTTTTGAGTAGTTATGACATATTGCTAGACATCAATCTTAACTTGTGGGCTTGATAAAAATTGAAATAATTTGATCTGAAATCAATTTGGAAGAGTCTAAGTTGATTGGGACTCTTCAGGTGACCTAATCTCATCGGATTAGGGTTACGTCGAAAGTCTGGATCCACTGCTGGCTAGATTTGAAACTTAATGGATCACACACTTTGAGATTTAGCCTTGGTATAATTTAATTATAATTTAATATAAATTTTATGGGTTAATTTGATATGCTAGCACATTATATTAACCCAAGTTCCCAAATTGGTTTGGTTCAAAGTATTTGAGCTAACCTAGACCAGTTGGCTTTGACCTAATGGGATTGGATCAATTTGGATTGGATCCTTATCCAACTTAGACTAGTTTCAAGTGGAGAAGGACTCCTCCATGTTCACCAAAAGCCATACAAAAATATAATTTCCGTCCACCTCAAATCAGCATGAGAAATAAAGAGTCCTTCTTAAAGAAGGCTCTTTATTAAAAACATTACCTTAGAAATAAATTAGAAATTCTATGTTTTAATACCAACAATTAATGGAATTTTTATGGAATGTAGAGAAGGAAAAGTACTTCTACTCCAAGTATCTGAATCACCAAAAATTTACTTGGTAAATTTATTTCACATGTGGAATGTTGGAGCACCAAAAATTGGCACCCCTTCATCCCATGTAACATCCCCTGGTCCCCTATTTATAGGGGATGCCCCAGATGGCTTCTGGTTGAGATTTTTTGGTGAGCTAGATAGAAGAGATGTATAAATAATAAAAAAATATAAAAAAATTCTAAGAAAAAAAAGAGTAGAATTTGAGTGGCAAAAATTGCTACAAGGGTGGTGAGATTTTCAGCAAGTATTGCTGGAGTGCCCTAGGATTTAGTTTTTCTATTTGTTGGAGCTAAAAATTAAATCTTAGGTTGTATGATATCTGAAAAGTATCTTCTTTGTATCATTTTGATGGTAAGATCAAAAGCAACTAGGCTTTGGTGCGATTGTGATGCATGTTTGAAGCTGGTAGTGTTCTTGAGAAGACAAGGCTGTGGCTGTGCACCGGTTGGGAAGGACCTTGGCCAACTTTTGTGTGGATCACCATTGAAGGACTTCTATCTTAGGGTCTTATGGAGAACACCAACATGTCACTTTTCTATTTTGGTTAAAGTATAATATTCTATCTCTTTGCATGCTTGAATTTGCTTTGATCATGTTTGGCATTGTGATTCTAGGGTTTTGGATTGGGCTCGATAGTTTTATTTGATAAAGCTATTGATTTGAGTATTTTAAAAAATTTTAAAAATTACTTTTTATTGTGTGGCCAAAATCTAATAGTGCTGTCAAAGCCACTCTTGTCTGATTTGATCAAACAAGTGCAATATAGTAGCTTAAAATTGTTCTTGTTGATATCCTGCCAAAAATGTAGCATTATTTTTGCATCGATTCTTCAAACTCAAAAAAAAAATATTTTTAACCTTTTGTGAATCATGATTCTAAATTTTAATTATGAAATTATGAATTTATGATAATTAAAATTTTATTATCATGGTTGCATGATGATTAAATCCATATATAGCTAATAAGGGTGTTATGCATGCCTAATTAGATTAGAGTATGTTATATTATATGAATTTGTTAGTCATACGTTATGACTTTGATTGTACCCTGATATATTTTTTGGCATGATAATATGATTGCTATTTTGAATAGTAGAAGCATGCAAATTTGCATAATTTATAGTGTACATTTTATGCGCTTATGTAGTTAGGATGTATCGAGACCGGTTTAAAGTTCCTCGTAAAATTATATTTTATAATGTTGGGATTCACTTTTAAATCAAAAGTCAAATTCTTAAGATCAATTGGTGTCGAGAAAAGTGTGAAAGATAATTTTTTAATAAGTTCATGTGCTGGCTTGGCCAACTTTGTTGGTGTCTAGAAAAGCTATGGGGAACCTCCCACCTACTTACCTGGCCAATTTGATCTTCTTGAATTTCGGACTTAGATTGATTAATGATGTAAACACTACAAGGGCCTTCCTTCAAACTTGGTTAATAAAGTATGTCAAGATCTTAATGAGCTTGTTGTGCTATCCACATGGCTTACTATAAAAGTTGACATGATGTTGATCAAGTGTATATTGATGCTTATGGTATATTTGAATAGTATTGCTTTATTATACTATCCACAAGGGCAGCATTATTTAAGTATGACTATATAGGATTGAAGAGTCAACTTAACTAGAATACTATAGTTTGTTGTGCTATCCACAAGACTATATGTGATCTAGAGGCCAGAATGAAAGATACTGAGAATTATAAAGGTACAATTGGTAAAGAGTTACCTACTCTTGAACTCATGAATACTTGTTATTATATCTGCAAGGTATTTATGAGGAATAGAGATCTCAACCCCACTAAGAAACATTAGTATGTTTCTCGATTTTCATATTTGAGGGCTATGAAGTTTGATAAAATAGTGGAAGACACAATTAAATAAAAGTCCTAGTCTAGTTGTGAATGTCTTCATGAGTTGTCTGCTTATATTATGTTCTTGTCATTGTAGATTAACTATACTTATGGCATCCTCACTATCTCTTAGAGGTATCCTAGATACTAACAAGTTAATCGGACCCAAATATATCGACTGGTTAAGAAACTTAAGAATTATTCTCAATCAGGAGAAAGTCTCTTATATTCTGGATACACCTGCTCCAGTTTTTTTTAGGGAAGATGCTTTTGAGGAGGAAAAGACCACATACAAGATGTGGAAAGATGATAGTGTGACTATCAAATGTATCATGCTTGCCTCCATGAGCAATGAGCTCCAGAGGCAGCATAAGGACATGGGCGTTCCCTCTATTCTCTTTAATCTTAAAGAGTAATATGGGGAGCAAAGTCGAACTGCTCGATATGAGATATCAAAGTAGTTGTTTCATGCCCGTATGACTGAAGACTCTTTCGTGCAAATTCATATCCTAAAGATGATTAGTTTGATCACTCATCTGGGATAGCTGGATTTTTCCATGGATGGTGAACTGAGCCAGGATTTGATCCTGTAGTCTCTCTCTAATTCTTTTTCTCAGTTTATCATTAATTATCATATGAACAAACTGAACATCAGCTTGCTTGAGCTGTTGAATATGTTAAAAATAGCAGAGAGCTATTTCAAGGGTGAAAAGGCTCAGGTTCTTCATGTTGATAAGATCAGCAAGAAGAAGGTAACGAAGGATTCAAAAAAAGCTGAACCCTAAGGCTGGCATCTCCAAGAAGAAGGTGAAGAAGGTCTCCAGCAAAGGTACTTGTTATCACTATGGCAAGGAGGGCCACTGGAAGAGAAATTGCAAGGAGTACCTTACAACTGTGAAATTAGCAAATATTGCTAAAGGTTTGTATATGATATAAACTAATTTATTATTAAGTACTTCAATGTCAGATTTTTGGGTATTGGATACCTCCTATGGTTCACACTTTTGCAAATTATTACAGGATCTATAGGAAATAAAAAATCTGAATAAAGGTGACTTCGAGTTGTTCGGTGCAAGTGGAGAGTCCATTCAAGCTGAAGCCATAGGAACCAGGGTTTTGAAGTTGCCTTCGAAAAAAAATTTAGAACTAAAGACCTATTATTATATTCTAAATATTGTTAAAAAAATTATTTCTGTACCATTATTATTGGAACAAGATTTTGAAATAATTGTAAAGAATAATGGTTGTTCTATATATTTTTTTAATGAATATTATAGAAGTGCTTTTATTGATAATGGTCTTATGTTTCTTTCACTTAATGATAATGTGTTTCATGTTGATAATATAAAGAAAAAAAAAAAGAGGATGTAAATGTCACATACCTCTGGCACTACCGACTTGGCCATATAAATGAGTCAAGAATTAACAAGTTGTACAAAGATAATTTTTTTAATTCATATGATTATGAATCATATGGAACTTGTGAATCTTGCCTCATGAAAAAAATGACTAAGACTCCATTTACTGGATATGGAGATCGGATGAGTGATATTTTGGACCTTGTATATCTGATGTGTGTGGTCCAATGTTGATTCAAGCCAGAGGTGGATACTCTTACTTCATCATATTTACTGATGATATATTTAGATTTGGATATGTGTATTTAATAAAATACAAATCTGAAGCCTTTGACAAATTTAAAGAGTATCAAAGAATGGTCGAGAAACAAACTGGTAAAAATATTAAAGCTCTTCAATCAGATCAAGGAAGAGAATACTTGTCTAGTGAGTTCTCTGATTATTTGAAACAAAATGGTATACTCTCTCAATGGACACCTCCTTATACTCCATAATTAAATAAAATTATGGAAAGGAGGAATCACACCTTATTAGATATGATGCGGTCTATGATGTATTTCATGGATCTTTCATTATCCTTTTGGGGATATGCCCGTGAGGTTGTAGCGTATATTTTAAATAAAGTACCTTCAAAATCTGTTTTTAGCACTCCACATGAAATATGAAAAGGAAAAAGACCCAATCTTAAGCATCTTAAGATTTGGGGCTGCCCAGCTTATATGAAAAATATTGATAGACATAAGCTGGATGCTAGATCAGAAAAATACAAGTTTGTAGGTTATCTCAAAGAGAGTATAGGATACTACTTCTACAATCCTACTCAACAAAAAATATTTGTTCGTAGGCATGCCATTTTCTTGGAGAAAGTTTATCCAAGAAGGAGGCAGTGGGAGGTTTGTTGAACTTAAAGAAGTTCAAAACCTACAATTCATCTAGGATTCACCAGATGGTTCTCAACCAGATGTGCCCATTATTGAGGCACAGCCACTACATACACCTTCTCTCCGAAGGTTGAGTAGAGTGCGTAGTGTACCACTCAAGTATGGATTTGTCATTGAGAATGACAACACAACCCACATCATTGAGAATGATGAGCCTACAACCTATTCAAAAGTTGTCATGAGTAGTGACTCTAACAAGTGGCTCAATGCCATAAAATTCAAAATAGACTCCTTGTATGCCAGCCAAGTTTGAACGTTGGTTGATGCGCCTGAGGGTGTGACTCCAATAAGCTGCAAATAGGTCTTCAAAAAGAAGATTGGAGTAGATGATCAGGTAGAGACCTATAAGGCCAAGCTTGTGGCAAAAGATTTCAGATAAAAATAAGGTATTGATAATGAAAAAAAATTTTTGTCGGTAGCCATGCTCAAGTCTATTCAGATAATGCTTGCTATTACAGCATACCATGACTATGAGATTTGACAAATGGATGTCAAGACTACCTTCCTTAATCGAAACCTTAAGGAAAAGTCTATATGACTCAATCAGAGAGATTTATCTCAAGTGAAAGAGCAAATTAGGTATACAAGCTGAATAGATCTTTATATGGATTAAAGCAAGCATCGAGGAGCTAGAATATCCATTTTGATGAGACAGTCAAATCATTTGGCTTCATCAAAAATGTGGATGAACCTTGTGTGTACAAGAAGAGTAGTGAGAGTGCTATTATCTTCTTGATCTTGTATGTGGATGACATACTGCTCATTGGGAATGATATCCCGATGTTGCAATTGATCAAGACTTAGCTATCATAAAAGTTTTCCATGAAAGACTTGGGTGAAGCATCCTATATACTTGATATAAAGATATATATATGGATAGATCGAAAAGGATACTAGGCTTGTCCCAGTCTAGGTACATTGATCTTGTGTTAAAGAGGTTCAACATGGAGGAAAGTAAAAGAGGTTAATTGCCCATAAGTCATGTCTTACAACTCTCTAAGAAGATGTCTCCTAAGACACCTGAAGAGAGAAATAGAATGAGTTCTATTCCTTATGCTTCAACAGTAGAATCAATAATGTATGCTATATTATGTACCAGGCCTGATGTGGCTTATGTCTTGGGCATTGTAAGCAGATTTCAGGCTGATCCCGGAGAGGATCATTAAAAAGCTATGGAAAACATACTCATGTACTTGAGAAGAACTAGAGATGTTTTTCTTATACATGGTAGATTTGATTTAAAACTAGAAGGTTATACCGATTCTAATTTTCAATATAATCCGAATGATAGTAAATCGATATCTGGATATGTGTTCACTTTGTATGGTGGTGCAGTAAGTTGGAAGAGTTTCAAACAACAAACTATTGCTGACTTGATCACTGAGGCTAAGTATATTGCTGCAAGTTAGGCTGCTAAGGAGGCCGTCTGGATGAAACAATTCATCACAGAGTTGGGTGTGATTTTAGAGATTAAACAACCAGTGCCTGTTTATTGTGATAATACTATGACAGTTGCTTAAGCCAAAGAACCAAGGTCTCATCATAAATTTAAGCACATCCTAAGACGGTTCCACCTCATTCGGAAGATAGTCGAAAGACACAATGCGATCATGGAGCGAGTTGACACCAAGAATAATATACCAGATTCATTCACTAAGGCCTTGTCAATGCAACAGTTTGATCGCCATCTTGATAGCATGGGTATCAAGTATAGAGGTGATTGGCTTTAGTGCAAGTGGGAGATTGAAAGAATTATGTCCTACAAGCCAATCACATATGGGATGCGATAGAAAATTTATAGTAATTTATCTTCCAAACTCATATAATTGATATTAATATTATTAATAAAATTGATATTTTTAATTCATTATATGCTGCATCTTATTAATTTTAAGATTATAATGAACCCCATAGGTCTGGACAATGGTTTTAGGGTCATGATGAGATCACGCTAGTGAGACCTAAATCCTTGATAGTCTTGATCTAAAATATTTTTAGTCATTGGTACATTGAGTCGGGGATCAATGATACAGGTAAGACTGGTATGTCCTATGTATGCTCAGAAATGAGAGTGGTTGATCTCACAACCAGTTGTGTGGTGACACTAATACAAAGATATGAATGCTCATTAGAGAATGAGTTCACTGAATTGACCTACGAGAGAATAATTAGATGGAGTTTTATTTACATGTCAATTGATAATTCTCTAGTGGGAGTTGTGTAAGTGATCCTTGGACCTGAGGTCACCATGGTACCTTGTGTACATAGATCCATATTTTGGTTCACTACCTAACCTGATTTTTTGATCCTTGTGTGGGGTGTTCTGGATATGGTGAAGTATGTATGGAGGTTATGAGTGATCAATAAGGGATCAGTCACTTCTAATAAGAGGAGCGAACATCCTATGTGATCTCATAGGACAGTAATTATGAAAGTCTTTGGCCAAAGCAGGATGACAATTAGAAAAGAGTTTCTAATGTATTATCAACTGAATCATCACCTTCAAATCGAGATACATAAAGATAAGTGATTGGGTTTGACATATTTTTATGCCCATAGCTCATCTGAGATATTGTTTGACTGAAAGATTGTATTATACAAAAACTTATCACTAAAAGATATTTTGATAATTTTATCAAAATTTTAAATTTTTTTGATAGTCATGTGCAGGAACCAGATCTAGGGTTTCAGGGTTAGATCTTGAAACTTTTTCAAGATCATACAGCGGAAGACTAAAATAAATCAAAATTATTTTTTAAAATCAAAAAATCCCTAGATCTAAGATCCTATTACATGATTATTATATAGCATTAAATCAAAAATTAAAATATATAAATATAGCATGAACTACATGTTGGTCATATCAACATGTTTTTATACTACATCTAATGTATGTATTAAACAATAGATCAGATCTATTACCTTGCAAGTTAGACATTCTAACCTCGCTGATCCGGGCTTGAGAATGATATTGCAAGCCACACACATGTCTGGCCTCTAGGAGTCATCCACACGAGCCCACGAATCTTGATCAGAAGTCCTGCTTCAGGAAATCAGCACAGTATGCTAGTACTGTGCTGATCCTTCTTTGATGGTTGATCAGGTGCCTCCTTCTTCTTGATTTGAACTCTTCAAAGATGAAAAGTAGAAGGAGGAGTTTCATATCTGAGATGCTCTCAGAAAACTCAAGATGGAGGGAGGAAAGATATGAAAACAAATAACCCTAGAAGAAGACACTCTTCTTCTTCTCATTTTTCTCTCTAGACACCCAAACTTGTGTCTATTATATCTCCATGACCCAAAGGTCTTTCTCTCTGATTTTTGGATGGCCCAAAGGTCTCTCAAATATTTATCTTTTTCAAAAATTTTATAAAGAAAATCATTTCATACAAAGAGATATGATAGAGTCCTTGTCTAGGTCAAATACCTAGTCAAGGCTTATCCAAACATGGCAAGATAAGGGGCGCCCAACTCTTGAGTACCTCCTCCTTATTTTCATGCATGGATTACTAGTAAAGGGTGCACAATGTGTACCCTAAAAGCTATAAAAATTCCAAAAAAAATTTGGATAAATTCGGTGCAATATTGAAAGAGTTTTGGATTTCTAAAACTCTATCTCATAGAATTCGAAATCCAAACTTATTCCTTTTAGATTTGATCCAAACCACCTTCCATGTAAGAAAGAAGAGAGGAGACCTTTTGTGAACGTGGGAGAGACCTGGGAGAGGGCTTTTGTCACATAAAATAAGAGGAGATTGGCGTTGAATGAGAGAGAGGGCGTGGGGAAGGCTTATGTGGTGCAAGGTGGAATCCTAGTCTTACTAGGATTCTATCTTATGACTTGTTTTAATTTGGTTTCTCAAACCAAATCAAACTAAAATTAGATCAACCTAATTAAAATAGATCTTAACCCAATTAAGAATCTAATTTAATCAGATTAAATTAGATTTAAATCTGATTTAATTTTCTAATCAAATTAGAAATTAGATTGACCCAAGTCCTAGTTGAACTAGGACTAGTTTTTCCTTGCATTTGGCTTATCCAATAAACCAATTGGACTTGATCCAATCAAGCCCAAATCAAATATAATTAAATTATATTTAATTAGACTTAATCTCAGCCCATTGGCTTAATCAAATTAAGCCAATTAGCAATCGAATTGCTAATCGATCCTCCTGCAACACTTGCATTGGGTTAAATGTCAATCGTATTGATCATTTAACCCTAGAACGATTCTTCATCGTTGATCAACCATCCGATCGGATCATGAACTCTAATGTGTGTGACGTCATAGGTCCAAAACTAAGCTGGTAGCACAGGAATAAATTTTTATACCAATCGAAGTGACCATCTAGCAATGGTACCTGACGACCGGATAGGTCGAATGTGTAGAACAACATCCTTAGAACCCATGCGGATATAGTTTTTATATAATTCATCCCCTTGACCAAAATAATCATAGGACACCCCAGAGTTCAACTGTCAACTCTGATCAGGTTGTCCACATTGTATTTCAAAATATCAAATCCATCTGATGGATTATCCTGGCCAAGATTTTGCTAAATTGAAATACAGCGACTCATTCTTCTCCAACTCTTGGAGTGGTCAATCCATCTCGATCACACTCTGACTTTGCAAGTACTTGACTGTGCCCAGAAGCCTTCCGTCTCTGAATTAAAAATTCAGTTAGTCCAGTACCAAAGCACAGTGAGTTGCTTGCAAGTCACTGAGACGATCTCAGGTCTAAGGGACACTTATACCTATATTCCATCAGAGACATTCTCGACAGCAGAATGCTCTGGAGTTGGTCATGTTCAATGATGATGTACCCTTACATCTCACCTGTATGCCATACCAGTGTCTCCACACTCCTTGGTTAAGAGGACAACCAACCCATATGGTCTACAACGACCTATGCTCGATAGAAGCTGTCGTCTTTATTAACAGCCTATCATTTGATCGTGAACAGTTTTAAGGACTAATCGATAAATCTTCTCTTTATCGAACTTAAATAGTCCTAAGGACTTCATCATAACAACGGAGTTCATTAGAAGATGAAAGCTTATGATGAAAATATCAAATATATTTTATTTATTAATAAATCAATTACAATACTTGGTTGCTCAACCATCAACAGCTTGACGATTGGCTTTTTGGGACATATTTCCCAACAACTCCCACTTGTCCTAAAGCCACTTAGGACAGTATCTAATACCCATCTTCGACTTGTGGTTGTCAAACTCCTTTATCGTCAGGGCTTTAGTGAAGGGGTCGGTCAGGTTCTTCTTTTCATCGATCTTCTGAAGGTCAACGTCACCTCGATCCACGATCTTTCAAACCAGGTGGAAGCAGCGCAAGATGTGCTTCGTCTGCTGATGTGCTTTGGGTTCCTTCACCTAAGCTATGGTACTAGTACTGTCGCAGTAGAGCAGGACCGGACCATCGAGGGAGAGTGCTACTCTGAGCTCGTTGATGAATTTTCTTAGCCACACAGCTTCCTTCACGGCATCTGATGCTGCGATATACTTCGCTTCACAAACAGAGTCCGTCACAGTATGTTGCTTGGAACTCTTCCAGCAGATGGCTCCACCATTCAGAGTAAAGATATAACCTGACACGCTCCTGCTGTCATCATGGTCAGATTGGAAGCTAGAGTCTGTGAACCCCATAAGTTTCAGATCTGACTCGTCATAAACCAATCATTGGTCCTTAGTATTTCTCAAATACTTAAGGATGGCTTTAACCACTTTCTAGTTATTTTCTTCAGGATCAGATTGGTATCTACTCACTACTCCTAGTGAGTATGCCACATTTGGTCTTGTACATATCATGGCGTACATGATAGATCCCACGACTGAAGCATATGGGACTCTACTCATATGCTCTCTCTCTTCAGGAGTTGTCGGACAATCCTTCTTAGAGAGAGAAATTCTTTGGCCTATCAGTAGATAGCCCTTCTTGAAATTCTCCATACTGAACCTCTTCAGCACAGTGTCTATGTACATGGACTGGGATAACCCAAGCATCCTTTTAGATCTATCCCTATAGATCTTCATCCCTAGGATGTAGGATGCTTCACCCAAGTCCTTCATGGAGAACTGTGATGACAACCAAACTTTTATTCCCTGTAGTACGGGGATGTCATTCCCGATTAAGAGAATGTCATCCACGTACAAGACAAGGAATACCACAACTGGACCATTTGCCCATTTATAGATGCAGGGCTCTTCTCCATTCTTAATGAAGCCATACGTTTTGATCACCTTATCAAAATGCATGCTCCAACTCCGAGAAGCTTGGTTCAATTCATAAATGGATCTCTGAAGCTTGCACACCTTGGACTCATCTGTGGATGTAAACACCTCAGGTTGTATCATATACACTTCTTCGGTCAGCTCTCCATTCAGGAAAGCTGTCTTTACATCCATCTGCCAGATCTCATAATCCAAATGGGCAGCTATTGCAAGCATTATCCGAATGGATTTGAGCATTGCCACAGGGGAAAACATCTCGTCATAGTCAATACCATAACATTGACGATACCCCTTGGCGACCAGACGGGCTTTATAGGTCTCCACCTTTCCGTCTGCGTCCCTCTTTCTTTTGAAGATCCATTTACACCCAATGGGTTTAACCCCTTCAGGTGGGTCAACCAATGTCCATACATCGTTGACCTTCATAGACTCCATTTCGAATTTCATGGCTTCAAGCCATTTCTCAGAATCAGGTCTCTGCATTGCATCCATATAGGTGATCGGATCCTCATTATTCTCATCAAGTTTGATGGGATCACCGTCCCGGACCAAGAAATCATAGTATCTGTCCGACTGATGTGGTACTCTATCGGATCGCCTTAATGGTGCAGGTACATTGGGCTCCAGATCTGATCTAATCATATCCGACTTAGGTTCAGCTATTGGTGTCGGTCCTTCTACCTGTTGAACTTCATCAAGTTTAATCTTAGAGGCAACGGTTCCTTCACCAAGGAACTTCTTTTCTAAAAAGATTATCTTAAGGCTGACGAACACCTTTTATTCATCAGCATGGTAGAAAAAAATATCCTTTTGTCTCTTTGGGGTACCCTATGAATGAGCATTTGTCAGACCTAGGTCCAAATTTGTCTGTGACTAATCATTTGACATAGGCCGGGCACCCCCAGACCCTAAGGAGTGAAAGTGCTGGCTTACGTCCCGTCCATATCTCAAATGGAGTCTTAATTACAGACTTACTTGGAACCCTATTTAACAGATAACAGGCCGATTCGAGTGCATATCCCCAGAAGGATATCAGCAAGCTAGCAAAACCCATCATGGATCAGACCATATCTAACAGAGTCTGATTCCTCCTTTCAGACACACCATTATGCTGTGGTATTCCTGGAGGAGTCCATTGGGAGAGAATCCCATTCTCTCCTAGATTTGTGAGAAATTCACTAGAAAGGTATTCTCCTCCTCGATCAGATCGAAGAGTTTTAATACTCTTTTCAGTTTATTTTTCTACTTCACTTTGGAATTGTTTGAACATTTCAAATGAATCCAACTTATGTTTCATCAGATAGACATATCCATATCAGGATAGGTCATCCGTAAAAATTATGAAGTAGAAATATCCACCTCTAGCACTGGTGCTCATGGGCCCGCATACATCAGTATGTATTAGGCACAAGAGCTCAGTAGTTCTCTCACCTTTTCCAGTAAAAGGTGACTTGGTCATTTTACCAAGAAGACAGAACTCACAGGTTGGAAGTGATTCACAATCACTGACTTCGAGGATTCCCTCTTGAGTCAACCTGTTTATTCTGTTCTTGTTTATATGACCTAGCCTACAGTGCCATAAGTAGATATCTGACACATTATCTAATCTAGGATGCTTGCCAATAGAATATACTCTTATCGGGCTTGATCTTTCTGGTCTGGCCCTGCACTGATTACCCAACCTGAACATGCACCTTCTTCACTTTCTTCTATCTTGTTCTTCT
>NC_026000.2:56035687-56063199 GCF_000442705.2 Elaeis guineensis
CCGAGGAAGCCGAACCCGAGCAAAGCAAAATTGACGACCTGAAGACTCAACCGAACTCCCCTGATGAAGAAGCCAGTTCCTCCGATCGCTTTTGGACCCTCCATGTGGACGGATCTTCCAACATGGCGGGCGAGGTGCAGGCCTGATCTTGACCAACCCGGAGGGAGTCGTCGTGGAGTACGCTCTGCGTTTCGAATTCCCCGCAACAAACAATGGAGCGGAATATGAAGCTCTGATCGCAGGATTGAGGATCGCCAGGGAGCTTGGAATAGGTCAACTCCGGGTGCACAGCGATTCCCAACTTGTGGTGGGGCAAGTCAGCGGGAGCTTTGAAGCGCGGGAGGACAGTATGGCCAAATATCTTGAGAAGGTGAAGGAGTTCACCCCTGCCTTTGGCAATTTCGACATCAAGTAAATTCCAAGGTCGGAGAATACCAGAGCCGATCTTCTCTCCAAACTGGCAACATCGGCTCCGGCCGAATTGCCCAAAGGCATCCTCTTTGAAGTTTTAAAACATCCGAGTATGGAAGAACCGCGACTCGTAATGGAGATCGACCACGAGCCCAGCTGGGTCGACCTGCTGATAACCTATCTTAGAGATGGGATTCTCCCCCAGGATGCGAAGGAGGCCCGAAAACTCCGAAATCAAGCCTCCCGATACATCCTTTATGAGGGCAAATTGTACAAAAGATCGTACTCCTTGCCCCTCTTGAGGTGCCTCCGGCCCTCAGAAGCTGACTACGCTTTATGGGAAGTACACGAGGGAGCTTGCGGAAGCCATTTGGGTGCCAGGTCTCTATCCCACAAGCTACTCCACCAAGGGTATTACTGGCCAACAATGCATCATGATTCGATCGAGTATGTCAAAAAGTGTGATCGATGCCAGAGATACGCCAACGTCCAGAGACAACCTGCTACCGAGCTCACACCCTTGAGTGCCCCATGGCCTTTTGCACAATGGGGGATGGATATTCTTGGCCCCTTTCCCATGGCGTCCGGTCAAAGGAAATTCCTCCTTGTAGCAATCGACTACTTCACTAAATGGGTCGAGGCCGAGCCACTAGCAAAAAACACAGAAGCGAAAGTGCAAGATTTCGTCTGAAAATCGATCGTGTGCAGGTTCGGTTTGCCTAGAACCCTAATCACTGATAATGGACGACAATTCACGGGAGCCAGATTTGCTGAATTCTGTAAAGATCTAAACATCTCCCACAACTTCACATCAGTGGCCCATCCTCAGGCGAACGGCGAAGCTGAGGTAACTAACAGAACCCTTTTACAGGGGATTAAGACCAGGCTCGAAAAAGCAAAAGGAACCTGGGCGGACGAACTTTATCATGTGCTATGGGCGTATCGAACCACCCAGAGGTTGCCTACAGGGGAGACTCCCTTTGCTTTAGCCTTTGGTATGGAAGCCATCATCCCGATCGAGCTTAAACTCCCGTCGGCACGGGTCGCGACATTCGACGAACCCCAAAACGCACAGTCTCAGAGCCAACCTCGACCTGTTGGAAGAAAGGCGGGAGATTGCTCAGGTTCGAATGGCAGCCTACAGACAGAAAGTTGCCCGATATTACAACGCCCAGGTCAAGAACAAGGCATTTAAAGCAGGGATCTGGTGCTCCGACGAGCTGCCGTCTCACAACCACAGGGCCAGGGGAAGCTTGCCCCAAACTGGGAGGGACCTTACGAGGTCAAAGAAGTAGTCCGGCCTGGAACTTATTATCTTAAGGAGCTCGGAGGAGCCGACCTCCCGCGACCATGGAGCTCAGAAAACTTACGGATGTACTACCAATAATTTCGTCCTAATCAAAAGATGCGTGCCCATTTGTCTTGGGATAATTCAAGCAAACTGTATCAAAAACAAGAGGGCAACCTTATAAAAGTCGAAGGCCCGGTTCTTTTAGATCGGATGGGGGGAGAGGCCTCGCAACGCCCATATGTGCCCCACAGCCCTGTTAGGGACAGGAGGAGAACCTCGCCCTAACTTGAGCAAAGTCGAAGGCCCGATTCTTTTAGACCGGATGGGGGGAGAGGCCTCGCAACGCCCATATGTGCCCCCACAGCCCTGTTAGGGACAGGAGGAGAACCTTGCCCTAACTTGAGCAAAGTCGAAGGCCCGGTTCTTTTAGACCGGATGGGGGAGAGGCCTCGCAACGCCCATATGTGCCCCCACAGCCCTGTTAGGGATAGAAGAAAAACTTCGCCCTAACTTGAGCAAAGTCAAAAACCCGATTCTTTTAGATCAGATAGGGGGAGAGGCCTTACAATGCCCCAATGTACCCCCACGGCCGTGTCAGGAACACGAGGAGAACCTCATGCCGGCTCGAGCAAAATGAAAGGCCCAGACTCCTACGGGAGCCAGGTTCTAACGGCAGAGAAGACTTTACCCGGACTCCTACGGGAGCCGGGTTCCAACAACAAAAAAGACTTCACCCGGACTCCTACGGGAGCCGGGCTCCATCGCCAACTTTAGCTACAGGACAACCCCACCTAGACTTCTACGAAAGCCGGACTTTGCCTATGACTTTGATTGCAGGAAAACTTTGCCCTGACTCTTACGAGAGCCGGGCTACTCCAACTTCAGGAAGGCTTCTCCGTTCGGACTATCGAGGGGCCGAACTTAGCCCCGACTTCAGCGGAGAAAAATCCAAGCAAACCTGACAAGTGGGTATCTTCGAACGGCATAAAATCCGAAAAGGAGCTCGACGAATGATGACCCCACATGAACTGAAGAGGTCACCGACGACCTTGGGACGACGTAACACAGACAAAGAGAAGGAAAATGAAGAAATTCGACAGACAACTATTTAACACAAGATGCAGACGAGGTACCAAAATCACTTTTTCATTTAACAGAAGTATACGTTACAGGACCCGATGGGTCAGGGAAAAAAGAAGAAGAAAAAGAAGATACACGTCATCGCAAGTCTCGCAAGCACGGTTCGGGCAGGACGAACGGAGGCCGCTCCGAGCTACGAACTCCTCTCTCCATCTCTATCCTTCTCAGTCGTGTTCTCCAGTGTGTGTAACAGTTCTCGCCCATCTCGCCTCATTCTGTTTCCGAAGTCCCAACCTTAGCGGGAAAGGGGTGGGATAGATCTCCAGAGGCAGTAAGGGCAACGGCGGCAGTAGCGAAGACCTGTTTCAAGAAGAACCGTAGCCACTTCAGGAGCGGTGGTGACACCAGAGATGTGCCTCATCTCCGAATGCACCACGATGGCCTCCACCCAAGACGCTCCGGCAAGGTCAGCATGCGTTACTTCCACCGTCCCCGCAACAAGTTCTACTGCCCCACCGTCGATGCCAATCGCCTCTGGTCTCTCGGCCCCGATGGCGTCAAGGATCCCGTCATGGCTTATGACGACTGCTCTGCCCTCTTGACCGGTATCACCCCGCCTTGCTACTCTGAAATTCACGGGCAGAATAACTTCACCGACAGCCCCCGTTATTAAACCTCTGTTGTTGAAGGAATTCTTCCTTGGGCCCCCTTTAAAACGACGGAGATTCTCACCGGCCGCCATTCTCCTCCTCACCTTCCTCCAAGCCCGAAAAATTCCCTCAAGAACAGCCTCCCGAGTAGAGGACATGGTGCGAGGGAAGGAGACAAGGACTGGGGCGAGAGAAGCAAGACTCTCAGACGAAAGAAAAGCACCAGGATGAAGCCACAAAGGGACTGAGGGGTTTAAATAGCCGACGGATCCTGGCGCAGTTATGACGGCGGGTATTCCTGGGCCAGCTGGTGTGTGCCACGTGTCACGCTTATCCCCTTCATCACCATCGAGGGTTGACCGCTCACAAATTCCCGCGACACGATGCTTGGGATCGCATTTCAACGAGGGTTCCGAAAAGACTTTTCAGGTCACCTTCATCGAAAAGCGGACTCTGGCGTGCACGCATTAAATGTCAAAATATCTGGGGGCGGCAGTGCGCAGGATTCGAAGGGGTGATTCCGGATGTGCACATCTCTCTCTATGTGTACTTTCTTCGCTTGAAATTCAAACTCGGAAGTAGGGGGACTGGTGTTGGGTATAAAATACCCACAGCCAAATCCTCGACGGAATCGACTTCGAGTAGCCGGGCTCCTCCATCGACAGCAGAACGGCTCCGCCTGGACTCCTACGGGAGCCGGGCTCCTCCATCGACAGCAGAACGGCTCGCCCGGACTCCTACGGGAGCCGGGCTCCACCGCCGACAGCAGCGCAGCCGCGCTCGGACTCCTACGGGAGCCGGGCTCCACCGCCGACAGCAGCGCAGCGACGCCCGGACTCCTACGGGAGCCGGGCTCCACCGCCGACAGCAGCGCAGCCACGCCTGGACTCCTACGGGAGCCGGGCTCCACTGCCGACAGCAGCGCAGCTACGCCCGGACTCCGACGGGAGCCGGGCTCCACCGCCGACAGCAGCGCAGCCGCGCCCGGACTCCTACGGGAGCCGGGCTCCACCGCCGACAGCAGCGCAGCCGCGCCCGGACTCCTACGGGAGTCGGGCTCCACCGCCGACAGCAGTGCAGCTACGCCCGGACTCCTACGGGAGCCGGGCTCCACCGCCGACAGCAGTGCAGCTACGCCCGGACTCCTACGGGAGCCGGGCTCCACCGCCGACAGCAGGCAGCCGCGCCCGGACTCCTACGGGATCCGAGCTCCACCACCGACAGCAGCGTAGCTCCGCCCGGACTCCTACGGGAGCCGGGCTCCACCGCCGACAGCAGCACAGTTACGCCCGGACTCCTACGGGAGCCGGGCTCCACCGCCGACAGCAGCGCAGCCGCACCCGGACTCCTACGGGAGCCGGGCTCCACCGCCGACAGCAGCGTAGCTCCGCTCGGACTCCTACGGGAGCCGGGCTCCACCATCGACAGCAGCGCAGCTCCGCCCGAACTCCTACGGGAGCCGGGCTCCACCGTCGACAGCAGCGCAGCCGCACCCAACTCCTACGGGAGCCGGACTCCACCGCCGACAGCAGCGCAGCCGCGTCCGGACTCCTACGAAAGCCGGGCTCCACCGCCGACAGCAGCGTAGCTCCGCCCGGACTCCTACGGGAGCTGGGCTCCACCACCGACAGCAGCGCAGCTACGCCCGGACTCCTACGGAAGCCGGGCTCCACCGCCGACAGCAGCACAGCCGCGCCCGGACTCCTACGGGAGCCGGGCTCCACCGCCGACAGCAACGTAGCTCCGCCCGGACTCCTACGGGAGCCAGGCTCCACCACCGACAGCAGTGCAGCCGCACCCGGACTCCTACGGGAGCCGGGCTCCACCGCCAACAGCAGCGCAGCTATGCCTGGACTCCTACGGGAGCCGGGCTCCACCGCCGACAGCAGCGTAGCTCCGCCCGGACTCCTACGGGAGCCGGGCTCCACCACCGACAGCAGCACAGCTCCACCCGGACTCCTACGGGAGCCGGGCTCCGCTCTCAGTATCAACTGCTGGCAAGCTCCATCTGGACTCCTACGAGAGCCAGACCTCGCCTTTAATTTTAAATTACAGGAGGAACCCTCCCAAACTCCGACCACTGCCGAGCCTCGATCAACAGATCCACGCCCCCTGGCAGATCACAATAACCACCATGATCCTGTTCCACTTCCTGTAGCGGATTTCGTGCGGCTCCATCACCCCCTGCGGCGGACCCATTACTCTCTGACAGGCTGTGTCAACGGCCACGATTCTGCTCCGCTCCCTGTGGCAGGTGCTGCACGATCCCACTACTCGCTGGCAACTAGCGGCAACGGACGCCTCTCCACTACCTGCAACAGGCCCTACGTGGCGGGCTATGACGATAGCCACGGGTCTACCCCACTATCTTTCGCAATCAATTCCCCTAACCATGGGCGGCCCACTACCAGACGGTTACAAACGTCGCCATCAATCCGTTGCCTCCACCTATAAAAGGGGGACCCAGATATGTTATTCTTTAAGCTCATTTTCTTATCTCAAAACTCTGCTAAATTCTTCGTTCGAGCACTCCATTCTTGTTGAGACAGAGAACTGACTTGAGCGTCGGAGGGTCTTGCCGGAGCAACCGCACCTCCGGTTTAGACTTCCCTTGCAGGTCCCGGCGGCGACCGCGGCTTCCCCGACTCCAGCTTCTCCGGTGCAAGCAGATTTTTGCACCAACATGTGTGATCTCATAGGTCGAACCTAAGTTGGTAGCACAAAAATATATTTTTGTACCAATCAAAGTGATCATCTAGCAATGGTACCCGATGATCGGATAGGTCGAATGTGTAGAACAACATCTTTAAAACCCATGCAAAAATAGTTTCTATATAATTCATCCCCTTGACCAAAATGATTATAGGATACCTCAAAGTTTAACTGTCAACTCTGATCAGATTGTCCACATTGTATTTCAAAATATCAAACCCATCTGAAAAATTACCTTGGCCAAAGTTTTGCTAAATTGAAATACAATGACTCATTCTTCTCTAACTCTTGGAGTGGTCAATCCTATCTCGATCACACTTTGACTTCGCAAGCACTTGACTATACCCAAAAGCCTTCCATCACTGAATTAGAAATTCAGTTAGTCCAGTACCAAAGCACAGTGAGTTGCTTGTAAGTCACTGAGATGATCTCAGGTCTAAGAGACACTTATATCTATATCCCATCAGAGACATTTTCGACAGCAGAATTCTCTGGAGTTGGTCATGTTCAATGATGATGCACCCATACATCTCACCTGTATACTATACCAGTATCTCCACACTCCTTGGTTAAGAGGACAAGCAACCCATATGGCCTACAGTGACCTATGTTTGATAGAAGCTGTCGTCCTTATTAACAGTCTATCATTTGGTCGTGAATAGTTTTAAGGACTAATCGATAAATCTTCTCTTTATCGAACTTAAATAGTCCTAAGGATTTCATCATAACAATGGAGTTCATTAGAAGATGAAAGCTTATGATGAAAATATCAAAAATCTATTTTATTTATTAATAAATCAATTACAATACTTGGTTGCTCAACCATCAATAGCTTGATGATTGGCTTTTGGGATATATTTTCTAACAACTGCTCACAGTGAGACTACTGGAGTTTGACTGACACATCAACATGGATCTCAAGAAGCCCTTATAGTGGATGTTGGCGACAGTTAGTCCGCTGTAGGAGTGGGGTGTGCATCAAGATAGGATCTATCGACCCTAGCAGAAGGGAGTAGTCCTGTGAGATTTAAGAGGTTGAGTCCTTAAGTCTATGATCATAGCAGTGTGATTGATGGAAAAAAATTTTCATAGAATCATATATGGACTTAAGCTGATTAAATCTATTATATGATTGATGTTGAGATTTGACAATTTATCGATGACCTGCCATCTAGTCGAGACTCACGATAGAGAGACTGAATCACACGTTAACTACACTTAGAGTTCATTTTAGTTCTACTGGATTGCCACTACATACTACTAGGTGTCACTAGTGGATTGTGAGAGCTCACTAGGGTTATTCTAAATCGACAAACTTTGTTGAGTTAGAGTAGAATTATTCTGATCCATTGAAAAGAGTTTCAATGATATGATGATAGAGATCATTGTATGTCTCACTACCAGATAGAATTGAACTTATGAGGTCACACAACTAAGAGATTAGGCTTAGAATAAGTAATTGAGCTTATGAAGTGTCAATTAGATTTAGAAAAACCCATTAGGTTCATGGTAACCTTGCTAGCACATGATTGGATCCAATTTATCTTTTCTTTGGGATTACTTATTTGATAAGTTAATTTTAACTTAATTATCTGCTAATAATCTACATGAATAAGATTCATGAGACTTCAATTATTGAGTGTCTAAGGTTATAGATCATATAAATTAAGGGTGCAAGTCCCTTATGAATCTCCTTGATAGTCATTATGGGGCACCATCTTGATTTGATCAATTTGGGCATGTCCATTGACTAGAGAGCCTTTTATTTTTATATGGGGCATCTCTTGATATATTTTGGAGTGTCTAATTATGGGTGCAAGTGCTCTAATTGTTGGCACCTAATGGGTTTCCTAATGTAAGTTGGATAACTTAAGTTAATAGAAATCCTAATGCAAGTAGGACTTGTATTATGAGATTGAATAGGATTCAATCCTTATGCCTATTTAAAAGAATCTCCCCTAAGGTACCTAGGGCCCAGTAGTCCCTCACACCCAAAGGCTCTCCCCACGCCCTCTCTTCCTCCCCTTTTCTCTTCTCTTGGGCATTTTGCACGCCCTTCCCTTGGGACGCGCATCTCAAGGTATTCCATGCCCAAAAGAGTTTGGGTGCCTCTTCCTTGCTAGTTTCTAACATCTGCTAGTAGCGCATAGCAAGGAGAAACTCTAGAGAAGAAGAGAAGAAGAAGATCAAGGAGAAAGATCAAGTATTGATCGCAATCCAGACTTCGTTCAGATTCAGCAGGCTGAATTTTGGAGAACCAAAATTTAGATTAAAATAGATTATTCCAGATTGATCCCAAGTGGATACTCACAGAGGTTGGATATTTATGTAGCTAAGAAAGAGCCTCTTCTCTTTCAGATTTAGTTTTTAAGAAAGGGATTGCGAAACAGGTATGTGATTTGATCACAATCTGAATTTCAGTATATATCAATTTCAGCATATGAAATAGATCATATGATTTTTTTATTTTTATGCATACAAAATTAAGATTAAAATTATTTTAATCTTATTCTTCACTGTGATATTTAAAAAATAAAGTTTTTGAAACACATATGCATGCATCAAACCCTAAAATCCAGTAGTGGTATCAAAGCCATGGATTTTCATATGCTAAATTTTAATATATATATTTTTAAAAATATTTTAAAATTAATTTTTATTGATACATGAGATGTATCGATGGATCTTTAAATATAAAATTTAATTTTAGATTTAATTTTAGAATATATAATTGATATGTTGATGCATACATAGATCTAAAAATTGATCTAGAAAGAGTTCTAGCTCATATGAAATAGATACATGCATGAAATCTGAATTTTTTTATGATCTGAATTTTGATTCATATGTATAGTATATAATTACATATTTAGATAATAAATTTAGTTTTAATCTAATCTATGATTAGTATATGAGATATATGATATCATGTTTTGATCTAAAATTTTGTTTAAGATCTGATTTTACATGCATATATGTGATATATGTTTGTATGTTAGAACTTGAAAATTATTTTTATATTTTAATACTTACTTTCATGCAAAGTATTTAGATCTGAAATATGATTTTAGAATCTGAAATTTATGTTTATGTATGAGGATTTTGGTCATGGAAAAATCAAAAATTAGGTCATGTAATAAGATTACATCTAAGATTTTTGATTTGGGACATATGAGTCTAATTCGATTAAGTAATTGGTTAAACTGAGTTAAGTATTGAATTAAGTTAGATAAATTAAGTTAATGATCATATAATTATTGTTGCCCAGCTATGCAACCCAAGAGGGTGGGGGGTGAATTGGGTTTTTGAAAATTTAAAATTAATCTAGAACCACAAGGATTAAGTAATAAAAAGCAAGTTAGTTGAAGTGAGTGATTTAAGCAAAGTAAAGATATTAGATGCAAGAGTGCAAAAAGAAAAAAAAATAAGATAGAGAACAAGTAAGCATACCACAAACAACCAAGATTTATAGTGGTTCGGTGCCAACCTTACACCTATATCCACTCCCCAAGATCCTACTTGAAAATTCAAATTCACTAAACCGTATTCAACAAGAATACAACGTCGGTACCTCTGACTCTAGCTATCTCAAGCTAGAACACTTATTTCTCGGGTACAAGCTAATCCAATACAATCTGATTCAAGGTTCGGATCAACCTTTCCACATTTTGGAATCCTTCCAAAACTAAAGATCAACTCAAAAATAGAGTATAACAGTTAATCACATAGAAATACAAATGTAGCTCCTTTAATGAGCAAATAAAGCTTTAAATATACTTTACACAATAATGAAGAAGCTTTTCTGATTCTCCTCAAGATTGTTGATGACTTGAATAAGCTCTTGAGGGGTTAGTGAATTTGAAATGAAAGCTTCTTTAACTTGAAGAGAGCTCTTTGCTTAGGGCTGAAATGAATGCTTGAAGAATCCTTTTCAAAACCTACTTTATTCCCTCCTTTAAGTGCCTTTTATAGCTTCAAATGATGGTGGAGAGTGATCTGGATAGTTTTAGAGCCGTTGGAGATCATTAAATGAGCATTAAATACACCAAAACGAGCTAAAAAACTAACAGTTACGGAGTTTTTCCATCGCAGGGGTCGACCCATAGGGTCGACTCATACACATGAGTCGACTCATGGGGCCGATTTCTGTGGCACATAACAGAAAATGACTGTTCTGTAATTTTGGCATACACAGTAATAGAGGTCGACTCATAGGGTCGACTGATGTATATGGGTCGACTCAATTGGGTGTGCTAGCCAAAAAATAGCATGCCGTTCAGCCCAATTTGACATGAGTCGACTCATGGGGTCGACTCAATTTTATAAATATTATTTTTTTTTTTAAATATACATCCAAAAAGTATAAAATTTTCTCTAATAGATCACAAATCTTCTGTTCTTGCACTTGAGACTTTCGAATCAAAACTTGATAAAATTATGATTTTGCCCCTAAAAAATAATAAATCTTTTTTCAAACCAAAATTATTAGTAACCCCCTCAAATGCTTTGTAATCATCAAAATCAATTCAAGGAGCAACAATCTCTCCCTTTTTGATGATGACAAAATACTTGAGCAAAAGCAGAGTATAACATATATAAGGCATTGAACATGAATTTTAAATTTATGAAGATACATCACTTAAACATCATAGCCAATTATTTAAATGAAATACATCATGAGTAGTTTGAAGATCAATTTGAAATTTGCTTATTAGATCATTTGCTTTGAAAATTGCTGACAATTTTGGTTCTTTGACACATTTGCTTTGATAATTTTACTTATTGCTCTCGATTCTATTTCTCTATTACTTATTGCTCGATCTCAATTTTTGTTTCTCTACTCATCCTTTTTGACAGCATCAATTAAGATCTTAAGAGATTTTGAAGAGAAAAAAAAAAGATAACATAAAGAACATATTTTCTCTACTCCTCCTTTTTGATGCCATATTTTATTTTTTTACTCCCCCTCTTTCATTGTTTATTTCTCTACTCTCCCTTTTGATACCATATTTTATTTCTTTACTCCCCCTCTTTCATTGTTTATTTCTCTACTCCCCCTCACTATAGCAATTATAAAAGACATATCAATTTGCTCATTTAGAAGATATTGCTATTCATGATATTTCATCACACATATATGAGTCATTTTTCATATCTTATAATTAAAATATTTTAATTGATCCCATTCATAAACCTTAATCCAAAGATATTCATTGAAATTCACAGCATAAAAAATGTATATATCAAAATGTGACTGAATACATTAAGTCAAAATACATAGATCATACAAAAGTCATGGATAACAACTATCCAAGAGTTAATCAGCCAACAAAATACAAAGGTCATAAGATAGATCCTAGACAAAAATAAATAAAAGATTAACTATTCTAGATTTAATAGATATCATGGCTAGAGGGATCAGAATCTAAAGAGTCAGAGATATGATGAGGAGATGTAGGATCAAATCCACGGGCACGACCTCGACCACATCTGCTTCGGCCACAGGTAGAAGTACCGGCATGAGTAGAGGGGCGAGAGGATCCTGGAGCTTGAAAAGCTACGGACTGTGCTAGAAGAGAAAGTCTGATGGTGTCCAAAAGATCCAAGGTTCTTGATACAAACTGCATCAGGATACTAAATTGAGTAGAGACAGTCTCATTGGAGCCCCTGATCTCTTTTCTTAAAAAGTCAAATCTACTCTCTAAAACTCCTCGAAGTCTAGCCGTCTCTGTAGATAGATTGGTGACCTCTGTGATGTCCTCATGTAGCTGGGGATGGGCTAAAGCTAATACTTACCTCTGCAAATCTAAAACTCTGCCCGTCAGTCTCAGAACATATCCCTCAAGCTCCTCAAGTCGTACGGACTCAGCTTTGAGCATTTGAAAAATAGTAGAGATATGAGGGATCAAAGTCTGGTCTGAGTCATCCTGAGATGTTGACCTCTGAGTAAAGACTGAGGTGGTAAACTACTGAGATAAAATGGAGGCAACACACTGGGACATCAGCTCAATCTGATCATCTGCAAGTCTGATCTCTAAAGGATGTACTTTGCTCTCTGACTGTGGAACTGAAGCATGCCTCCTCACTGACTCTGAGGGACCAACCTCATGATCCGACACAAACTGAATATCAGGAGATGCTCTAAGATCACGAGGAGGTGAAGATGGTCCCTCCTCCTCTGCTCTCTCCTCTGCTCTCTTCTCAACACCCTTTGACCAACCACCATCAGTCTTTGAAAAACCCATGTGGTGTAGTGTGTGGTGGTTGATGGTGTCGGAATGAGATAATCTGGCAACTGCCTCCCCTTCAAAATCGAATTCGAACCTCTTAAAGATCAGGATGAGTGCCATACTATAAGGCAAGTGAGCCTTAGACCTGTTCAGGGTCTCCCTCATGGCCTCAAACATTAAAGCAGGAAGGTTCAAGGGGGTCTCAGTGATCACATGGTACATGATGCAAATATCCCTACTAGATAGGAGGTTATGTCTGCCACTCCTAGGGACAAATAGTTTGGTTACCATATGATGTAACAGCCTCATCTCAACAGAAAAAATTTTTGCTTCTAATTTATATAAACTTTTAGTAAAAGTTCTCCCTAAGATAACATTAATTCCTTCTTCTTTGATTGGGAGCTCCATATTAGTATAGCCTTCACAAGGCAAGTACAGGATTTATCCCAAATGCACTGGATCAAAAAATAATATCAACACCTTTCACTGTAGACTTTACTGTTTCATTACAATAACTCAAATTTAAGTAAAATTCTCAGACCAAATCAACATAAGTATTTTTCTTTAATAAATAGTACAACTTCCATCCTTGATTTTTAATCTTTGATCTAATAGAGAATCTTTCTTTTTCAAAAAATTTAAAATCTATATTTTTTCCTAGTTTCGACTGATTGGAGACTGTGTAGAAGCTGAAGCAAGACCTAGAGCTGGGATTGGAGTAGGAGAGGGCTCGACTGTCATTATTTTTCTACGTTCAGTCTCTTCCAACCCGTGAACAAATTTTTTGCTCTGTTGGAGCTTCATTTTGGGAGCCATTTGGATAAAAGAGACTTGCAAGGAGCTTAGGAGACTAAATGAGAGATAGAAAGGAAAGGATTTTAGAAGAAAAAGCAAGGATTTTGAGGAGGTAAATCACTGGTTTGGAGAGAGGGGTAGAATCTAGGGCAAGCTCGAATCGTCCAAACGAGAAAGAAAGAGGAGAGGAAGTTGGTTCCTAAACAGGCGATTTGAAGGGTGAAAATCGGTGGGAAGAGCGATTTGAGAGAAATCTTCGGTTTGAGGGAGAAGAGAGGGAGAGCTTTTGGTTCGGTGAGAGGAAGAAGAAGAAGGGCTGAGTCGACTCAAAGAGAATTTTTCAATAAAAAGAGAGCACCCGAAGGGTTTTGATAGAATTACAAGTTTACCCTAGGGTCGACTCTAGGGGTTAACTCATGGCACAGAAAAATTCATAAAATGATGGAAAAATTTTGAAAAAGCTTGAAATTTGAAGGAAGGGTGTCTATTTGAGAGATTGATTATATGAAAGATAGTTTTAAGCTTTTAAGAAAGGAGAGATGTGAAATTAGCTCAAAACAAATAAATTTGTTCCATGAATTTTTGGCAAATTGAACTTGAAATCAGAGAGATATTCAAGCTGAAGGATCAAAGATTCTTAATTCTCTCCTAATTTCATAAAATCTATCTTCACTTAAGGCCTTGGTAAAGATATCATCCAATTATTTTTTCATACAAACATAATCAAGAATTATATCTTTATTTTGGACATGTTCTCTTATAAAATGATGTCTAATTTCAATATGTTTTGATCTAAAATATTGAATTGGATTTTTAGTTAGATTAATAGCACTAGTGTTATCACATCTTATGAGAGTTTCATTGAGTTTGATGCCAAAGTCCTCAAGTTATTGCTTAATCTACAGGATTTGAGCACAGCAACTTCTGGCTGTAATGTATTCGGCCTCGATCGTAGACAGTACTACCAAATTTTGCTTCTTGCTAAATCAAAAGATTAAGTTAACTCCAAGAAATTGATAAGTTCTACTAGTACTTTTTTTATCTAATTTACATCCAGTAAAATTGGCATCTAAATATCCTATTAAGTCAATTGATTAAACCTTAGAATACCATAATCCTAGCATTTATATACCTTTTAAATATTTAAGAATTTTTTTAAACTGTATTTAAGTGTGATTCTTTTGGATTTGATTGAAAGCGAGCACATAAATAAAAACTAAACATAATATCTGGTCTACTAGCAGTTAAATATAATATAGAACCAATCATCCCTCTATAAAGTTTTGAGTCTACACTTTACCTTCTTCATCCTTGTCAAGCTTACATAATAGGCTCATGGGTGTACCAATTACTTTAGAGCTCTCCATTCTAAATCTTTTGAGTAGTTCTCTTGTGTACTTGCTTTGGGTGATGGAGATCCCTTCCTTTGTTTATTTAATTTGGAGTCCAAGGAAGAATGTAAGTTCTCCCATCATACTCATCTCGAACTCTCCCTGCATAAGCTTGACAAAATCTTGACAAAGAGTTTCATTACTAAATCCAAAAATAATGTCATCAACGTATATTTGTATAATTAAGATATCATCATGATTTCTTTTAATAAAAAGGGTTGTATCTACATTTTTTCTTAAAAAAATATTCTTAAGCAGGAATTTACTTAACCTTTCATACTAAACCCTAGGTGCTTGCTTTAGATCATATAGAGCTTTATTTAATTTAAAAATATGATTAAAAAAAGTATGATTTTCAAAATCAGGGGGTTGTTCTACAAAGACTTCTTCAACAATACAACCATTTAGAAAAGTACTTTTGACATCCATTTAGAATAATTTAAAATTCATAAAGCATGCATATGCAAGTAAAAACCTAATTACTTCTAATCTAGCAATAGGTGCAAAGGTCTCATCAAAATCAATTTCTTCTTCTTGATTATAACCCTTTACAATCAATCTTGCTTTATTCCTAATTATATTTTTATGTTTATCCTGTTTATTTCTATATACCCATTTTGTGCTAATTACTGGATAATTTTTAGGTCTTGATACTAAAGTTCATATATTATTTCTTTCAAATTGATTAAGTTCTTCTTGTATTATTTTTATTCAATTATAATCTTTTTCAGTTTTATCTACGATTTTAGGTTCAAGATGAGAAACAAATACAAAATGATTGTATGCATCTCTAAGTGAAGAACGAGTTCTTACTCCAAGTGTAGGATCACCAATGATTAGTTCCTTGGGGTGATTGTGATCATACCTCCATTCTTTGGGTAGATCATTTGTACCTTGAGGTTGTTCTTATTGTTCTTCACCTTCATCATCCTGTTTGTTTTCATGTTCTTCATCATTTTGATTGTTGAGTCTTTTAGGGTGAGCTCCTTCATCCCTTCTATAAGAAGATCTGCATCATCAATACCTTCATTCTTCCTTGAGGAAAGATCATTAGTCTCATCAAAAACAACATGTATTGACTCCTCTACTACTAAAGTTCTTTTGTTTAAAACTCTAAAAGCTTTGCTAGAAGAGGAGTAATCAATAAAAATAGCTTCATCGAATTTTATATCAAAGTTTTTTAGTCTTTCTTTACCATTGTTCAAAATAAAACATCGGTAATCAAAAATATGAAAATATGCAATATTTGATTTTCTTCCTTTCCAAAGCTCATAGGGAGTTTCTTTAAAATTGGTCTAATTAAAGCACTATTTAATATATAACATGCCATGTTAATTACTTTCATCCAAAAATTTTTTGGGAGGTTGCTTTCACATAGCATAGTACGAGTCATTTCTTTGAGGGTTCTATTTTTTCTTTCTACTATCCCATTTTGTTGGGGTATCCTAGGTGCTGAAAAGTTATGGTCAATATCTTTTTTATCACAAAACTTTTTAAAATCTTGATTTTTAAATTTAGTTCCATGATCACTTCAAATATTTTGAATTAAAAAACTTTTTCATTAGTGACTTTTCGATAAAATTTTGAGAACACAAGAAAAGTTTCATTCTTATGTGTCAAAAAGAAGATCCTTGTAAAATGAGAGAAATCATCAATAATCACAAAGCCATATCATTTTTCACCTAGACTAGTAGTTCTAGTGGGTCCAAATAAATCTATGTGCAATAGTTCTAATGGCCTAGAAGTTGAAATAATATTTTTAGATTTGAATGTGACTCTTGTTTGTTTACCCAGTTGGCATGCATCACAAATTCTATCCTTTTCAAAATTCAATTTGGATAAGCCAGTAACCAATTCTTTTTTAATAATTTTTGAAAGTGAATGCATGCTAATATGTGCAAGCCTACGATGCCAAAGCCAACTAGTCTCATTAATCTTGGCATTCAAGGCTACTAGGCATTGCATATTTATTTTAGAAAGATCATTCAAATCTACCATATAGATATTACTATGTCTATGCCCAACAAATTTAATGCCTTCATCAATAGGACTAGTTATTATGCATAATGAAGATTCAAAAATGACTTTGTATCCTTTATCATAAAATTGACTGATGCTTAATAGATTATGTTTCAAATCATCTACTAATAAAATATTTTTAATATACTTGGAAGAAGTGATACCAATGTTACCTATACTGATGATCTTTTCTTTGCCATTATCTCCAAAGGTGACCATCCCTCCATCTTTAGCATCAAGTATGATGAATTGAGATTCATCACCAGTCATGTATCTTAAGCACCCGTTATCAAGATATCATTTTTGATTTGTTCCTTGGGATGCAAGACACACCTACATACAAAAATCAAGTTTTGACTTTAGGTACCCAAGTTTTCTTGGATCCTCTTGGTTAGTCACAATGGTTCTTTTTGGAATCCATATTTTTTTCACATTAGAATTTTTAGATTTGTTAAAAAATATGTACAGGATTTGTGTTTTATTTTACCATATTTAAAGTAAGTAATATTTGAAAACTTATTGCATGATGAGTTTACAAAGATATTTTTTAAAAGTTTTTATTTCTTTAAAGGGTTATATCCAAGACCGGCTTTATCATAAATGGCCTTTTGATTGTCAAGTATCATTTGAAGTTTATTTGAACTTAAACTGAACTTTTTAATCATTGATTTTAACTTGGCAATCTTATTTTTTAAGTTCAGATTTTTTTGAGACAAGATTGATTTTTTATTTGAAATAATCTCATTTTTTTTTACTAAAGATTGATTCTTTGATTTCAATTCTTTGTTCCTTACCCCTAGCTTCTTTAGTTCATCAATTAGATCATAAAATACTTCATGAAGTTCTTCAAAGGTAAAGTCATTAGGAGTTTTAGTGTTTACCTCATTTTCATATGCCATAAGGCACAAGTTGGTTTGTTCATTTGAATCTTCTTCTTCGAAGCTTGACTCATCACTTTCGCTCCATGTAGCCATCATAGCCTTTTTCTTGTACTTCTTGGGACCCTTCTTAAGTTATGGACATTCAGACTTAAAGTGTCCTAGCTTCTTACATTCATAACAAATAAGGGGTTGCTCCTTATCCTTTTCTTTTCTATGTTCTCCTTTTGTAGGTGGCCTCTTCCTCATTTCTTATCTTCTTTTCTTCAAAAACTTAAACTTTCTAGTAATGAGGGCCATTTCTTCATCCTGCTCTTCATTTTCTGTATCATTAGATTCTTTATCAAGTTGAGCAGTGGATTTGAGGGTGATTGACCTATTCTTTTTGATATCTTCTTCTTGATGTTGTTTCATGCTTAGCTCGTATGTCATTAGCGATCCTAGAAGCTCCTCCAAGGGTAAGATATTCAAATATTTAGCTTCTTGGATTGCAGTCACTTTGGCCTCCCAAATCTTTGGTAAAGATCTAAAATTTTTTTTCACGAGTTTACTATTAAAATAAGACTTACCAAGACTTTTTAGACCATTAATAATATCAATAAAATGAGTAAATATTTCAGTTATTGATTCATCATGCTCTATTTTAAAGAGTTTATATTTTTTCACAAGCATGTTAATTTTTGATTTCTTCACTTGATTAGTTTTCTCATGAGTTACTTTTAATCTATCTCATATTTTTTTAGCTGAAATGCATGTTGAAATATGATTGAATTCATTAGCATATAGAGCACAATATAAAATATTCATGACTTTTACATTAAGTTGAGCCATTTCTTGTCAACCTTATCGCATTCTTTTTCGAATTTGGTTGATTCCACACCATCAATTATTTTAGTGGATGTGTGTGGTTCATTTACTATGATACTCCACATATCATAGTCAAGTGCTTGAATAAAAATTTTCATTCGAGATTTCCAATAGGTATAATTTGACCCATTGAAAAGTGAAGGTCAGTTTGTGGACTGCCCTTCGGCTAGTGAAGCACCAACTTGAGTTGCCATAGAGCTTTAGCTCTTTGATGGTTAAATCAAAGTAGGGCTAGAGCACCGGACTCTGATACCACTTGTTGTCCAGCTATGCAACCCAAGAGGGGAGGTAAATTGGGTTTTTGAAAATTTATAATTAATCTAGAACCACAAGGATTAAGTAATAAAAGGCAAGTTAGTTGAAGTGAGTGATTTAAGCAAAGTGAAGATATTAGATGCAAGAATGCCAGAAGGAAAAGAAAATAAGATAGAGAATAAATAAGCACACCACAAACAATCAAGATTTATAGTGGTTCGGTGCCAACCTTGCACCTACATCCACTCCTCAAGCTCCTACTTGGGAATTCAAATCCACTAAACCGTATTCAACAAGCATACAACGTCGGTAGCTTCGACTCTAGCTATTCCAAACTAGAATACTTATTTTTTGAGTACAAGCCAACCCAATATAATTTGATTCAAGGTTTGGATCAACCTTTCCATAATTTAGAACCCTTCCAAAATTAAAGATCAACTCAAAAACAGAGTATAATAGTTAATCACATGGAAATATAAATGTAGCTCTTTTAATGAGCAAATAAAGCTTTAAATACACTTTATATAATAATGAAGAAGCTTTTCTGATTCTCCTCAAGGTTGTTGATGACTTGAATGAGCTCTTGAGGGGTTGATGAACTTGAAATGAAAGCTTCTTTAACTTGAAGAGAGCTCTTTGCTTAGGGTTGAAATAAATGCTTGAAGAATTCTTTTCAAAACCTACTTTATTTCCTCCTTTAAGTGCCTTTTATAGCTTTAAATGATGGTAGAGATTGATCTAAATAGTTTTAGAGTCATTGGAGATCATTAAATGAGTATTAAATGCATCAAAACGAGTTGAAAAACTAGTCGTTATGGAGTTTTTCCGTCGTAGGGGTCGACTCATAGGTCGACTCATGGGGTCGACTTCTATGGCACAGAATAGAAAATGACTGTTCTGTAATTTTGGCATACACAGTAATAGAGGTTGACTCATAGGGTTGACTCATGCACAGGGATCGACTCATGGGATCGACTCAATTAGATGTGCCAGTCAAAAAATAGCATGTCGTTCAGCCCCATTTGATATGAGTCGACTCATGGGGTCGACTCAATTTTATAAATATTATTTTCTTTCAAAATATAAATCTAAAAAGTATGAAATTTTCTCCAATAGATCACAAATCTTCTATTCTTACTCTTGAGGCTTTCGAATCAGAACTTGATAAAATTATGATTTTGCCTCTGAAAAATTATAAATCTTTTTTCAAGCTAAAATCATTAGTAACCCCCTCAAATACTTTGTAATCATCAAAATCAATTCAAGGAGCAACAATTATTGTTGATCAAATCGATTGAGTCCCATATATAGAATCAATTAACCTAAGGATCTAATTTGGCTTGTTGATTTGAGCCCTATTTACTTGAGCTAACCAATTCTGATCAATTGTCTAATTGGTGTCTAAGGCAAGTAATTGAAAGATAGTTATTTAATTGGTTTCATTCGCTTACCTGACTAATTTATTGGTGTCTAAAGAAAGCAATGGGAGGATCCCCACTAATCTCTACTTACCTGATCAATTTGAAAGATTGAGTCACAAATTTGGTTGCTTGGTGGTTTGATTTAGCTTATGCCAATTATATCAGTTATGTGATGACTGATTAGATGAGATCTAAATCCAAATCTTTTCATAAAATATTAAGTCCAAGGTCTTCCACCATTGTTGTTGCTCCTAGATTGATTTTGATGATTACAAAGCAGATTGAAGGGATACAAATAATTTTAAATTGAAAAAGTCCTTATGCTCTTCAAGGGTAAAATTGTAATTTCACTAAAATCCTGATTTGATAGTATCATTTGGTAGAACAAATGATTAGTAATCTATTGGTAAAAATTTCATTGTGTTTGGACTTATATTTTTGAAGTTATGAAGGTTTGAAGTGCATGAGTCGACTCATGAGTCCACTCATGGCACTATGAGCTAATTGGCACGCAAAAATTTCCCATGGCACGCTGGATTTTTGGCTTGGTACGACCTGTGAGTCGACTCATGAGTCGACCTCTGCTGATTTGGGCCAAAAAATCCAGAAATCAAAGTTTCTGGCTAATGCAACAGAAGTCGACTCATGAGTCGACTCCTGAAGCATGAGTCGACTCATGAGTCGACCCCTACGACGGAAAATATCCACAACGGCTAGTTTTTTGCCCGTTTTAATTGTCTTTTATGCTTCCTAAAAATGCTCTAACGGCTCTTTTTCTGCCTAATATGTTTTCTCTTGTTTCTTAAGGTTACAAAAGGTTTCAAATGGTGAAAGAAATAGCAGAGATCAAACATATATACAAAAGGATCCAAAATCTACACAAGAAAGCCTGAGATCAACAAAATACCCAAAAGAAAAAGAGAGAGGATCCATAATATACAAGAGAGATTGTGAAAAAGAAAAGCAAGAGCATTCAAAGAGAGAATTTTTCAAGCCTATTGTTCAACCTTGATCAAGAGATCTTTCAAAGCCTTCAAGAAGTCCTCAATCAAAGATCATCTTCTTCTCAAGCGTTCATTCAAGCGTTCATCCACCTTGAGAAAATCCAAAAAGGGGATTCTTCATTTGAGTAAAGTGTTATATTCGCTCATTTAAGGAGATGTTATTGTATTAATTTGTGCTCTAAGCTATTTTACCCTTTGTGAGTATTTGTTCTTGTTTTTGGAGGATTTCCAAAACAAGGGAAGGTTGATCCGAACCTGAAATCAGAGTATTTTGGGTTGACTTGTACCCGAGAAATAAGTAGACTAGTTTGGGATAGCTAGTGTCGGAGTTTCCGACGTTTGTATTCGGGTTGAATACAAATATAGTGGATTAGAATTCCCAAGTAGGAGCTTGGGGAGTGGATGTAGGTGCAAGGTTGGCACCGAACCACTATAAATCCTTGTGTTTGTGGTGTGCTTTATTGTTTCTCTTTATTTCTTTATTATATCCTTGCATTCTTGCTTTAGGTTATTTATCTTGAATTAAAGTCTTTGTTCTCATTCATCATAAGTAATTAATTAAGCCTAAAATTTTTAGAAACCCAATTCACCCCCCCTCTTGGGTTGCATAGCTGGGCAACAAGTGGTATCAGAGCCCGGTGCTCTAGCCCTTCTTTGATCTAACAATCAAAGAGCCAAAGATCTATGGCAACCCATGTCGGTACTTCTCTAGGCGAGGGGCAATCTACAAACCGACCTCCACTTTTCAATGGGTCTAATTACACCTATTGAAAAGCTCGGATGAAGATATTCATACAACCACTCGACTATGATATGTGGAGTATCATAGTGAACGGTCCTCACACACCCACCAAGATTATAGATGGTGAGGAGTCAACCAAACCCGAGAAAGAATGGGATGAGGTTGATAAGAAATTGGCACAATTAAATGCCAAAGCTATGAATGTTCTTTATTGTGCACTAGATGCTAATGAATTTAATCGCATTTCTACTTGTGCATCTGCTAAAGAAATATGGGATAGGTTAGAAGTAACCCATGAGGGAAAAATCAAGTAAAAGAGACTAAAATAAATATGCTAGTGCATAAATATGAATTGTTCAAAATAGAGCATGATGAGTCCATAACTGCTATGTTTACTCATTTTACTGATATAATTAATGGTTTGAAGAGTCTTGGCAAATCTTATACTAACAGTGAGCTTGTAAGGAAGATTCTCAGGTCATTGCCAAGAACTTGGGAAGCCAAGGTGACTGCCATCCAAGAAGCAAAGGACTTGAACACTCTACCTCTAGAAGAGCTTCTTGGATCCTTGATGACTCATGAACTTAGCATGAAGCAACATCAAGAGGATGAAGTCAAAAAGAAAAGAACCATTGCCCTCAAATCCACAACTTCGCCTGATTATGAAACGGATGACACTGAAGATGAAAAACAAGATGAAGAGATGGCACTCATCACCCGAAGATTCAAGAAGTTCCTAAGAAAAAGAAAACAGGGGATGAGAAAGAAGTCATTCACAAAAGGGGAACAAAGCAAAGAGAAAGAGAAAGATCAACCCCTTATATGCTACGAGTGCAAGAAGCCAGGACATTTCAGATCCGAATGTCCACAACTGAAGAAAGGTCCCAAAAAGTTCAAAAAGAAAGCAATGATGGCGACTTGGAGTGCGAGTGATGACTCAAGCTCTGATGAGGAAACCTCAACAGAACAAGCCAACCTGTGCCTTATGGCACACGAAAATGAGGTAACTTCTGAATCCACTAGTGAATTTACTTTTGAAGAATTGCATGAAGCATTCTATGATTTAATTGATGAATTAAAGAAACTAGGGAAGAAAAACAAAGAACTGAAATTGGAAAATCAGTCCTTAGTGAAACAAGCTGAAAACCTTTCGATTGAAAAATTCACCTTGATTCAAGAAAATCAAAACTTAAAAAATGAAATTAACAAGCTGAAACCTATAGTAGATAAGTTCACCTTAAGTTCAAACAAACTAAATATGATTCTTGATAATCAGAAAGCTATATATGATAAGGCTGGACTTGGCTATAAACCCCTGAAGAAACAAAAATTTCTGAAGAATATTTATGTAAATTATTCAAGTAACAAGTCTACAAATATCACTTGTTTCAAATGTGGTAGAATAGGACATAAATCATACACATGCCTCAAATCTGCAAACACAACTATAAAGAAAATATGGGTTCCAAAAGGAACCATTCTGACTAACCTAAAAGGACCCAAGAAAGCTTGGGTACCTAAGACAGAAACTTGACCTTTGCTTGCAGGTGTATCTAGCATCCCAAGGAGGAAACAGGAAATGGTATCTTGACAGTGGATGCTCGAGACACATGACTGGTGATGAATCACAATTCATCACGCTTGATGCTAAGGATGGAGGGATGGTCACCTTTGGAGATAATGGAAAAGGAAAGATCATCGGGATAGGTAACATTGGTATCACTCCCTCCAAATACATTGAGAATGTTTTATTAGTTAAAGGTTTAAAGCATAACTTACTTAGCATTAGTCAATTCTGTGATAAAGGGTATAAAGTAGTTTTTGAATCATCTGTTTGCATTGTGACTAGTCCTGTTAACGATGACATTAAATTTATAGGATATAGGCATGGCAATGTTTATATGATAGATTTGAATGAATTAGCCAAATTAGACATGCAATGCCTAGTATCCTTGAATGCTAAAATTAATGAGACTAGTTGGCTGTGGCATCGTAGACTTGCACAAATTAGCATGCATTCTCTTTCAAAATTAATTAAAAAGGAATTAGTTCTCGGTTTGCCAAAATTGAATTTTGAAAAGGATAGAATTTGTAATGCATGCCAATTAGGTAAACAAACTAGAGTTTCATTTAAATCCAAAATTACTGTTTCAACTTCTAGACCTTTAGAGCTCTTACATATGGACTTATTTGGACCAACAAGAACCACTAGTCTAGGAGGAAAATGATATGGCTTTGTAATTATAGATGATTACTCTCGTTTTACTTGGATTTTCTTTTTGGCTCACAAAAATAAAACTTTTCATATTTTTACTAAATTTTATCGAAAAGTTACTAATGAAAAAGGATTTTCAATTCAAAATATTAGAAGTGATCATGGAACTGAATTTGAAAATCAAGATTTTAAAAATTTTTGTGATGAAAATGGAATTGGCCATAACTTCTCTGCTCCTAGGATACCCCAACAAAATAGGGTAGTTGAAAGGAAAAACAGAACCTTAGAAGAAATGGCCCGTACCATGCTTTGTGAAAGCAACCTTCCAAGATATTTTTGGACGAAAGCAATTAACACAGCATGTTACACTTTAAATCGTGCTTTGATTAGACAATTTTTAAAGAAAACCCCCTATGAACTTTGGAAAGGAAGAAAATCAAATATTACATATTTTCATATTTTTGGTTGCCGATGTTTTGTATTAAATAATGGTAAAGAAAAACTTAGTAAATTTGATGCAAAATCAGATGAAGCAATCTTTCTAGGTTACTCCTCCACTAGTAAAGCATTTAGAGTTTTCAACAAAAGAACTTTAGTAGTTGAGGAGTCCATACATGTTGTTTTTGATGAATCTAACGATCTTCCTTCAAGGAAGAATGAGGGTGTTGATGATGCAGATCCACTAATAGAAGGTATGAAGGAGATCACTCTGAAAGATTCAGCAACTCCAGAAGACAAGGATCAAGAAGACGAACAAAATGAGAGAGGTGAAGAAATTCAAGAACAACTCAAGGTACAAATGACCTACCCAAGGAATGGAGGTATGTTCACAACCACCCTAAGGAGTTAATTATTGGTGATCCTATGCATGGGGTAAAAACCCGTTCTTCACTTAGAGATGTAGTTAATCATTGTGCTTTTGTATCTCATCTTGAACCTAAAACTTTTGAAGAAGCTGAAAATGATCATAATTGGATTAATGCAATACAAGAGGAACTTAATCAATTTGAAAGAAATAATGTTTGGACCTTAGTATCAAGACCTAAAAATTATTCAATAATTGGCACAAAATGGGTCTTTAGAAACAAATTAGATGAGCATGGAAATGTAATTAGAAATAAAGCAAGACTGGTTACTAAGGGATATAATCAAGAAGAAGGAATTGATTTTGATGAAACCTTTGCACCTGTTGCTAGATTAGAAGCTATTAGACTTCTACTTGCATATGCTTGCTTTATGAAATTCAAGTTATTTCAAATGGATGTTAAAAGTGCATTTTTAAATGGATATATTGCTGAAGAAGTATATGTAGAACAACCCCCTGGATTTGAAAATCATGCTTTTCCTAATCATGTCTTTAGATTAAATAAAGCTTTATATGGATTAAAACAAGCACCTAGAGCATGGTATGAAAGGCTAAGCAAATTTCTACTAAATAATGGTTTTTCAAGAGGTAATGTAGATACAACCCTATTTATTAAAAGAAATCAAAATGATATGCTAGTTATACAAATTTATGTTGATGACATAATTTTTGGGTCTACTAATGAATCCCTTTGTCAAGACTTTGCTAAGCTTATGCAGGGGGAGTTCGAGATGAGCATGATGGGAGAACTCACCTTCTTCCTCGGACTTCAAATCAAACAATCAAAAGAGGGAATCTCCATCACCCAAAGCAAGTACACCAAGGAACTACTCAAAAGATTTGGAATGGAGAACTGCAAACCAATTGGCATACCAATGAGTCCCTCATGTAAGCTTGACAAGGATGATGAAGGTAAATGTGTAGACTTAAAATACTATAGAGGTATGATTGGCTCATTATTATATTTAACTGTAAGTAGGCCTGATATCATGTTTAGTGTTTGCTTATGTGCTAGATATCAATCTAATCCTAAAGAATCTCATTTGAATGCTGTTAAAAGAATCCTTAGATACTTAAATGGTACTCAAACTCTAGGGTTATGGTACTCTAAGGACTCACAAATTGATTTATTAGGATATTCAGATGCTGATTTTGCTGGATGTAAATTAGATAGAAAAAGCACAAGTGGAACTTGCCAATTTCTTGGAGTTAACCTAATCTCATGGTTTAGCAAGAAACAAAATTCGGTGGCACTGTCTACGGCTGAGGCCGAATACATTGCAGCCGAAAGTTGTTGTGCTCAAATCTTGTGGATTAAGCAACAACTCGAAGACTTTGGAATCAAACTTAATGAAACACCAATAAGATGTGACAACACAAGTGCCATAAATCTATCTAAAAATCCAATTCAACACTCAAGATCCAAACATATTGAAATAAGACATCATTTTATAAGAGAACAGTTTCAAAATAAAAATATAATTCTTGAATATGTTTACACTGAAAATCAATTAGCTGATATCTTTATAAAGGCTCTTAGTGAGGATAGATTCTGTGAAATTAAGAGAAATCTAGGAATTCTAGATCCATATGCCTAAACTTTTCTCAATTTCCAAGAATTAATTCTTAGAGCTCAATTTCCAACATCTATCCTGATCCCAAAAGCTCAAATTTATCATTCTAAAAACTTATCATTGAGCAAAACTCCTTCTCCCAAAATTTCAAATTTTTTTGGAATTTATTCATATTTTTCCTGATTTTTTGAACTTCATGAGTCGACCCCCATGAGTCGACTCAATGGCAAACTTGTAAATCTCACCAACTTTCAACGGGCTCATTGTTTTTATATGGGTTACTGTTCGTGAGCCGACCCATCCTCTCATCTTCCTCCTTCCAAAAGCCGACTTCTCAAATTCCTTTTGCTCCAGATCCAAGGATCTAGTTCGAGGCATTTCTCCCTCCTCCTCTCCACCAAAAATCGCCACCTTGGAAAGGGATTTTTTGTGCTTTCTCACATTGCTTGGCGCGGTTGGAACGTGCCCTAGCACTTCACCGATCTTCCCAAATCCACTTCTTTTCTCCACCAAAATCCCTCTTTACTCTATTGTGATCCCTTCTCCACTCAATTCAAGTCTCCTTGCCTGCTACTATATTGAATATGGCTCCAAAGATGAAACTTTCCCAAAGAAGAAAGTCAATCCGTGAGCCTGAAAAAATTGTCCGAAAGAAAAGGCATGTTCAGTCTTCAACTGCTCCCACTCCAGCTTCAGTATTTGCTCAAGGTCCCTCTCAATCCTTCCTAAGCCCCAGTGTGAATCCTCTTTCTGATAGAAAAGTCGAAATCGGGAAGAATATAGATTTTCGGTTCTTTGAGAAAGAAGGTTTTACTTTTGCAAGTAAGATTAAAAACCAAGGATGGGATTTCTACTGCTCCCTTAAGGAAGTCACCTATGTTGACCTAGTTAGAGAATTCTACCAGAACCTACATTATGAAAATGGGTCAGTGACTTCAACAGTCAAGGGAATTGATATCTGCTTGGATTCTAGGATATTGGGAGAAATACTTCAGTTACCTAGTGAAGGTTACTCCTATATGGAACTCCCAGTTAAAGAAGAGGGGATCAGAATTATTTTAGGAGAAACTTATTCAGGAAGTTTAAACAAATTGGAAGCAAAGATTTTGTCC
>NC_026000.2:56063299-56107180 GCF_000442705.2 Elaeis guineensis
AATGGTTGACTAACTGGATCCTTACAGTGGAGGCCAAAGCCTACTGATTAGATTTTTGGGGTAAAATTAAAATTACTAAAAATTATTTAGAAAAATAATTGATTATGAACCTACCCTTAGATGTACATGGATTGGCCAACCAAAGTTGGGCTTGTGTGCAGTCTAAGTGGATTCTAGTACCCACTAAGGAATTAGGGTAATTCCTCGAATTGAAGGTAGAGGCTACCAATTCGAATAAAATAGTGGGAGAAATCTTTTGATTAAAGTTCAAATCTTTAGGTTTAATGAATCAATTACTAATTAGGTTATGATTTTCTTTTGTGCAGATATGGCCACTTCCCTATCGCTCCGATCATTGTTGGACAATGACAAGTTGGTGGGATCCAACTTCGGTAGCTGGTACCTAAAGTTGAAGATAGTCCTAGAGCATGAATGGATCCTATATGTGATAATGGATCCTGCACCTGAGGAGCTAGCTGTCAATGCACATGGAACAGTCAGAGACACTTATCAGAAGTGGCTCAATGATCAGACCACAGTGCGCTGTATCATGCTGGCTACCATGAGTGACGAGTTCAGTCGCAGATTTGAGACGGCTCAGCCAAAGGACATGCTTCAAGTGTTGGAGGATGCCTTTGGCACATCCGATGATGTGGAGAGGCACAAGACTAGTTATGCCATCTTCAATGCCAAAATATGGAATGGTGCCTCTGTCACTGATCATGTATTATACATGATTGAGCTGATGAAATGATTGAGCAAGCTTGACTTTTTTTTGCATGAGCAGCTTGGAAAGGATGCAATACTGAACTCACTGCCCATGTCTTATCTCCCATTCCTCACTCATTATGGAATGACAAAGCCTGAAGTGAACTACCACAGGTTACTGGGGTTGCTTCAAAACTTTGAGAAGGATCACCAACTCCACAAGGAGTCGATGAACTTAGTGGGAGTTTTGTCTTCTGGTTCTCGACCCTTTAAAAAGGAGAAGAAGAACAAGAAGAAGAAAGTGAAGAAGGTGCAAGTTCCAACTGGAATATCAGTGCAAGGCCAGACCAGAAAGATCAAGTCCGATAAGAGTCTATTCTACTGGCAAGCACCCTAGATTAGATAGTGTGTGTTAGATATCTACTTATGTCACTATAGGCTAGGTCATATAAACAAGAACATAATAAACAGGTTGACTCAAGAGAAAATCTTCGAAGTCAGTGATTGTGAATCACTTTCAACCTGTGAGTCCTGTCTTTTTGATAAAATGATCAAGTCATCTTTTACTAGAAAAGGTGAGAGAGCTACTGAGCTCTTGGGCCTAATACATACTGATGTATGCGGGCCCATGAGCACAAGTGCTAAAGATGGATATTTCTACTTCATAACTTTCACGGATGATCTATCTAAATATGCATATGTCTATCTGATGAAACATAAGTCGGATTCATTTAAAATGTTCAAACGATTTCAAAGTGAAGTAAAAAAATAAACTAAGAAGAGTATTAAAACTCTTCGATCTGATCGAAGAAGAAAATATCTTTCTAGTGAATTTCTCATATATCTAGGAGAGAATGAGATTCTCTCTCAATAGACTCCTCTAGAAACACCACAGCATAATGGTGTGTCTGAAAAGAGAAATCGGACTCTGTTAGACATGGTCCAATCCATGATGGATTTTGCCAGCTTGCCGATATCCTTCTGGGGATATGCACTCGAATCGGCCTGTTATCTGTTAAATAAGGTTCCAAGTAAGTCTGTAATTAAGATTCCATATGAGATATGGACAGGGCATAAGCCAGCACCTTCACACCTTAGGGTCTGGGGCTGCCCGGCCTATGTCAAACGATTAGTCATAGACAAACTTGGACCTACGTCTGACAAATACACATTCATAGGGTACCCCAAAGAGACCAAAGGATATTTTTTCTACCATGTTGATGAACAAAAAGTGTTCATCAACCTTAAGACAATCTTTTTAAAAAAGAAGTTCCTTGGTGAAGGAACCGTTGCCTCTAAGGTTGAACTTGATGAAGTTCAACAGGTAGAAAGACCGACACCAATAGTTGAACCTGAGTCAGATTTGATTAGATTAGATCCAGAGCTCAATGTACCTACACCATTAAGGTGATCCAATAGAGTACCGCATCAGCCAGACAGATACTACGATTTCTTGGTTCGAGATGGTGATCTCATCAAACTTGATGAGAATGATGAGGATCCGATCACCTATATGGATGCAATACAGAGATCTGATTCTAAAAAATAGCTTGAAACCATGAAATCCAAAATGGAGTCCATGAAGGTCAATGATGTATGGACATTGGTTGACCCACCTGAGGGGGTTAAACCCATTGGGTGTAAATGGGTGTTCAAAAGGAAAAGGGATGCAGACGAAAAGGTAGAGACCTATAAAGCCCATCTGGTTGCCAAGAGGTATCGTCAACGTTATGGTATTGACTAAGATGAGATGTTTTTCCCTATGGCAATGCTCAAATCCATTCGGATAATGCTTGCAATAGCTACCCATCTAGATTATGAGATCTGGCAAATGGATGTAAAGACAGCTTTTCTGAATGGAGAGCTGACCGAAAAGATGTATATGATACAACCAGAGGGGTTTACATCTATAGATGAGTCCAAGGTGTGCAAGCTTCAGAGATCCATTTATGGATTGAAGCAAGCTTCTCGGAGTTGGAATATGTATTTTGATAAGGTGATCAAAATGTATGGCTTCATTAAGAATGGAGAAGAGCCCTGCATCTATAAATGAGCAAATGGTCCAGTTGTGGTATTTCTTATCTTGTACGTGGATGACATTCTCTTAATCGAAAATGATATTTCTGCACTACAGGGAATAAAAGTTTGGTTGTCATTGTAGTTCTCCATGAAGGACTTGGGTGAAGCATCCTACATCCTAAGGATGAAGATCTATAGGGATAGATCTAAAAAGATGCTTGGGTTATCCCAGTCCACGAACATAGACACTATGCTGAAGAGGTTCAGCATGGAGAATTTCAAGAAGGGCTATCTATCGATAGGCCATGAAATTTTTCTCTCTAAGAAGGATTGTCTGACAACTCCTAAAGAGAGAGAGCGTATGAGTAAAGTCCCATATGCTTCGGTCGTGGGATCTATCATGTACGTCATGACATGTACAAGATCAGATATGGCATACTCACTAGGAGTAGTGAGTAGGTACCAATCTGATCTTGGAGAAAACCATTGGAAAGTGGTTAAAGCCATCTTTAAGTATTTGAGAAATACTAAGGACCAATGGTTGGTTTATGGCGAGTCAGATTTGAAACTTATGGGGTTCACAGACTCCAGCTTTCAATCTGACCATGATGATAGTATAAGCGTGTCGGGTTATATCTTTACTTTGAATGGTGGAGCTATCTGCTAGAAGAGTTTCAAGCAGCATACTGTGGCAGACTCTGTTTGTGAGGCAGAGTACATCGCAGCATCGGATGCCGCGAAGAAAGCTGTATGGCTGAAAAAATTCATCACTGAGCTCAGAGTAGCACCCTCCCTCGATGGTTCAGTCCTGCTCTACTGTGACAGCACTGGTGCCATAGCTCAAGCGAAGGAATCCAAAGCACACCAGCAGATGAAGCATATTTTGCGTCGCTTCCACCTGGTCAGGGAGATCATGGATCGAGGTGACATCGATCTTCAGAAGATCGACGGAAAGGAGAACCTGGCCACCCCTTCACTAAAGCCCTGGCGATAAAGGAGTTCGACAACCACAAGTCGAAGATGGGTATTAGATATTATGCCGAGTGACTTTAGGATAAGTGGGTATTGTTGGAATATATGTCTCAAAAGCCAATCGTCAAGCTATTGACGGTTGAGCAACCAAGTATTGTAATTGATTTGTTAATAAATAAAATATATTTTTGATATTTTCATTATAAGCTTTCATCTTCTAATGAACTCCATTGTTATGATGAAGTCCTTAGGACTATTTAAGTTCGATAAAGAGAGGATTTATCGATTAGTCCTTAAAACTGTTCATGATCAAATGATAGGCTGTTAATAAGGACGACAGCTTCTATCGAGCATAGATCACTATAGGCCATATGGGTTGATTGTCCTCTTAACCAAAAAGTGTAGAGACACTGGTATGGCATACAGATGAGATGTAAGGGTACATCATCATTGAATGTGACCAACTTCAGAGCATTCTGCTATCGAGAATATCTATGATGGGATATAGGTATAAGTGTCTCTTAGACCTGAGATCACCTCAGTGACTTGCAAGTAACTCACTGTGCTTTGGTACTGGACTAACTGAATTTTTAATTCAGTGACGGAAGGCTTCTGAACATAGTCAAGTACTTACGAAGTCAGAGTGTGATCGAGATGGGATTGACCACTCCAAGAGTTGGAGAAGAATGAGTCACTGTATTTCAATTTAGCAAAACCTTGGCCAGGATAATCCATCAGATGAATTTGATATTTTGAAATACAATGTGAACAACCTGATCAGAGTTGACAGTTGAACTCTGAGGTGTCCGATGATCATTTTGATCAAGGAGATGAATTATATGGAAACTATATCCGCATGGGTTCAAAGGATGTTGTTCTACACATTCGACCTATCCGATCGTCGGATACCATTGCTAGATGATCACTTCGATTGGTATAAAAATTTATTTCTGTGCTATCAGCTTAGGTTCGGACCTATGAGATTACACACATTAGAGTTCATGATCCGATCGGATGGTTGATCAATGATTAAGAATCGTTCTAGGATTAAATGATCAATACGATTGACATTTAACCTAGTGCAAGTATTGCAGGAGGATCGATTAGCAATTCGATTCCTAAGTGGCTTAATTTGATTAAGCCAATAGACTGAGGTTAAGTCTAATTAAATATAATTTAATTAGATTTGGTTTGGGCTTGATTGGATTAAGTTCAATTGGTTTATTGGATAAGCCAAGTGCAAGGAAAAAACTAGTCCTAGTTCAATTAGGACTTGGGTCAACCTAATTTCTAATTTGATTAAAAAATTAAATCAGATTTAAATCTAATTTAATTTGATTAAATTAATTTTTTAATTAGGTTAAGACCTATTTCAATTGGGTTGATCTAATTTTAGTTTGATTTGATTTGAGAAATCAAATTAAAACAAGTCATAAGATAGAATCCTAGTAAGACTAGGATTCCACCTTGCGCCACATAAGCCCCCCCCACGTCCTCTCTCTTATTCCACGCCAATCCCCTCTTATTTTGTGTGACAAAAGCCCTCTCCCAGGTCTTTGCCATATCCAAAAAATTTTCTCTCTTCTTTCATGCATGGAAAGTGGTTGTGCATCAAATCAAAGTAGGAATAAGTTTGGATTTCAAATTCTATGAGATAGAGTTTTATAAATCCAAAACTCTTTTCTTTTTGTATCGAATTTATCCAAATTTTTTTTGAAATTTTTATGAATTTTAGGGCATACATTGTGCACCCTTTTCTGATGATCTATTCACAAAAGTAAGAAGGAGGTGCCTAAGAGTTGGGTGCCCCTTATCTTGCCATGTTTGGGTAAGCCTTGACTAGGTATTTGATCTAGATAAAGACTCTATTATATCTCTCTCTATAAAATGAGTTTCTTTATGAAATTTTTGGTGTACATAGAGATTTGAGAGACCTTTAGGACATCCAAAAATTAGAGAGAAAGACCTTTGGGTCATAGAGATATAATAGACACAAGATAGGGTGTCTAGGAGAGAGTAAAGAGAAGAAGAAGAGGGTCTTCTTCTAGGGTTATTAGTTTCATCTCTTCCCTTCCTCCATCTTGAGTTTTTTGAGAGTGTCTCAGATCTAAAACTCCTCCTCCTACTTCTCATCTTTGAAAGAGCCCAAATCAAGAAGAAGGAGGTACCTGATCAACCATCGAAGAAGGATCAGCGCAGTACTAGCATTCTGTGCTGATTTCCTGAAGCAGAACTTCTGGTCGAAATTCGTGGGCTCGTGTGGATGACTCCTAGAGATTGGATATGTGTGCAGTTTGCAACATCATCCTCAAGCCCGGATCAGCAAGGTTAGAACATCTAACTTGCAAGGTAATAAATCTGATCTATTGTTTAATACATACATTAGATGTAGTATAGAAACATGTTGATGTGATCAACATGTAGCTCATGCTCTATATATTTTAATTTTTGATTTAAGCTATGTAATAATCATGTAATAGGATCTTAGATCTTGAGATTCTTTGATTTTAAAAAATAAATTTTGATTTATTTTAGTCTTCCGCTGCCTGATCTTGAAAAAGTTTCAAGATCTAACCTTGAAATCCTAGATCTGGTTCCTTCAGTAGTAGTGTCATCTCAAGTCAAAAGATCAGTTATACTATTGCAGCATCGAGAAAGTCACTAACGAGTGAACAGACATCCATGTAACTTCTCATGTTGGTCATACTCAGTGCTAGTTATTCTCTAACAACCATCTGCACTCTCGCTCTAGTGTCTCTACAATGCAGACTCGAGATCCATCTGTCTTAAGAAAGTTATTCGTGCACTGATCTATCCGGATCAATCACCATCTCCATGATGATCCTATGACCAAGAGCAATTTAGGAATCAATCATCAATGACATATGCCTCAAATTCTCAACTCTTTGAGAATATGTGTCATCATCTTGTTAATCCCTTGGATGATTCATGGACACATAGACATGAATGGTAACATAACTGCCCATAAGTATAAAATCATATCTAAGAGAAATGAAATGTGTCAGCTAAGATTGGCTTCTAGGGCATACATCCACCACCAAAAACATGAAAATATCCTATATTAGATTTTCTATCTTTCCATAATTCATTGTGTTTTCTTTAGAATTGATCTTATTAAAACACGGTTTAAGATGTAACATGCTGTGTTGATTACTTCTGCCGAAAAGTACTTTGAGAGCTTGCTCTCACATAGCATGATACGGGCTATTTCTTCAAGGGTCTTATTTTTTCTAACTACTACTCCATTTTGTTGTGGTATTCTAAGTACTGAAAAATTATGATCTATGCCTTTTTATCACAAAATTTTTTAAAATCTTTATTTTTAAATTCAGTGCCATGGTCACTACGAATTGAAATAATTGATAAATCTTTTCCATTTGAAACCTTTTGATAAAACTTAGAAAATACTGAAAATACTTCATCTTTAGATGCTAAAAATAAAACCTAAGTGAAATACAAAAAATCATCAATAATTATAAAGTCATATCTTTTACCTCCTAGATTAGTTGTCCTTGTAGGACCAAATAAATCCATATGTAAAAGTTCTAAAGATTTAAAAGTTGAAACAATATTTTTAGATTTAAAAGAAACTCTTGTTTGTTTACCTAATTGACATGCATCACAAATTTTATTTTTGTCAAAACTTATTTTTGACAAACCAAAAACCAAATCCTTTTTAATGATTTTAGAAAGTATGTGCATACTAATATGTGCAAGCCTACGATGCCAAAGCCAACTAGTCTCATTGATTTTAGCATTCATGGCTACAAAACATTGCATATTTTGCATGAAAAGATTATCCAAATCAATCATGTAAATATTGCCATACCTATACCCAATGAATCTAATGCTATCATCAAAAGGACTAGATACAATGCATATAGATGATTCAAAAACTACTTTATAATCTTTACCACATAATTGACTAATACTTAAAAGATTATGCTTAAGACCATCTACAAGTAACATATTTTCAATATGAGTGGAGGGAGTGATACCAATGTTACCAATACCGATGATCTTTCCTTTGTCATTATCTCCAAAGATGACCATCCCTCCATTTTTAGCTTCCAATATGATGAATTGAGATTCATCATCGGTCATGTGTCTTGAGCACCTACTATCAAGATACCACTTTGGTTTTGTTGTTTGGGATGGAAGACACACTTACACACATAAAATCAAGTTTTAACTTTAGGTACCCAAGCTAACTTGATTTTTTTGGGGTTAGTCACAATAGTTCCTTTTAGAACCCATATTTTCTTAATATTTGTATCAATAAATTTATTTGATAAGCATGTATAAGCTTTATGTCCTACTTTACTATATTTAAAACAAGTAATATTTGACAATTTGCTTATAGATGCATTAACAAAAATATTTTTCAAAAATTTTTATTTTCTAAGAGTATTATAGCCAAGTCTGGCTTTATCATACACAACTTTTTAACTATCAATAATCATTTGAAGTTTATTTAAACTTAGAGTAAATCTATCAATTATTGATTTCAATTTGGTTACCTCTTCCTTTAGATCCTGATTTTCTTTTACAAGAGTTTTGTTTAAGTCTGAAATTTTATCTTTTTCTTTCAATAATGTTTGATTATTTATTTCTAATTCTTTATTTTTACTGTCAACTTCTTCTTTTTCTTGAGCTAATGCTTGGTTTTTTAATTTTAGATTTTTATTTTTCAATCTTAATTTTTTAGATCATTCAAAAGTTTATAAAAAGCTTCTTGCAGTTCATCATAAGAAAATTTATTTTGAGTTTCAAGGATTACCTCATTTTCATATGCCATAAGGCTCAAGTTGGCTTCTCCATGAGATTCTTCATTTGAGGTGGAGTCATCACTGTCGCTCTATGTGGCCATCATTGTCTTTTTCTTTTTGAACTTTTTCTGACCTTTCTTGAGCTGGAAACAGTCTGATCTGAAGTGGCCCAGCTTCTTGCACTCATAACAGATGATGGACTGCTCTTTTTCCTTTTCTTTATTTGGCTCCTCCTTAGCTGTTGGTCTTCTCTTGGTCTCTTGTCTTCTTTTCTGCATAAAATATCTAAAATTTTTGATGATTAAGGCTAAATCCTCATCTTCTTCATTATTCTCTAATTTTTCTAAATCTTCTTCTTCTTGAGCTGTTGATTTGAGAGCTATTGTCTTCTTTCTTCTGGTCTCTTCATCAGAATATTGCTTCATAGTTAGCATGTAGGATATAAGGGATCCAAGTGGCTCCTCCAAAAGGAGAGTGTTTAAGTCTTTGGGTTCTTGAATTACAGTGATCTTTGTCTCCCACGATCTTGGTAGAGACTTAAGAACTTTTCTCACAAGATCACTATTAGAATAACACTTACCAAGACTTTTTAGACTATTTAAGATATCAGTGAAATGAGTAAATATTTGAGTTATTGACTCTTCAGGTTCTATTTTAAATAATTCATAGTTGTGCATAAGTATATTAATGTTAGACTCTTTCACTTGGTTTGTGCCTTCATGTATGACTTCTAACCTATCCCAAATTTCTTTAGCTAAATTACAAGTAGAAATATGGTTAAATTTATTTACATCTAAGGCATAATATAAGACATTCATGGCTTTAGCATTAAGCTGAGTCATTTTCTTATCAAATTCATCCCATTCACCTTCCGGCTTAGGAAGAGACACACCATCAATCAATTTAGTGGGTGTGTGGGGTCTATTTACTATGATACTTCATATATCATAGTCAAGTACTTGAATAAAAATTCTCATCCGAGCTTTTCAATAGGTGTAGTTTGACCCATTGAAAAGAGGAGGTCAGTTTGTGAATTTTTCCTCAGCTAGAGATGTGCCAAATTGGACTGCCATGGATCTTTAGCTCTTGATGGTTAAATTAAGTAGGGGCTAGAGCACTGAGCTCTGATACTACTTGTTGCCCAGATATAAAGCCCAAGAGGGAGGGTGAATTGGGTCTTTTTAAAATTTGTGTGATTAGTGAACTCAAGTAATGTGCTATACTTGTTGAGTGGAGTAAATAGATTAGCTAAGAGAATGAAATCAACCATAAATAACAAGTAAGCAAGTATAAAGCATAAAGAATAAAAAAAAAGATGCAAGCACAACAAACATAAGAGATTTATAGTGGTTCGATGTCAATCTTGTACCTATATCCACTCCTCAAGTCTCTACTTGAGAATTCAATCCACTAAAAGGATTACAAGATACAACTCATCGGATAACACCAACCCTTGCTATCCAAGCAAGAACACTTATTTTTTGGATACAAGCCAACCCACAACACTCCAATTTTAAGTTCAGATTAATCTATCAGAGTTTTGAAACCCCCCAAAAAAAATCCAAAATACAATAGCAAGTGAATAGTGTACAGGAATTGCAGCACAACGGCCACTTAAATGAGTATAATAAATATAATAAAAATATAATACTTAAAGAAAAGAAGCTTTTACTGAACACCCTCAAATGATTGGCACACTTGAATGCAGCTGGAGAGTGATTGGTGAGCTGATTGATTGCTTCTTTCCTCTCTTTTTAGAGATTTTTTTTACTTTCACGAATATGAGCTTGAATGCATGAATCTTAGTTGATTTTCCATCTCTAGAGAGTATTTATAGCCTCTATTTAGACTTGAGAGTGTCTTAGTGCCAATTAAGAGCCATTGGAGAGTGTTTAATGCATATTAAATATACAAAAAATGGGTTGAAACCTAGCAATTACGAGGTTCGCCCAGAATGGAATGTTCCATGGGTCATCCCACTACGACTGGAAAGTCCCATTAATCATCTCATTTGGCCAGTCTGAAAAATAGATTCTTTGTTTTGGTCTTAGGATCTCAGGGGTTGTCTCATGGGTCATCCCACTACATGCCACAAGTCAAAAATAGAGCATGCTGGCTACCCAATAGAAGGAGATGACCCAGTTGGGTCATCCCATTTTGTTCCAATTCGATTTTTCATACATTTAAGGTTCGAAACTTATCAAAATACCATCAAATACTCTTAAATAAATTTAAATTAATTTGACACTTTCAAAAGGCTTCAAAAAATGCTTCAACTTATAGAAACATCAACTTTGGCATACTTGATAGAGCTTTTCAAACTTAATATTTTGGACTACTTGAAACATCACTAAAATATTTTTCAAGGATAAGAAACTTATTAATAGTCCCTCAAATGACTTGTGATCATCAAAATCAATTCTTAGAGCAACAAGAATTCTCCAAAAAAAATAAGAAAAAAATTAATATGGCACCAACAATATTTTATATACGAAAAATTTCTTTCCTAGTTTACCTCTTATCTCTAATTCAGATCGAATTCTAATTAGGCAAGAAATAATATTATGACTCATTAGCCATTGCCACCCACTCTTAGTGGATCCTCTATCATGATGTCAAAAATTACAACCCAAATCCAATTAGGTATAGAGAAATTGGTATGGGTTCAGGAGTGGCACAGGAGATAAAGATAGAGTCTAAGTTGACAAGGACTCTTTATTTTCAATTTTGATTCTAATCCAAATCAAATTTGGATTGAACACACTGTTAGAAATAAATCTAATCTAATTAAGAATCTAAATATCTCTTCAAATTTTTAATCCATTTAGGAATTAGTTGGGTCAAAATTCTGATCGAATCAGGATCAATTTTTTCTTATAATTGGGCTCGATCATATCAAAACCAATCAGAGTCAAACTGAATCTAATTAATTAGACTTAATCTAAAGCTCTTTGCTTAATCAAATTGAATTAATTAGTAATTTAACTACTAATTAATTCTTCAAAAATAGTAGAGTTTCAATCCCAATGGGACTCTCCCCCAGAGTCCTAGTTGGAATAGGACATTCACCAGAGTCACAATCTAATTGGACTTTCAGCCATCTGACCTGATCAAAACTTCTAATGCATGTGACCCCATAGGTTCAAACCTAAGTCGGTAGTATAAGAACAACTTTCTATACCAATCAATGTAACCATCTAGCAATGATGACCCGACGATCGGATAGGTTGAAGTATTGCAAAGCAACCTTCTAGAACATACTGGCGTATGGTTACCGTATAATTTATCTCTTTGACCTAAATACTCAAGGTGACCTAAGGTTTAACTGTCAATCCTACTTTAGTCGATCACATTGTATTTCAACCTTTCAAATCCATCTTATGGATTATCTTGGCCAAGGTTTTACTAAATTAAAATATACTGATGCATATCTCCTACTAATTCAGAGGGGTCAATTACATCTTGACTCATATACCGACTTGATATGTACTTGACTACACGCAATAACCTTCCATCATTGAGTTAGAAACTTAGATGGTCCGGTACTAATGTACAGTGAGTTGCTTAAAGTCATCGTGGTGGTCTCAGGTCGGAGGGACACTTATACCCATATCCTTCATGAGCTACTCCTGACAATAGAGTGCTGGTCACATAGTCATGTTCGATATGAATGTACTCTTACATTTCATTACATGCCATAATAGTATCTCCACACTCTTTGGTTAAGAGGACAACCAACTCATATGGCACACAATGACCTACACTTGATATCGCTATCATCCCAGTAATAGCATATCATTTGGTCGCAAATATTTTTAAGGACTTAACGATAAATCCTCTTTTGTTGATTAATTATAGCCCTAAGGACTTCATTACTATGCAGGAGTTCAAAGATGGATAATTTATAATAAAAATACTAAATAATTTTTATTAATAAAAATTTATATACAATTTACAAGATGAGAACAATCATCTAATGATTGGCTTTGGAACATCCTTAAATGGTCATGACAGAGGGCATACCTTATGTTCGACGTGCAGATGGCCGTGACGGTGGATGCTACCATGCATGTGGCATAATTAATGAGCTCATGGCTTTCCATCATGGTGCATAGCCAGCCACCCAGGATATAGCTTTTAAGCGATGTGACTTGATGTGGCCTGATGGGACAGCATGGCAGTCGTGTTCAGCATTCAACTGTTAGACTGATGCCCATGCTCGAAGGTCCGAAAGTCAGATAAGTGACTCTATAGAGTAGTACTTGTTGGAATTTGGGGTTTGATGCATGTATTTGTATTTTAAAAATTTTATTTTCTAAACACCGTAGTGGATAATATGATTAAAATATTTTTAATCTGAATTCTGCATGCATAAAAATATAAAACCATATGGATCTATCTCATATGCTAAAATTAATATATGCTGAAATTTAGATTGTGATCAAATCACATACCTGTTTCGCAATCCTTTTCTTCGAATCTAGATCTGAAAGTTTTTCTTAGCTGTACAAGTATTCGGCCTCTACAAGTATTCACTCAGGATCAGCCTGGAACAACCTTCTTTAATCTGAATTTTGGTTCTCCAAAATTCAGCCTACCGAATCTGAACGAAGCTTGGATCACGATCAATAGTTGATCTTTCTTCTTGATCTTCTTCTCCTTTTCTTTAGAGTTTCTCCTTGCTTTGTGTTACTACAAAATTTTGGCAACCAGCAAATTATGGAATGCCCAACACCTTGGTCATGGAACTCCTTGGGACTCGCGTCCCAAGGGATGGGCACGTAGAACGCCCAAGAGAAGAGAAAGAGAAAGGAAGAGAGGGTGTGAGGAGAGCCTTTGGGCATGAGAGGCTGCTGGTTTGGATGCTTTAGAGACTTTAAGAGAGGTCTCTTTAAATAGGCATGAGGATTGAATCCTATTCAATCTCATAATACAAGTCCTACTTGCATTCGGATTCCTATTAACTTAAGTTATCCAACTTACATTAGGAAGCCCATTAGGCTCAACAATTAGAGCCCTTGCACCTATAATTAGACACCCCAAAATATACTCAAGAGATACCCCATAAGAGAACTAAAAGTCCTCTAATCAATGGACACACCCAACTTGATCAAATCAAGGTAGTGCCTAAAAATAACTATCAAGAAAATTAATTAAAAATTTGTACCCTTAATTAATATGATCCATAACCTTAGACATCCAACTATTGAAGTCTCATGAATCTTATTCATATAGGTTATTAGTAGATAATTAAGTTAGAATTATCTTATCAAATAAGTAATCCCAACGGAAAGAGAAATTGGATCCAACCATGTGCTAGCAAGGTTATCATAAACCCAATGAATTTCTCTAAATCCAATTGACACTTCATAAGCTCAATTACTTATTCCAGACCTAATCCCTTTGTTGGGTGACCCCATAAGTTTAAATCTATCTAGTAGTGAGATATACAATAATCTCTAACATTGTATCATTGAAACTCTTTTCAATGGGTCAGAATAATTCTACTTTAACTTAGCAAGGATTGTCGATCCAGAATGATCCTAGCGAGCTCTTGCAATCCATTAGTGACACCTAGCAGTATGTAGTGGCGATCTAATAAAACTAAAATGAACCTCTAGGTGTAATTAACATGTGATTCAGTCCCTCTATCGTGAGTCCCAACTAGATGATAGGTCATGGATAAATCGTCAAATCTCAACATCAGTCATATGATAGATTTGATTAGCTCAAGTCCAGTTGTGACTTCTATGGAAACTTCTTTTCATCAATCACACTACTATGGCCATAGATTCTTGGATTTAGTCTTTCAAATCCCATAGAACTACACCTCTCTATCAAGATCGATAAATCCTATCTTGATGCGCACCCCACTCCTATAGTGGACAACTATCGCCAACATCCACTACAAGAGTTCATTGAGACTGATGTTTATGTATCAGTCAAACTTCAGCAGTCTTATTGCGAGTAGCAGTACCATCTGAAGTCAAAAGATCAGTCATACAACTACAGCATCAAGATAATTACTGACGATTTAATAGAAATCTAAGTGATCTCTCGTATGGTCACATCAGTACTAGTTGTTCTCTAACAACCACCCGCACTCGTCGCCTTGTGTCTCTACACAGTAGATCAAAGACTCATCTATCTTGAAAGAAGTGATTTGTGCATTAGTCTTGTTATAGCCCAAGCCCAAGCCCAAATTAAAAGAACCAAGCCCAAAAAAAAAAAAAATGAAAACAGGAGAAAAATCGGAAGAAGACTCTCGATAGGAGTCTTCTTCTCCGATGAGACCTTGGTGAATCGGGAGTCCTAGGACCTCTTGGAGACCTAGGGCTCTCTATAAGAAGACCCTCCCCTTCCTTAGAACCCGATCACCGGACCGCTACCCCTCTCTTTCTCCCTGATTTCCCAATTGAAGCTGCGGACACTCATCTTGTTCTCACCGTGATTGCTCGTCGGTGGGGTCACCGGAGGCCGAAGTAAGTTCTCCTTCTTTTCCTCCCTTCTTTCCCCTTCTTCTCGTGCCTCTGTGCGTGACTGACGGCGACGGGTGTCGTCGATTTTTTTGATCAGAGAAGAGACCCCTGTTTTGGTCTCTTCTTCCCGTGGATTTTCCGGCACCGGCGATCGCAACCGACCGCCAGCCTTGCCCCTCCGAACCTGGGAGAGTGGCCCTCCCTTGCCGTCGGGTCTGCCATGCCGGTCGTGGCCTAAACGGTCGATCAAGATAGGAGACCCGTCGGTCCCCTGTTTTGGCCTGGAAGGAGCCCGAGAGAAGAAGAAGAAAAAGAAGAAAAAGAGAAAAGAAAAGAAAAGAAAAGAAAAAAAAGAAAAAATAAATAAATAAATAAATAAATAATAAACAAATGAGAGAGAGTTTCTCTCTCTTCTCTCTCTTCTTTCAATCTGAACCCTTACTTTCTCTCTCTAGAATTGGACTTTCTCTCTCTAAAATTTTCTCTCTCTTGATGGATTTTTCTCTATCCAAAGTTACCCTTCTTAGATTAGCATAGTGAAAGGCTTCATTTTGATGATCTTGATCAAGTTTAGGGAAGAGTCTGATTCTAAGTGAGGTTTTGATTTGGAATTTGTTTAGATTTAATTTTGAATTAAAATTAATGTAAAAATATAATTTTGGATAATAGGCATTGAAGAATCTCTTAGAAGTTAATCATTCTATTCATTCAGTGCTCTATGAAAGGTAAGTAATGAATCATCTTCTCGAGATATTTTATATTTATTCTAAAAATAAATAATTATTCTCTGAAATTATGCATGATTTATGAAATTATGTTTTGGAAGAAAAATACTTTTGAAATATTATGGTACGTCGATTATGCACATGTTCAGTGAAAAATTATGATATATTATGATACAAAGTATTTTGATACAGATCGGATTTATGCTCTCAACCTAACTATATTTTAGTGGGCCCCGCCAATGGAGATTATACGTTGGTACTTAGTGGACCCTGCTAGTGGGGATTGTGCGCTGGTGTTTGTGGACCCTACCAGTGGAGGTTGTGCACTGGTATTCAGTGGACCCCGTCAATGGAGGTTAAACGTTGGTCATAGTCGAGGCTGTTGAGTTACGAGTGCTTTGAATCGAATCAGATTTATGATTATATTATATATGAATATTTAAAAATATTATATTTATATAAAATCAGCATGAAATATATTTTTATGTTTATTTGCAGCATTGTTCTTGAAAATTATATAATATCTGAAATATCTAGTTGAGATATTTGTTACTTACTAAGCTGTCTAGCTCATTACCTTTCTTTCTATTTTTCAGATTCAGATAATTAATTTCGAGCATGGGAAGAAATATTGGGATAGAGCTTTTAGAGGCGAGATTTAGCATTGTCAACTTCAATGAACTTAGATCTATTATTTTATTTTTAGTAAAATTTTATTAGATGTAAGATATTTGATTTAATTACTTAAATTAAAGTTGAATAATAATTATTTGAATTTATTCTGCTGTGATGCATTGATATCATGAAGAGATGCCTTGCATGCTTATGGAGAGAGTTCTTCATAAGTATGCGGCGGTTGCCATGACCCTCGATTCACAATCTCGAGTCGGGGGCGTGACAAGTCCATCCAGATCTATCATCATCCTCATGATAATCTTATTATCAGAAGTATTTAGGAATTAAATATATATCTCTAATTCTTAACACCTTGAGAGTATGTATCGAAACTAATTTCATACACGATTCAAGGACATATCACACTTGAATGAAAAAGAAATTATCCTTTTATTGATCATATCAATATTTTAAATACAAAATTATGCCCTAGATGTATTATAATGTGCCAGCCATATTGGCTTTTAGGACATACATCTATCAATCTCCCACTTGGACTAAAGTCAATTGGCTATAAATCTAAGTCCCATCTTTTCAAGATGGACTTTTACTTTTGGTTGGCTCAATTGCTTAGTCAGCAGGTCTGCCATATTGTCCGTAGAGTCTACTCTTCGCACCTCGATATGAGGTAGTCGCATATACAGCTGCTCTATGTATTTAGACTTCTGGTGAGACTTTGGGCTCCTTAGCTAGGGCTATGGTGCCATTATTTTTGCAGTACTGTGTCAGGGCATGACATCTAGTTCTACAACTAATATTAAAGCCAAAATTCATCCTACACATCTACGGCATCCTCAGTCTCCATTGTTCGATTACTCAGAACCCTTCTGATATATCGAACAAGAATACACCCTCAAATCGCAACTCAGAATCTCCTCCAAAGACTAAGAACAAATCCTTAGTCTTTCTTAAATATTTAAGGATATTTTTCATAGCTATCTAGTGCTCCTCGTCTGGATTCGACTGATACCTACTCATGACACTCATGACAAGGGCAATATCAGGTCGAGTACATAGCATGACGTACATGAGGCTCCCTATAGTCGAGGTATAAGAAATTCTACTCATGCACTGAATCTCCTCAGATGTGGTCGAATATATCATCTTGGAGAGACTAATACCATGCCTAAGAGATAAGAGACCTCTTTTGGAGTTTTCTATGCTGAACCTCTTCAACACCTTCTCTATGTATAGCTTTTGTGATAGGCCAAGCATCCATTTAGGTCTATCCCTATAGACCTTTATTTCAAGAATATAAGATGCTTCACCTAGGTCTTTCATGGAGAGTTTCTTGGACAACCATCTTTTGATTATGGTCAGCATGGGAATATCATTCCCAATAAAGAGAATATCATCCAGTACATTACAAAGAAGGTGTTCGCACTCTCACTGACCCTCTTGTATACACAAGGTTCTTCTTCATTTTTGATGAAATCAAACGATTTGATTGCCTCATCAAAATGATGGTTCCAACATCAAGAAGCCTGCTTTAATTCATATATGGACCTTTGCAGCTTGCAGACTCTATGATCATTATCACCGGACATGAAACCCATAGGCTGCTCCATATAGATATCTTCCTCTAGATATCCATTCAAGAAAATAGTTTTCACATCCATCTGTCCGATTTCATAATCATAGTAAGCCGCAACAGCAAGCAAAATGTGGATGGATTTTAGCATGACTACGGGCGGAAAGATTTTCTGATAATCAATACTCTCGCACTAACTATAACCTTTAGCCACAAACCTAGCTTTATAGGTCTTTACCTTACCATCAACACCTATCTTCCTTTTATAGATCCATTTACATCCAATGGGTACGATATCCTCAGGTGGATCCACTAAAATCCAGACTTGATTCGAGTGCATCGAGTCAATTTCTGACTTCATAGTATCTAATCATTTCTCAAAATCAATGTCAGACATTATTTTGTCAAAGGTATTAGAATTATCACTATGATCCCTATCTCCCATAAGAAATATTTTTTTTACTTCCTCCGTAAGCATACCCATATATCTTTCAGGATATCGAAAGATCCTACTAGAACTACGAGGTGGTAGAAGAACATCAACTACTTGCTCATGAACTACGGGTTCCTGAGGATCTATAGCTTTGGGCTCTTGAGAGACTTTCTCTTCAAGCTCCACTAACCTCCCACTGTCACCATCCTGGATAAACTATTTTTTTAGAAATATAATATTTCAACTCACAATCACATTATGTTCTTATAGAAAGTAAAAGTAGTATCACATAGATTCTTTTGTATACCCTATAAAGCAAGCTATAATAGATCTATCCTCTAGCTTATCTGCCATCTATCTCTTGACATAGACCAGACGTCCCCAAGTCTTGAGATAACCCAGACTCGACTTCTTACCGAAACATATCTCATACGATGTGGTAGGAATAGAATTTGATGGAATCCTATTCAATAAGTGAATAACAGTTAACAAGATATGTCTCCAAAGAAATAAGGATAGGTTAGTGAAGCTCAACATGGACTGGACCATATCTAATATGATCTTGTTCCTCCTTTCAGATACCCCATTGAGTTGAGACGTTCCAGGATAACATCTTGTCTTTCTGTCTACTCGTTTAAGGATAACATGTTGTCTATAATGAGATGAAAATATCTGAGGATGTACTTGGATCTATAATGAGATCTAGATTCCTTATCTTGAATAACGGCCCCAGTGTTATTACTCTAGAGTGACACCAGTCCTTCAATCTTAAGAATGACTGTTAAATCCATGATGAGTTTCTTCATCCAGACAGCTTCCTTAATGGCTTCAATAGCAGCAACATACTCTAGCTCAGTAGTTGAGTCAGCTACTATCTATTGCTTGGAACTCTTCCAACTCACTACCCCATCATTTAGGATAAACACATATCCTGATATTGACTTGCTATCATCTGCTTTCCAATGATCCTTCCTTGGATCAGCCTAAAATCTACTAGCTATGTCCAAAGCATAAGCTACATCAGGCTTGGTATATAGCATGGCATATATAATTGATCCAGCAGCTGAAGCATAAAAGATTTCATTCATCCTTTTCCTCTCTTCTGGTGCCTTAGGACACATTCTCTTAGAGAGACGTATACCATGACTTGTAGGTAGGTAACCTCTTACTTGCCTCCATATTAAACCTATCTCTATAGATCTTTATATCTAGTATATAGGATGCTTCACCCAAGTCTTTCATGAAAAACTTATTCGATAGCTAAGTCTTGATCGATTGCATCATTGGGATATCATTTCTAATGAGCAGTATGTCACCAACATACAGAATCAAGAAGATAATAACACTCCCACTTGTCTTCTTATATACACATGGTTCATCCATATTTTTGACAAAACCAAACTCTTTGACTGTCATATCAAATCGAATGTTCCAGCTCCTCGAAACCTACTTCGATCCATAGATGGATCTCATTAGCTTGCATACTTGATTTGCTCTCCGACTTGAGATAAATCTCTCTGGTTGAGTCATTAGACCTTTTCTTTTAGATTACTATTAAAAAAATAATTTGACATCTATCTGTCAGATTTTATAATCACAGTATGCCGTTATTGCAAGAAAAATTCGGACGGACTTGAGCATTGCCACTAGTGAGAAAGTTTCATCATAGTCAATTCCTTGCCTTTGATTGAAACCCTTCGTCACTAACCTAGCTTTGTAGGTTTCTACTTGGCCATCTACTCTGATCTTCCTTTTGAAGAACCACTTGCACCCTATATTGGGGTCACACCCTCAGGTGCATCAACTAAGGTCTACACTTGGTTGGTATTCATCAAGTCCATCTTAGATTTTATAGCTTCCAGCTATCTGTCTGAGTCCCTACTCATGATAGCTTCCGAATAGGTCAGTGGATCAACATCCTGAATGATATTGATAGAATTGTTATTCTTAATGATAAAATTATATCTTAGAAATGCTTGACGCACTCTATCTGACCTTCGGAGAGGAGGTGTGTATAGTAGATGTACCTCATCCTTGGGTATTTTTGATTGAGGATCTTCTTGTGGTCCAACCACTGATATTTCTGGATCGGTTTGTAGATCATGAACTTTTATAAATTCAATATTCCTCCCACTTCCTTCTTCTTGGATAAATTTATGTTTCAAGAAAGAGGGATGCCTACTAACAAACACCTTTTATTCAGTAGGGTGGTTGAAATAATATCCATTAATTTCATTAAGATACTTTACAAATCTACACTTGTCTGATCTAGCATTAAGCTTATGTCCAAAAATATTTTTGACATAAGTAGGACAGCCCAAAGTCTTAAGATATTTAAGATTAGGCTTCCTTTCATTTCATATCTCATATGAAGTACTTGCAATAGACTTTGAAGGCATTCTGTTTAATATATATGTGGCAGTCTCTAAGGCATTATCCCTAGAAAGATATTGGGAGATCAGTGAAGCATATCATAGACTGTACCATATCTATTAAAGTGTGATTCCTCCTTTCTGCTACACCATTTAACTGAGGTGTATAAGGAGTGGTCCATTCAGAGAGAATACCTTTACTTTTAAGATGATCAAAAAATTCACTGGATAAGTACTCTCCTCTGTTGCTCCTAGATTGATTTTGATGACTACAAAACAGTTTGAAGGGATACAAATATTTTTTATGTGAAAAAGACCTTATGCTCTACAGGGGCAAAATCGTAATTTCATCAAAACTCTGATTTGATAGCATCATCGTGTAGAACAAATGATATGTAATCTATTGGTGAAAGTTTCATGATTTTTGGACTTATATTTTTGAAGTTATGAAGGTTTGAAGTTCATGAGTCGACTCATGAGTCAACTCATGAAACTATGAGCTGATTGGCACGCAAAGATTAGCCATGGCACGCTGGTTTTCTGGCTTGGCACGACCTGTGAGTCGACTCATGAGTCGACCCACAAGGCATGAGTCGACTCATGAGTCGACCTCTGCTGTTTTGGGCCAAGAAAATCCAGAAACCCAATCTCTGGACTTTGCAACAGAGGTCGACTCATGAGTCGACCCCTGAGGCATGAGTCGACTCATGAGTCGACTCATATGACGGGATTTGCCTGTAACGGCTAGTTTTTGGCCAGATTTGGTTGCTTTTAATGCTCACTTTTTGTGCTCTAACGGCTCTTTTTCTGCCTAGTTTATTTTTCCTTGTCTCTTAAGGCTATAAAGGGTTCAAAAGGTGGAAAACAAAAAGAAGAGAGATAAAAATATCCAAGAGGCATTCAAGTGATTTGAAAAGAGAAAATCAAGAGCATTCAAGAGGGCATTTCAAGTGCATTCAAGAGAGAGTTTCTCAAGCCAACTTCTCAACCTCATTTAAGAGCTCATTCACAGCCTTCAAGAAGCCTTCAATCAAGCTCACCAACTCCTCAAGCATTTGCTTCATCTCTCATCCACTTTGAGAAAATCCAAGAAGGGCTTCTTCATTTGAGTAAAGCGTATTTATTGTTATATTCGCTCACTTAAGGAGCTATTCTTGTACTTAATTTGTGCTCTAAACTGAGTTTATCTTGTGAGCAATTGTTTTTGTTTTGGAGGGTTTCCAAAACAAGGAAAGGTTGATCCGAACCTGAAATCGGAGTGTGTGGGTCGGCTTGTACCCGGGAAACAAGTGGACTAGCTTGGGATAGCTAGTGTCGGAGTTTCCGACGGTTGTATTCGGGTTGAATACAAAGTTTAGTGGATTGGAATTCCCAAGTAGGAGCTTGGGGAGTGGACGTAGGTGCAAGGTTGGCACCGAACCACTATAAATAATTGTGTTTGTGGCATGCTTTATTATTTCTCTCTAATTCTCCATTATATCCTTGCATTCTTGTTTTAAGTAATTAATCTCAAACCAAAGTATCTCTCTTCATTCATCAAGCTTTTGATATATAATTTTTACAAGTAATTAGTTAAGCCTAAAATTTTTAAAACCCAATTCACCCCCCCCTCTTGGGTTGCATAGCTGGGCAACAAGTGGTATCAGAGCCCGGTGCTCTAGCCCTTCTTTGATCTAACAATCAAAGAGCCAAAGTTCTATGGCAACCCACGTCGGCACTTCTCTAGCCGAGGGGCAATCTACCAACCGACCTCCACTTTTCAATGGGTCTAACTACACCTATTGGAAAGCTCGGATGAAGATTTTCATACAAGCACTAGACTATGATATGTGGAGTATCATAGTGAACGGTCCACACACCCACCAAGATAATAGATGGTGAGGAGTCAACCAAACCCGAAAGAGAATGGGATGAGGTTGATAAGAAATTGGCACAGTTAAATGCTAAAGCTATGAATGTTCTTTACTGTTCACTTGATGCAAATGAATTTAATCGCATTTCTACCTGTGCATCTGCTAAAGAAATATGGGATAGGTTAGAAGTAACCCATGAGGGAACAAATCAAGTAAAGGAGTCTAAAATAAACATGCTTGTACATAAATATGAGTTATTTAAAATGGAGCATGATGAGTCCATAACTGCTATGTTTACTCGCTTTACTGATATAATTAATGGTTTGAAGAGTCTTGGCAAATCTTATACTAACAGTGAACTTGTAAGGAAGATTCTCAGGTCATTGCCAAGAACCTGGGAAGCCAAGGTGACTGCTATCCAAGAAGCAAAGGACTTGAACACTCTACCTCTAGAAGAGCTTCTTGGATCCTTGATGACTCACGAGCTTAGCATGAAGCAACATCAAGAGGATGAAGTCAAAAAGAAGAGAACCATTGCCCTCAAATCCACAGCCTCTCCTGATGAAGAAACTGACGATACAGAAGATGAAGAACAGGATGAAGAAATGGCACTCATCACCCGAAGATTCAAGAAGTTCCTAAGAAAGAGGAAACAGGGGATGAGAAAGAGACCTTTCACAAAAGGGGAACAAAGCAAAGAGAAAGAAAAAGATCAACCCCTTATATGCTATGAGTGCAAGAAGCCGGGGCATTTCAAATCCGAATGTCCACAATTGAAGAAAGGTCCCAAAAAGTTCAAAAAGAAGGCAATGATGGCCACATGGAGTGCGAGCGACGACTCAAGCTCCGATGAGGAGACCTCAACAGAACAAGCCAACCTGTGCCTTATGGCACACGATAATGAGGTAATTTCTGAAACCCCTAGTGATTTTACTTTTGAAGAATTGCATGAAGCCTTCAATGATTTAATTGATGAATTGAAGAAACTAGGAATGAAAAACAAAGAACTAAAACTGAAAAATCAGTCTTTAGTAAAACAAGCAGAAAATCTTTCAGTTGAAAAATCTACTTTGCTTCAAGAGAACCAAAGCCTAAAGAATGATATAAATAAGCTAAACCTATAGTAGATAAATTCACCTTAAGTTCAAACAAACTAAATATGATTCTTGAAAATCAAAAGGCCGTATATGATAAGGCCGGACTTGGCTATAACCCCTTAAAGAAACAAAAATTTCTGAAAAATATTTATGTAAATTATTCAAGTAACAAGCCTACCAATACTACTTGTTTTAAATGTGGTAGAATAGGACATAAATCTTACACTTGTGCAAACATAACTGTAAAGAAAATATGGGTTCCAAAAGGAACCATCTTGACTAACCAAAAAGGACCCAAGAAAGCTTGGGTACCTAAAACAAAAACTTGATATTTGTTTGCAGGTGTGTCTAGCATCCCATGGAGAAAACAGGAAATGGTATCTGGACAGTGGATGCTCGAGACACATGACTGGTGATGAATCACAATTCATCACGCTTGATGCTAAGGATGGAGGGATGGTCACCTTTGGAGATAATGGCAAAGGAAAGATCATCGGGATAGGTAACATTGGTATCACTCCCTCCAAATATATTGAAAATGTTTTGTTAGTTAAAGGTTTAAAGCATAACTTACTTAGCATTAGTCAATTTTGTGATAAAGGGTATAAAGTAGTTTTTGAATCATCTGTTTGTATTGTGACTAGTCCTATTAATGATGGCATCAAATTTATAGGACATAGACATGGCAATGTTTATATGGTAGATCTAAATGATTTAGCCAAATTAGACATGCAATGCCTAGTATCCTTAAATGCTAAAGTTAATGAGACTAGTTGGCTTTGGCATCATAGACTTGCTCACATTAGCATGCATTCTCTTTCAAAATTAATTAAGAAAGAATTAGTTCATGGCTTGCCTAAACTGAATTTTGAAAAAGATAGGATTTGTGATGCATGTCAATTAGGTAAGCAAACTAGAGTTTCATTTAAATCCAAAAACATTGTTTCAACTTCTAGACCATTAGAGCTTTTGCATATGGATTTATTTGGACCAACTAGAACCACAAGTCTAGGAGGAAAACGATATGGTTTTGTAATAATAGATGATTATTCACGTTTTACTTGGATTTTCTTTCTGGCACACAAAGATGAAACTTTTCATATTTTCACTAAATTTCATCGAAAAGTCACTAATGAAAAAGGATTTTCAATTCAAAATATTAGAAGTGATCATGGAACTGAATTTGAAAATCAAAACTTTGAAAAATTTTGTGATGAGAATGGAATCGGCCATAACTTCTCTGCTCCTAGAACACCCCAACAAAATGGGGTAGTTGAAAGGAAAAACAGAACCTTAGAAGAAATGGCCCGTACCATGCTTTGTGAAAGCAACCTTCCAAGATATTTTTGGGCGGAAGCTATTAACACAGCATGTTACATTCTAAATCGTGCTTTAATTAGACAATTTTTTAAGAAAACCCCCTATGAACTTTGGAAAGGAAGAAAACCAAATATTGCATATTTTCATGTTTTTGGTTGCCGATGTTTTGTATTAAATAATGGTAAGGAAAGACTTGGTAAATTTGATGCAAAATCAGATGAAGCAATCTTTCTGGGTTACTCCTCTACTAGTAAAGCTTTTAGAGTTTTTAATAAAAGAACTTTAGTAGTTGAGGAGTCCATTAATGTTGTCTTTGATGAATCTAACGATCTTCCTTCAAGGAAGAATGAGGGTGTTGATGATGCAGATCCATTAATAGAAGGTATGAAGGAGATCACTCTGAAAGATTCAGCCACTCCAGAAGACAAAGAACAAGAAGACAAACAAGATGAGATAGGTGAGGAAATTCAAGAACAACCTCAAGGTACAATTGACCTACCCAAGGAATGGAGGTATGTTCACAACCACCCTAAGGAGTTAATTATTGGTGATCCTATGCATGGTGTAAAAACTCGCTCTTCACTTAGACATGTGTTTAATCAATGTGCTTTTATATCTCATTTTGAACCTAAAACTATTGAAGAAGCTGAAAAAGATCATAATTGGATTAATGCAATGCAAGAGGAACTTAATCAATTTGAAAGAAATAATGTTTGGACTTTGGTTTCAAGACCTAAAAACTGTTCAATAATTGGCACAAAATGGGTCTTTAGAAACAAATTAGATGAGCATGGTAATGTAATTCGAAATAAAGCAAGATTGGTTGCTAAAGGATATAATCAAGAAGAAGGGATTGATTTTGATGAAACCTTTGCACCAGTAGCTAGATTAGAAGCCATTAGACTTCTACTTGCATATGCTTGCTTTATGAAATTCAAATTGTTTCAAATGGATGTTAAAAGTACATTTTTAAATGGATTTATTGCTGAAGAAGTTTATGTAGAACAACCCCCTGGATTTGAAAATCATGCCTTTCCTAACCATGTCTTTAAATTAAATAAGGCATTATATGGATTAAAACAAGCACCTAGAGCATGGTATGATAGACTAAGCAAATTTTTACTAAGTAATGGTTTTTCAAGAGGTAATGTAGATACAACCCTCTTTATCAAAAGAAATCAAAATGATATGTTAGTTATACAAATTTATGTTGATGACATAATTTTTGGGTCTACTAATGAATCCCTTTGTCAAGACTTTGCTAAGCTTATGCAGGGAGAGTTCGAGATGAGCATGATGGGAGAACTCACCTTCTTCCTCGGACTCCAGATCAAACAATCAAAAGAGGGAATCTCCATCACCCAAAGCAAGTACACCAAGGAACTACTCAAAAGATTTGGAATGGAGAACTCCAAACCCATTGGCACACCAATGAGTCCCTCATGTAAGCTTGACAAGGATGATGAAGGTAAATGTGTAGACTTAAAATACTATAGAGGCATGATTGGATCATTATTATATTTAACTGCAAGTAGGCCTGATATCATGTTTAGTGTTTGTTTATGTGCTAGATATCAATCTAATCCTAAAGAATCTCATTTGAATGCTGTTAAAAGAATCCTTAGATACTTAAATGGTACTCAAACTTTAGGGTTATGGTACTCTAAGGACTCACAAATAGATTTATTAGGATATTCTGATGCTGACTTTGCTGGATGTAAACTAGATAGAAAAAGCACAAGTGGAACTTGTCAATTTCTTGGAGCTAACCTAATCTCATGGTTTAGCAAGAAACAAAATTCGGTAGCACTGTCTACGCTGAGGCCGAATACATTGCAGCCGGAAGTTGTTGTGCTCAAATCTTGTGGATTAAGCAACAACTCGAAGACTTTGGAATTAAACTTAATGAAACACCAATAAGATGTGACAACACAAGTGCCATAAATCTATCTAAAAATCCTATTCAACACTCAAGATCCAAACATATTGAAATAAGACATCACTTCATAAGAGAACATGTTCAAAACAAAAATATAATTCTTGAATATGTTTGCACCGAAAATCAATTAGCTGATATCTTTACAAAGGCCCTTAGTGAGGATAGATTCTGTGAAATTAGGAGAAATCTAGGAATTCTTGATCCATTTGCCTGAATTATTTTTCAAATTCCAATGATTTATGGTCAAAATCTCCTAAGACCTCAATTTCCAACACCTTTCTTGGTCCCAAAAGCTCAAGTTTTTCATTCTAAAAACTCATCTTAGAGCTAAACTCCTTCTCCCCAAAATTCAAATTTTTCTGGAATTTATTCACATTTTTCCTGATTTTCTGAACTTCATGAGTCGACCCCCATGAGTCGACTCAATGGCAAACTTGTAATTCCCAGCAACTTCCAACGGGCTGAAGGGTTTATATGTTGAATTACTGTTCGTGAGCCGACCCTCACGCTCGTCTTCCTCCTTCGGAAATCCATTCTCCCTTCTCCCATTTGCTCCATTTCCTAGGCTTGAGCTAGTGGAACTCCTCCCGCCTCCTCTCCACCGCAAATAGCCACTCCGGGAAAGGTTCTTTTGTGACCTCTTCCCTTGTTCTTCACGGTTGGAGCGTGCCCTAGCACTCCACCGTCCCTCTCAAATCCACTCTTTCTCTCCTCCAAAACCTCAAATCACTCTCTTATAATCCTTCCTCCACTCCTTCACTTGCTCCTCAAGTCTCCTCGCCTGCTATTGAAGAAGGTATGGCACCAAAAATGAAACTTCCCCAAAGGAGAAAGTCTGTCCGGGAACTTGAAGAAAGTGTCAGAAGGAAAAGACAAGCGGCACAGTCCACCTCTGCTCCCGTTCCAGATTCAGTTCAAGGTCCTTCACAGTCTTCTCAAACTCCCAGTAAGAACCCTCTCTCAGATAGAAAAGTAGAAACCGGGAAAAACATTGACTTCCGGTTCTTTGAAAGTGAGGGATTTTCTTTAGCAAGTAAGATCAAAACTCAGGGATGGAGCTTTTACTGTTCACTCAAAGAAGTCACCCTTGTTGACCTTGTTAGGGAGTTTTATCAGAATCTTATTTATGAAAATGGGTCTGTAACTTCTACTGTGAAAGGGGTTGATATCTGTCTGGATCCTGTCATTTTAGGGGAGATTTTACACTTACCTAGTGAAGGTTATGCATACATGGAACTCCCCGTGAAAGAAGAAGGTATAAGTGTTATATTTGGAGGAACCTACCAAGGGAATTTGAATAAACTAGAGGCCAAGATTTTACCTATAGAAATGAGAATCTTACATCAAATGGTCACAAAACTTTTCTTCCCTAGGAGTGGTAGGCACGATCTTCTGTCAGGCAGGGACATATGCATTATGTTTCACATTATCACTGAAACCCCCCTAAACCTCCCAGCACTTATGATAGAGCCATGAGAGAGACTCTGAACAGATCTAAGGCACATTTGCCTTATGGTATGGCCCTGACTAGAGTTTTCAGGAGGTTTGGAGTTAGTAGTGAGGGGGAGGCTCCCACCAAACTGTCTCATGTTGATTCCTTCAACCTACACACCTTGCATCGAATGGGGTTCACAAAAAGTGGTGGTGGTTGGATCAGGGGAATGAGGAAAGAACAGAAGAAAGAGCAGAAGAGAGAGCAGAAGAAAGAGCTGAGGATACAGCAGAAGTCAGAGCTGAAGAAGAAGAAGGTCCATCATCTCCTGTTCATGGCTTCAGGGCAGCTTCACCAGATATACAGTTCTTTCCAGATCCAGAGGCTGGCCCTTCTGAGTTTACCAGGATACCCACACCTGTGCATCAGCCAGAGAGCAGAGCACCTCCGCCAGAGTTCACACTGTCCGATTATCAGATTGAGCGGATTGCACAGCGTATGGTCTCTTTATGTCGAGTCAGATGAGCAGTACTTCATTTGTACCAGGGGCTACTTCTACTGATCAGACTTTGACTCCCCACATCTCCACAGTATATCAGATGATGGCAGATCAGTCCATGAGGATTCAGCAGCTTGAGGCACTGTTCTGAGATTGACTGGCAGAGTTCTCGAGTTACAGGGGCAGGTCTTCGATTTGGCACACCCTCAGCCTCAGGAGTCTACGATTGAGGTCACTGATCTCACTGCAGAGGCCGGCAGACTCAGAGGAGCTCTTGAGGGCGGTTATGAGTTACTGAGGAAGGAGATCAGAGGATCAAGTGAGCAAGCTACTACTCAGTTCACTGCACTTCTCCAGGCTGTCTCCAGGGCACTGACTGTACTTGACTCCATCAGACTTACCCTTTCAGTTCAGTCCCTAGCTTCTCAGCGTTCTCAGCCACCCAGTTCCTCCCGTTCGCCTGCTCGTGCCAGTTCTTCCTCTCGTGCCAGAGGCAGACGGGGTCGAGGACGCATCTCAGATCCAGATTCATCTGCTCCTTATCACATTTCTGATGATTCTGATATTGATCATTTCTAGATCCTAGGTCTTAGTGTTTAGTCCTCTCTAGGATCTGTATTTTTTGGGGCCATGTATTGACATGAGCTAGTTGACTTTGTATGTTACTTTTTATGTTACAATCTATGTACTGCAACAATTATGGCTTTACCTTTGGAATGATGATTATCTTACTTTGGTTATATATTCTCTTTTGTGAAATATTGTCTTCTCTTTATGGTATTATCATTTTATGATTGCTGTTAATAGTTGCTTCATTAAGGGGGAGCAAACCCTACAAGAAGAGAAATTAAAGAATGCTTCAGAAAAAGGACTTAACCTTGTTTGATGATGTCAAAAAGGGGGAGAAATTAAACACAAAGAAATACATCAAAAGCAAACACTACAAATTATGAGAAATTAATACATTGACAATTTTAAGTACAAATGCTAAATATACTGCAAATAAGTACCTTTTAAAATTACTCATACTCTGATTTGCTGTAAACCATTGAATATGCTTTGATACATTGCTCTAATACTTTGACAATTTTTTTACTACTCCGATACATTACTCAATTTTACTCTGATACATTGAAAAACTGTTTTTATTACTCTGATACTTTGCAAAATTTTTCTCTGATACTTTGTAAAATTGTTTTCCCTACACTGATACATTGCAAAATTTTCATTTCTCTTGCTCGATACATCTTAAACTTAAATGCTCTAATACTCTTTCCAAATCAACTATTCAATATGCTTTGGCAAAATGACTAGTTTTGAGAATTGAGAAAATTTTTCAAAATACAGTTTGCTCTGATAATAAAATCAAATTTTCTGCTCTAACACCAAAACAATTATCCAATGAGCATATCTTCCAATCTTTAAACAAATGGACAAACTATTTATGCATATAACCATTTGTTTCACATGCCAAAAGAATCATACTCTTTTCAAGCATATGCACCTAAAATGCAATCTTTTGAAATTCATGATTCAGAAAAATGCTTTTGTTCAAATGTTTTGTCATCATCAAAAAGGGGGAGATTGTTGCTCCTAGATTGATTTTGATGACTACAAAACAGTTTGAAGGGATACAAATATTTTTTATGTGAAAAAGACCTTATGCTCTACAGGGGCAAAATCGTAATTTCATCAAAACTCTGATTTGATAGCATCATCGTGTAGAACAAATGATATGTAATCTATTGGTGAAAGTTTCATGATTTTTGGACTTATATTTTTGAAGTTATGAAGGTTTGAAGTTCATGAGTCGACTCATGAGTCAACTCATGAAACTATGAGCTGATTGGCACGCAAAGATTAGCCATGGCACGCTGGTTTTCTGGCTTGGCACGACCTGTGAGTCGACTCATGAGTCGACCCACAAGGCATGAGTCGACTCATGAGTCGACCTCTGCTGTTTTGGGCCAAGAAAATCCAGAAACCCAATCTCTGGACTTTGCAACAGTGGTCGACTCATGAGTCGACCCTTGAGGCATGAGTCGACTCATGAGTCGACTCATATGACGGGATTTGCCTGTAACGGCTAGTTTTTGGCCAGATTTGGTTGCTTTTAATGCTCACTTTTTGTGCTCTAACGGCTCTTTTTCTGCCTAGTTTGTTTTCCCTTGTCTCTTAAGGCTATAAAGGGTTCAAAAGGTGGAAAACAAAAAGAAGAGAGATAAAAATATCCAAGAGGCATTCAAGTGATTTGAAAAGAGAAAATCAAGAGCATTCAAGAGGGCATTTCAAGTGCATTCAAGAGAGAGTTTCTCAAGCCAACTTCTCAACCTCATTTAAGAGCTCATTCACAGCCTTCAAGAAGCCTTCAATCAAGCTCACCAACTCCTCAAGCATTTGCTTCATCTCTCATCCACTTTGAGGAAATCCAAGAAGGGCTTCTTCATTTGAGTAAAGCGTATTTATTGTTATATTCGCTCACTTAAGGAGCTATTCTTGTACTTAATTTGTGCTCTAAACTGAGTTTATCTTGTGAGCAATTGTTTTTGTTTTGGAGGGTTTCCAAAACAAGGAAAGGTTGATCCGAACCTGAAATCGGAGTGTGTGGGTCGGCTTGTACCCGAGAAACAAGTGGACTAGCTTGGGATAGCTAGTGTCGGAGTTTCCGACGGTTGTATTCGGGTTGAATACAAAGTTTAGTGGATTGGAATTCCCAAGTAGGAGCTTGGGGAGTGGACGTAGGTGCAAGGTTGGCACCGAACCACTATAAATAATTGTGTTTGTGGCATGCTTTATTGTTTCTCTCTAATTCTCCATTATATCCTTGCATTCTTGTTTTAAGTAATTAATCTCAAACCAAAGTATCTCTCTTCATTCATCAAGCTTTTGATATATAATTTTTACAAGTAATTAGTTAAGCCTAAAATTTTTAAAACCCAATTCACCCCCCCCTCTTGGGTTGCATAGCTGGGCAACATCCTCTTCGATCAGATCGAAGAACTTTGATACTTTTTTCAGTTTCTTTCTCGACCATACCTTGATACTCTTTGAACTTATCAAAAGCTTTGAATTTATGTTTCATAAGATACACATATCTGAAACTTAATAAATTATCTGTAAAGATAATAAAATAGGAGTATCTTCTTCTGGTATGAGTTGTTATCAGTCCATATACATCTATATGTACTAGAGCTAACAACTCACTTGTCCTCTCTCCATATTAAGAAAATAGAGTCTTGGTCATCTTACCCATGAGACAAGATTTATAAGTCCCCAATGATTCATAATCATTTGGATCAAAAAAATTTTCTTTGTATAACTTATTTATCCTTGACTCACTAATATGACCAAGATGACAATGCCAGAGATATGTGACATCACATTTTCTGTCTTTCTTTTCATATTTCTTTTAATATGAAAAATATTTTTATTGAGTGCAAGAATTAAAAGATTGTTATCAATATAACCACTACCATAAAATTTATTAAAAAAAAATGGAGCATCTATTTTTTATTAGCCTTATTTCATAATCTTGTTTTAACAACAAAGGTATAGAAATAATATTTCTAATGACCTTTGACATGCAATAACAGTCTTTTAATTCTAAAGTTTTCTCTGAAGGCAAATCAAGCATATAGGTTCCCACAGTTTTTGTGCTAATAGACTCTCTACTTGCGCTATAAAGCTCGAGGTCACCTCTTTTCAAACCTTTGATATTCTATAGTTACTGTAATGAATTATAAATGTACGATCCACAGATGGTATCCAATACCCAAATATTAGAGTCTGAATCACTCAATAAAAAATAGGTCTGTATCATATATATATCTTTTGGTGTTACACTTGCACCCTGCTTCAATCTTACAAGATAATTCTTGTAATTATACTCCCAATGTCTCAATTTTTCATAAATAATATCCATATGGCATCATTACCTTCTCATTATTACTGACCAATCTAAGATTAGAAATATCCAGAATATCAGAGTTCTTTTTCGATATAAACCTAATTTGCAAGTTCCTCAACCAATCCACATAGTTGTATCGGTCAACATAGTTTTATTTATGGTATCATGAGGTGAAAATAAAGATGCCATAATATATATTTAAATCTATATAAAATAATAGTATAAGCAGACCACTCATGTTTGACATGCAAAACTAGATGAGAACTTTTAAAACTAGTTATGTCTCCCACTATTTTATTAGATACCATAGTCCTCTTCTATGATAAATGAGATATATTTTATATTTATTTTAGTGAGATTGAGATCCTAATTCCTCATAACGATCTTGTGTTAATACAACAAACCCTTATGAGTTCATAGGTAGGAAACTCTTTCCAATTACATCTCATGCAATTCTCAATATTTTATCTTGGCCTCTAAAATATTATTAGCCTTATGTTAACACAACAAGCTATAATATTTTAGTTAAGTAAGATCCTTCATTTCAATATAATCAAAATTGAATATAATTACTCTTATGTTAGTACAACAAAGTAGTATATCCAAAATTGCCATAAGCATCTTTCATGCACCAGAATTATGTTATATCAATCTTTATGATAAGCCTTTTGGTAACACAATAAACTAGCCATAGTTCATGATATAACATTAACCTAGCATAAAGGAAGGCCCATAGTAGTGTTTAAAACACTAAGCTACGTTCATTCAAGATTCAAACTAATCTAATTAGCCAGGAAAGTATTAAGATTGGTGGGGATCCTCTCATTGCTTTTTTTAGACACCAATAAAATTGACCAGACCAGCAATAAAATTAATTAAATAACCATCGTACTTGAAACACTCCTTAGATACTTTTTAATTAATCGAATCAAAAAAATAGGTTAGCTTCTGGTTCATAACACTATGACTTAATATGATTTTTATGAGGGCTTTAATGGTCTCAAACACATCCTAATTCAATCTATCACAAGAATGTACTATAATAGTTGTATGTTAATAATCATAACAACTAATTATGGTAGCTTATCATATCTCTAAGATATGGAAGTAGAATTATACAATATGATTATAACTAAACATCTCAAGCATATCATATATGAATGAAGTTCTAATAACTTGCATGAATATAAAATACTCTTTTCATGGTTCTTCTTCTTGGAACATCACAGTGGCACCCCTACACGCCATAAGAGTATCCTATTGAATAGGAAGAGAGGGTCTCTGAACCCTACTTGCTCTTATGACCGGACGGCCTGGTGATGAACTCCAATTAGAGTACTAAGCTACTAAGAAAATTTTACATATACATCATGCATTTTATATTTAAAACATATCTCTAAGACATGATAGGGTTTGGATGTTCAATCGGGTTCAACCTTTGACTCGACTTGAACCAAACCAAAAACTCATGCTTGATCACAATCAAGATAATAATTTAATCTCTAATTACATAAATCAAGATAGACTCTAATACCATTGTTGGATTTCGATGGTACAGCAGAAGGGTTAGGTGTTTAAAATTTTCATTCAAAACATCCAATTTATCAGAAGCCCTAATGCCCAGAAACTCTTGACTATAATAAGCAAAGCATAATAAATATAAATTAGAATAAGAAAAATATCTATAGTACTAATTCTAATTTTCACAAGGCATCCGAGTGTCTGCCCTTCAATGGTGATCCATACGAAAATTGAACCAAAGATAGCGCTCCTTCACCTTGCTTCAAAAGTTCTAGCCCCTAGAACTCGACTAGCCTCATACCGATCAAGTTTCTTCAAGAACCTGACCTCACCCTCTTAGAACCTCCTTTAAACTTCTGATTCTCCTTCTTTAGGACCCTTACAACCCTTGTTAGGACTAGATAAGGCTTTGTCTTAAATCTCAAAGTCTTGTCCTAAAACTAAGATAGGTTGTAAGAAAGAAAGGAGAGCAACAGGAGAGAAATTGGAAAACCCTCTTAGATTCGTCGGATACCCAGTACCCTGGCCCATTTATAGCCATCAGAGAGATGCCAAAAGAGAGGAACATGCCTTATCCAAAAGGCAAATCTGATCTGATTATCAGAGATAAGAGTTCCTTCAAGCAGAAGGACTCTTATCCATGATACGTCGATCAGCACCTTGGTCTACACACGTGCAACCAAAGAAGGGATGTTTTCATATCCTTCTCAAATCAAAAAAATCCTCAAAAATCCACATGCATTGAAGATTCAATCTAAATTTAGAAAATTAAAAATAGTGATAAAATTCTCATGGAAGGATGCTATCCTCATACTTTTTCATGCGAGTACTGATCACCGCACGTGCAGGCATTAGGACTGACTTATGGCATCCGTTTGGCATCCAAATAAGTCTTAAAAAATTCCAAAAAAATTATCAAAAATATCTTTTCAAGTGCGTAATGTAATCACTAAAAATAATACCAATCTAAAATTATTTGATTGGGATAAAGACTCTCCAAAGCATAGAGAGATGCGATGCTTCTGCGCATGCATGCGAGACATCCTTCCTTTTTTAATTTTTTATCTACCCCATAAATTTCAGAAAAAATATATCTTATAATTTGAGATGTGAACAAGAGAATGAAGGGTAATGTGAACTATCATACATAATTTAATCTCATAAAAAAATAATTTTTTCTTCTGCCCATGCCAACACTTGTAGGCAGAACCTATTTTACACCAAGAGTCCACCACAAATTGGACTCTTCATATTTGGCGTTAACATGGGATGTGGTGCCTGAATTTAGGCTACTTCTAGGTATCATGACCTGACCCAAATATCTACCAAATTGGGCTAGCTAATTAGCAAGGGATGGGACCAAATTGGTCTCCAAAGGAGAAAGGGTTTCCACACATGCTAGCATGCTTATCGAAACCCTGATTGAATCCAAAATTCCAATCAACCTTTTTCAAAAAGGTTCTTGGATAATTTTTATATGTGTGTGACCCGTTGGGTTTCACATCTAGCTAATAGTAGGTCCAGATATAAGTTGACCAAATTTGATTAGATTTCAATCTAATTGATTTAGGTCCAATCGAGCTAACCTGAGCTCAATAATTAGAATCATTTCTAATTGGCAATCGAATTAAACTCTTTAATTCGGTAAAAAATCTACAAGTCAAGATTGACGTCTAGCAACGTATCATGACTATCCAAAAGATATAAAATTTGATAGAAATACCAAATCTATCCTTCAGTGGTAAATTACTGTGCAATTTAATCCTTCGATCATCCTTACACCCTGAATATGTTCATGAGTATGGAATCATGTCAAACTCAAATACATATTTATATCGATTCTCAATTAACCAATCATGGCTCTAATGAAGAAGCTTAGAAACTCTTTCTAATCTCCTTCCTGCTTTTGACCAAAAGACTTTTTTCGAGTCATCTAGGACTGAGAATACACAGGATGCGATCTCCTCTTATTAGGAGTGATTGATTCCATGTTGACCTACTCATAACCTCCATACATACTCCACCATATCCAGAACACCCTGTACATGTCTTAATGCCATATCTAAATATGAACCAAAATATGGATTCATGTGCACAAGATTCCATGGTGGTCTCAGGTCTAAGGATCACTTGCATAACTCCCACTTAGAGAACCATCTTTGACATGCAAATAAGGCTTTCATAAGATGCTCTCTTTCATTGAGTCAATTCAATAGACTCATTTCTCAAATGAGCACCCACATCCTTGTATTAATATCTCACATAAGTGGCTAGTGAGATCTGCCACCCTCTCCATTAAGCATACATAAGATGTACCAGTCTATCCAAAATATTGATCTCCGACTCAATACTCCTACGATCAGGAATATTTAATACTAAGATTTTAAGATTTTAGGTCTCACTAGCATGACCAATTCATATCTCTTAAAATTATTATTCTAATCTTTGGGGTTCATCATAATCTTAGACATAATAAGATGCAGCTAATATGATGAATCAATGCTTCAAATAATAATAAATGTCATTTCATAAGTTGAAAAATTATAAATAAAGTCTCATCTTAACACACTTACGATTGGCTTATAGGGTACTTTTCTTTCAATCTCCCACTTGCACTAAAGCCAATCACCTTTGTATCTCATACAATCATGATGATAATCATATAGCTGCTGTGGTATGGCCTTAGTGAATGGGTCTACTGTATTGTTCTTTCTGTCTACTCGTTTAAGGATAACATCTTGTCTTTAATGAAATGGAAATGTCTGAGGATGTGTTTGGATCTATAATGAGACCTAAGTTCCTTATCTTGAATAATGGCCCCAGTGTTATTACTCTAGAGTAACACCGGTCCTTCAATCTTAGGAACAACTCTTAAATCCATGATGAGTTTTTTCATCCAAACAGCTTTCTTAATGGCTTCAATAGTAGCAACATACTCTGGCTCAGTATTTGAGTCAGCTACTATCTATTGCTTGAAACTCTTCCAACTCACTATCCCATCATTTAGGATAAATACATACCCTGATATTGATTTGCTATCATCTGCTTTCCAATGATCCTTCTTTGGATCAGTCTGAAATCTACTAGCTATGTCCAAAGCATAAGCTACATCAGGCTTGGTACATAGCATGGCATACATAATTGATCCCACAGCTGAAGCATAAGAGATTCCATCCATTCTTTTCCTCTCTTCTGGTGTCTTAGGACACATTCTCTTAGAGAGATGTATACCATGACTTGCAGGCAGGTAACCTCTTACTTGCCTCCATATTAAATCTCTTTAATATGAGATCTATGTACCGTGATTGGGATAAGCTTAATATCCTTTTAGATTTATCTCTATAGATCTTTATATCCAGTATATAGGATGCTTCACCCAAGTCTTTCATGAAAAGCTTATTCAATAGCTAAGTCTTGACCGATTGCATCATTTGGATATCATTCTCAATGAGCAGTATATCACCAACATACAGAACTAAGAAGATAATAACACTCTCACTTGTCTTCTTGTATACACATGGTTCATCCATATTTTTGATAAAGCCAAACTCTTTGACTGTCATATCAAATCAGATGTTCCAGCTCCTCAAAATCTACTTCGATCCATAAATGGATCTCATTAGCTTGCATACTTGATTTGCTCTCCTACTTGAGATAAATCACTCTGGCTGAGTCATACAGACCTCTTCCTCTAGATTACTATTAAGAAAAATGATCTTGACATCCATCTGTCAGATTTCATAATCATAGTATGCTGCTATTACAAGAAAAATTCAGATGGACTTGAGCATAGCTACTGATGAGAAGGTTTCATCATAATCAATTCCTTGCCTTTGACTGAAATCCTTCACCACTAACCTAGCTTTGTAGGTTTCTACTTGGCCATCTACTCTGATCTTTCTTTTGAAGACCCACTTGCACCCTATATTGGGGTCACACCCTCAGGTGCATCAACCAAGGTCTATACTTGGTTGGTATTCATCAAATCCATCTCAGATTTCATAGCTTCCAACTATTTGTCTAAGTCCCTACTCATGACAGCTTCTGAATAGGTTAGTGGATCAACATCCTGAATGATGTTGATAGAATTGTTATTCTCAATGATAAAATTATATCTTAGAGATGCTTGACGCACTCTATCTGACCTTCGGAGAGGAGATGTGTATAGTGGATGTACCTCATCTTTGGGTACTTTTGATTGAGGATCATCTTGTGGTCCAACCACTGATATTTCTGGATTGGTTTGTAGATCATGAACTTTCATAAATTTAATATTCTTCCCACTGCCTCCTTCTTAGATAAATTCATGTTTCAAAAAAGCGGCATGCCTACTAACAAATAACTTTTCTTCAGTAGGGTGGTTGAAATAATATCTATTAATTTCATTAAGATACTCTACAAACCTACACTTGTCTGATCTAGCATTAAGCTTATGTCCAAAAATATTTTTGACATAAGTAGGACAACCCAAAATCTTAAGATGTTTAAGATTAGGCTTTCTTCTATTCTATATCTCATATGGAGTGCTTGCAACAGACTTTGAAGGCATTCTATTTAATATATATGTGGCAGTCTCTAAAGCATTATCCCTAGAAAGATATTGGGAGATCGGTGAAGCATATTATAGACTGCACCATATCCATTAAAGTGTGATTTCTCCTTTCTGCTACACCATTTAACTGAGGTGTAAGAGGAGGAGTCCATTCAGAGAGAATACCTTTACTTTAAGATGATCAAAAGATTCACTGGGTAAGTACTCTCCTCTTCGATCAGATCGAAGAACTTTGATATTTTTTTTAGTTTATTTCTGACCATACCTTGATACTCTTTGAACTTATCAAAAGCTTCAAATTTATGTTTCATAAGATACACATATCCAAACCTTAATAAATCATCTGTAAAGGTAATAAAATAGGAGTATTTTTTTCTAGCCTGAGTTGTTATCAGTCAATATACATCTATATGTACTAGAGCTAACAACTCACTTGTCCTCTCTCCATATTAAGAAAATGGAGTCTTGTTTCTCTTACCCATGAGATAAGATTTATAAGTCTCCAATGATTCATAATCATTTAGATCAAAGAATTCTTCTTTGTATAACTTACTTATTCTTGACTCACTAATATGACCAAGACGACAATGCCAGAGATATGTGACATTCATATTTTCTCTCTTTTTTTTCATATTTTTTTTAATATAAAAAATATTTTTATTGAGTGCAAGAATTAAAAGATTATTATCAATATAATCACTGCCATAAAATTTATTAAAAAAAATAGAGCATCCATTTTTCATTAGCCTTATTTCATAACCTTGTTTTAACAACAAAGGTGTAGAAATAATATTTCTAATGACTTTTGGCATGTAATAACAGTCTTTTAATTCTAAAGTTTTCTCTGAAGGCAAATCAAGCATATAGGTTCCCATAGTCTTTGCACTAATAGACTCTCCACTTGCGCTATAAAGCTCGAGGTCACCTCTTTTCAGACCTTTGATATTCTATAGTCACTGTAATGAATTACAAATGTACAATTTATAGATGGTATCCAATACCCAAATTTTAGAGTCTGAATCACTCAATGAAAAATAGGTCTGTATCATATACATATTTTTTGGTGTTACACTTGCACCCTGCTTCAATCTTGTAAGATAATTCTTGCAATTATACTCCTAATGTCTAAATTTTTCATAAATAATATCCATACAAACATCATTACCTTCTTATTATTACTGACCAATCTAGGGTCAGAAATATCAAGAACATCGGAGTTCTTTTCTGATATAAACCTAATTTGCAAGTTTCTCAACCAATCCATATAATGTATCGGTCAACATAGTTTTATTTATAGTATCATGGGGTAAAAATAAAGAAGCCATAATATAGACTTAAATCTACATAAAATAATAGTATAAGCAGACCACTCATGTTTGACATGCATAACTAGATGAGGACTTTTAAAACTAGTTATGTCTCCCACTATTTTATCAGATACCATAGCCCTCTCCTATGGTAAATGAGATATATTTTATATTTATCTTAGTGAGATTGAGACCCTAATTTCTCATAATGATCTTGTGTTAACACGACAAATCCTTATGAGTTCATAAGTAGGAAACTCTTTCCAATTACATCTCATGCAATTCTTAATATTTTATCTTGGTCTTTAAAATATTATTAGCCTTGTGTTAACACAACAAATTATAATATTTTAGTTAAGTAAGATCCTTCATTTCAACACAGTCAAAATCGAATATAATTATCTTTGTGTTATGACAACAAAGCAGTATATCCAAAATTACCGTAAGCATCTTTTATCCACCAGGATTATGATATATCAATCCTTATGACAAGCCTTATGGTAACACAACAAACTAGCCATAGTTCATGATGTAACATTAACCTAGCATAAAGGAAGGCCCTTAGTAGTGTTTAAAATAATAAGCTACCTTCATTCAACATTCAAACTAATCTAATTGGCTAGAAAAGTATTAAGATTGATGGGGGTCCCCCCATTGCTTTTTTTAGACACTAATAAAATTGGCCAGACCAGCAATAGAACCAATTGAATAACCACCACACTTGAAACACTCCTTAGACACCAATTAATTAATCGATCCAAGAAAATAGATCAGCTTCTGGTTTACAACACTACGACTTAATATGATTTTTATGAGGGCTTTAATGGTCTCAAACACATCCTAATTCAATCTATCACAAGAATGCACTATAATAATTGTATCTTAATAATCGTAACAACTAATTATGGTATCTTATCATATCTCTAAGATATAGAAATAGAATCATACAATATGATTATAACTAAATATCGCAAGTATATCATATATGCATAAAATTTTAATAATATACATGAATATAAAATACTCTTTTTATGGTTCTTCTTCTTGGAACATCACAGTGGGTATCCTATTGAATAGAAAGAGAGGATCTCTGAATCCTACTTGCTCTTATAACCAGACAGCTCAATGATAAACTCCAATTAGAGTACTAAGCTACTAAAAAAATTTTACACATACATCATGCATTTTATATTTAAAACATATCTCTAAGATATGATAGGGTTTGGATATTCAATCGGGTTCAACCCTTGACCCGACTTGAACCAAACCAAAAACTCATGCTTGATCACAATCAAGATAATAATTTAATCTTTGATTACGTTAATCAAGATAGGCTCTGATACCACTGTTGGGTTTCGGTGGCACAGCGGAAGGGTTAGATATTTAAAATTTTCATTCAAAACACCCAATGCACCGGAAGCCCTAATGCCCAGAAACTCTTGACTATAATAATCAAAGCATAATAAATATAATTTGGATAAGAAGAATACCTGTAGTACTAATCTCAATTTTTATAAGGCATCCAAGTGTCCATCCTCCAACGGTGATCCACATGGAAGTTGAACCAAAGATAGCACTCCTGCTTCACCTTGCTTCAAGAGTTCTAGCCCCTAGAACTTAACTAGCCTCGTATCGATCAAGTTTCATCAAGAACCTGACCTCACCCTATTAGAACCTCCTTTGAACTTTTGATTCTCCTTCTTTAGGACCCTTACAACCCTTGTTAGGATCAGATAAGGCTTTATCTTAAATCCCAAAGTATTGTCCTAAAACTAAGATAGGTTGTAAGAAAAAAAAGAGAGCAACAGGAGAGGAATTGGAAACCCCTCTTAGATTTATCGGATACCCAGCACCCCGACCTATTTATAGCCACCAGAAGGATGCCAAAAGAGAGGGACATGCCTTATCCAAAAGGCATATCTAATCTGATTATCAGAGATAAGAGTTCCTTCAAGTAGAAGGACTCTTATCCATGATACGTCGATCAGCACCCTGGTCTGCGCGCTTGCAACCGAAGAAGGGATGTTTTCACATCCCTTATCAAATCAAAAAAATTTTCAAAAATCCATGTGGATTGGAAATTCAATCTAAATTCCAAAAAATTAAAAGTGGTAATAAAATTCTCATGAAAAGATGCTATCCTCACATCTCTTCACGTGAGTGCTAATCACCGTGCGTGCAGGCATTAGGACCGACTTATGGCATCCGTTTGGCATCCAGATAAGTCTGAAAAAATTTCAAAAAATTATCAAAAATATCTTATCAAGTGTAGAATGTCATCACCAAAAATCATTCCAATATAAAAGCATTGGTTGGGATAAGGACTCTCTAAATCATGGAGAGATGCAACGCTTCTGTGCGCGCATGCGAGACATCCTTCTTTTTCCAATTTTTTATCTACCCCATAAATTCTAGAAAAAATATATCTCATAATTTGAGATATGAACCAGAGAATGAAGGGTAATGTAAACTGTTGATGCAAAAATCCACCGGCATCGGAGAAGCTGGAGTCGAGGGAGTCACGGTCGCCATCGGGACCTGCAAAGAAAGTCTAAACCAGAGTTGGGGGTGCTCCGGCAAGACCCTCCGACGCTCAAGTCAGTTCTCTGCCTCAATAAAAATGGAGTGCTCGAATGAAAATTTTAGCAGAGTTTTTAGATAGAGATTAGAGCTTAGAGAATAATATATCTGGGGGTCTCCTTTTTATAGACGGAGGCGTAACAGATTGACAGCGACATCTGTAACCGCCTGGTAGTGGGCCGTTGGGGGCCATGAGGAGTTTGTTACGGAGAGTAGTGGAGTGGAGTTATGGCCATCACCGTGGCCTGCCACGTGGAGCCTGTTGTGGAGAGTGGAGTGATGTCCATTGTCGTGACTTGCCAGAGCATGATGGAGTCGCATGGGATCCGTTATAGGAAGTGGAGCAGAGTCACGGCCATTACTGTGGCCTGCCAGGGAGTCCAAGCCTGTCGGCCGAAGCTCGGTTGGGGTGTCTGGTGGAGAGGGGTAGCCCTCCATCTGAGAAGAGCTCGGATGTTGTTGGCGAGCTTTCTATCGTTGGGTGCCTTGGGCACTAGTACTGCAGGCGAAGGTCATCTGTTGTAGAAGCTCGATCAGGGGTTTTCTGTGGACGAAGTTCAGTTTCATGCAGAATCCGACAGAACGTCGACCGGCAGTGGATGTCGGATGGCGTGAGAGAGGTTCACCCACTGGAGGGGTTCGGCTACTGGAGCCCGTGCATCGTAGGAGTTCGTCCGGAGTCTATCCGCTACAGAAGTTCGGTCGGAGTCTGGTTCCCGTAGAAGTCCGGATGGGGATCATTTGTTGAGGAAGCTCAGTCGAAGCCTGCCTACAATAGAAGTCCGAAAGAAATTCGTTCACAAGGGAAGCTCGGGTGGAGGCTTACAGTAGAAATCCGACGTGGACCGCTCGTAGTAGAAATTTGAAGTAGACCACTTGTAGTAGTAGCTCAGAGTAGATCGCTTGTAGCAGAAGCTCAGAGTAGATCGCTCGTAGCAGAAGCTCGGAGTAGACCGCTTGTAGCAAAAGCTCGGTGTAGATCGCTTGTGGTGGGGGCTCAGAGTCCGGCCCTTGTAAGAATTCAGATGAGGTCTACCTGCAATGGGAGCTCAGGACTGAAGTTTGGCTCCCGTAGGAGCTCGGACAAAGTCTACCTGTAGTAGGAGTTCGGGAAGAAGTCTGGCTCCCGTAGGAGCTCGGATGAAACCCAGAAGATGATTGACCACCGTA
>NC_026000.2:56107280-56324906 GCF_000442705.2 Elaeis guineensis
AGACTCCGCCCGGACTCCTACGGGAGTCGGGCTTCATGACCTACTTCAACTGCTGGTAAGCTTCATCCGGACTCCTATGGGAGCCGGACTTCGCCCCTGACTTTAGTTGCAGGAAGATTCTGCCCGGACCCCTGCGGGAGCTGGGCCTCGTCCCCAACTCCGGCTGCAGACAGAACTCGTCTGGACTCCTACGGGAGCCGGACTCCACCCACAACTCCGACCGCAAGCAGACTCCGCCCGAACTCCTATGGAGCCGGGCTCCGTCACCAACTTCAACTGCTGGTAAGCTTCGTCCGGACTTCTACGGGAGCCGGACTCCACCCACAACTCCGACTGCAAGCAGACTCCGCCCGGACTCCTACGGGAGTCGGGCTCTATCACCAACTTCAACCGCTGGTAAGCTTCGTCCGGACTCCTACGGGAGCTGGACTTCGCCCCTGACTTTAATTGCAGGAAGACTCCGCCTGGATCCCTACGGGAGCCGGGCCTCATCCCCGACTCCGGCTGCAGACAGACCTCGTCCAGACTCCTACGGGAGCCGGACTCCGCCCACAACTCTGACTGCAAGCAGACTCCGCCCGGACTCCTACGGGAGTCGGGCTCCGTCACCAACTTCAACCGCTGGTAAGCTTCGTCCGGACTCCTACGGGAGCCGGACTTCACCGCTGACTTTAATTGTAGGAAGACTCCACCCGGACCCCTATGGAAGCCGGGCCTCGTCCCCGACTCTGGCTATAGATAGACCTCGTCCGAACTCCTACGGGAGCCGGACTCTGCCCACAACTCTGACTGCAAGCAGACTCCGCCCGGACTCTTACGGGAGCCGGGCTCTGTCACCAACTTCAACCGTTGGTAAGCTTCGTCCGGACTCCTACGGGAGCCGGACTTCGCCCATAACTCCGACCGCAAGCAGACTCCGCTCGGACTCCTACGGGAGCCGGTCTCCGTCACCTACTTCAACTGCTGGTAATTTTCGTCCGGACTCCTACGGGAGCTAGACTTCGCCCCTGACTTTAGTTGCAGGAAGATTCCACCTGGACCCCTGCGGGAGCCGGACCTCGTCCCCAACTCTGGCTGCAGACAGACCTTGTCCGGACTCCTATGGGAGCCGGACTCCGCCCACAACTCCGACCGCAAGCAGACTCCACCCGGACTCCTACGAGAGCCGTGCTCAATCACCAACTTCAATCGCTGGTAAGCTTCGTCCGGACTCCTACGGGAGCCGGACTCCGCCCACAACTCCGACTGCAAGCAGACTCCGTCCGGACTCCTACGGGAGCCGGGCTCCGTCACCAACTTCAACCGCTGGTAAGCTTCGTCTGGACTCCTACGGGAGCCAGACTTCGCCCCTGACTTTAATTGCAGGAAGACTCCACCCGGACCCCTACGGGAGCTGGGCCTCATCTCCGACTCCGGGTACAGACAGACCTTGTCCGGACTCCTACGGGAGCCGGACTCCACCCACAACTCCGACTGCAAGCAGACTGCGCCCGGACTCCTACGAGAGCCGGGCTCCGTCACCAACTTCAACCGCTGGTAAGCTTCGTCCGGACTCCTACGGGAGCTGAACTTCGCCCCTGACTTTAATTGCAGGAAGACTCCGCCCGGACCCCTATGGGAGCCGGGCCTCGTCCCCGACTCCGGCTGCAGACAGACCTCGTCCGGACTCCTACGGGAGCCGGACTCCGCCCACAATTTCGACTGCAAGCAAACTCCGCCCGGACTCCTACGGGAGCCGGGCTCCATCACCAACTTCAACCGCTGGTAAGCTTCGTTCGGACTCCTACGGGAGCCGGACTTCGCCCCTGACTTTAATTACAGGAAGACTCCGCCCGAACCCCTACGGGAGCCGGGCCTCATCCCCGACTCTAGCTGCAGACAGACCTCGTCCGGACTCCGGCCACAACTCCGACTGCAAGCAGACTCCGCTCGGACTCCTACGGGAGCTGGGCTTCGTCACCAACTTCAACCGCTGGTAAGCTTCATCCAGACTCCTACGGGAGCCGGACTTCGCCCCTGACTTTAATTGCAGGAAGACTCTGCCCGGACCCCTACGGGAGCTGGGCCTCATCCCCGACTCTGACTGCAGACAGACCTCGTCCGAACTCCTACGGGAGCCGAACTCTGCCCACAACTCTGGCCGCAAGCAGACTCTGCTTGGACTCCTACGAGAGTCGGGCTCCGTCACCAACTTCAACCGCTGGTGAGCTTCGTCCGGACTCCTACAGGAGCCGGACTTTGCCCCTGACTTTAATTGCAGGAAGACTCCGCCCGGACTCCTACGGGAGCCGGGCCTCGTCCCCGACTTCGGCTAAAGGAAGACTTCGTCCGGACTCTTACGGGAGCCAAACTCCGGGCTCCTCTCAAATGGATAGCTAACCACCCCTCTCCGCCAGACACTCCAGCCGAACTTCAGCCGACAGGTCTGCACTCCCTGGCATGATGCAGCAACGGCCACGATCCTGCTCCACTTCCTGCGATGAATTTCGTGCGGCTCCATTACTCCCAGGCAGACTGCTGTGATGCCCACGATCCTGCTCCACTTTCTGCGACGGATACCGCACGATTCTTCCATCCTCTGGCAAGTCGCGACAACGGACGTCGCTCCACTCCCTGCGGCAGACTCCACGTGGTGCGCTTCGGCGATAGCCACGATTCTGCTCCACTACCCTTCGCAATAAATTCCTCCTGACTATGGATGGCCCACTACCAGACGGTTACGAACGTCGCTATCAGTCTGTTTCACCCTCCGCCTATTAAAAGGGAGACCCCAGATACTTTATTCTCTAAGCTCTCATTTTTACCTAGAAACTCTGCTAAAATTTTCGTTCGAGCACTCCATTCTTGTTGAGGTAGAGAACTGACTTGAGCATCGGAGGGTCTTGCCGGAGCAACCCCACCTCCGGTTTAGACTTCTTTTGCAGGTCCCGACGGCGACCGTGACTCCCTCGACTCCAGCTTCTCCGGCGCAGGCGGATTTTTGCACCAACAATGTATATGATATATGTTTGTATGTATGATCTAAAAATTATTTCAAGATCAAAACGTACATGTCATGCAAAGAATTTAGATTTAAAAATTTTGATTTAAGATCTGAAATTAGTGTTTGTGCATGAAGGATTAGTCATGGGTAGATCAAATTAGGTCATATAATTGGATTACATCTTGAATTTTCTGATTTGATCATATTGGGTTTAAATCGATTTAGTAGTTGATCAAACCAAGTCATGTGTTGATTAGGGTTAGGTCAATAGAGCTTAAGATTATATAATTATTATTGATTGAATCGACTGACATCCATATGTAGAATCGATTAACCTAAGGACCTAATTCGACTCTATGGCTCGAATCTGATTCACCTAAGCTAACTTATTTGGACAAATTAACTAATTGATGTCTAAGGCAAATAATTAAAAGATGGTTATTTAATTGATTCTGTTTGCTGATCTGACCAATTTATTGATATCTAAGAAAAATAATGGGGGGACCCCCACCAATTTCTACTTACCTGATCAATTTGAAAGATTGAGTCTCAAATATGGTTGCTTGACGGTTTGGTTTAGCCCACGCCAATTAGATCAGTCATGTGGTGACTGATTAGATGAGACCTAAATCTAAAATCTCTCCATAAATATTAAGTCCAATGGTCTTCCATCATTGTAGATGTGCGGGTATGCTACCGGTATTGATTGCTCTCGACTGATCAAGTGCTTCAGTTGCATCAGAAACATGCAACCACTCTATTAGCAAAGAGTTGCTCCAGGGTAAAGATGGGGTTGGGCCCAATAACTGTTAGGTGAGGGACCCAATGATGGCTTTGTACCTACTTATGAATGATGGGTCTGACTTAACTAAGGAGTGTGGGCAATAACTGTTAGGTGAGCCCACATGACTTAGAGATCAAGTAGCTACAACATACTTAGAGAAGTATTTGGATAAAGAGTTGTCTATGCATTGACGTGCGTATTATCAATAACTGTTAGATGATGTGCACGACATTGGTGGGACCACAACACCCACTAAAAATTTAGTTGTCGCATTAGAATTTTTGTTTCTCCACCCAAAAAGTGTGGGAGATCTGATAAAATAGTGAGAGTCTTTTTACATCTAAAAGTCTCTAGAGTAAATTATAAAATAAGTACAAACATCTAACTAGAATCTTTGCTCTTTGCTATTCATTGTGTCAGCTTTCAATCCTCTAGCTCAGATCTTAGATATCAACTATTTAATTAAAATCAATTACATAGACTGGCTCACATTTCTAAGAATCATTTTTAATTTTAGAAAATTAAGTAATATTCTCTACCAGGTTATTCTAATGTTAATAGCCTATCCAACCTAAAGTCAATGAGCTATACTTGATGAATGGATAGACAATAATAATAAAGATAGGTGCTATATATTGAAGTCCATGATAGATGAACTCCAACGTATGCATGAGCTCATGTTCACTGCCAATGACACGTTGATTCATCTACAAATATTGTAAGGTGATCAAAGTCACACAGCGCATAAAATGTGCGATGGGCAATCAATCTATGATCACTATTTGATAATGATCAAAGATATTAAGGAGCTTAAAAGGCTCGATATAACCATGCACAAGGAATTGCTTGTGGATTTGATCCTACGATCCCTGTTTAGTTTATATGGATAGTATATGGTAAACTACCACATGAATGGCCATCTTGGCATCTTATCTGAATTGGTCAAAGTGTTGGTAACTAAGAAACTTTGAAAAGTTCAGAGGTAAATACCTGGAGAGCCTAAAGAAACAAGGACATACCTTGAGTAGGCATGTAGAATTTGCTCAATACTATCTTTACGATTTTTTCTTCTTCTAGTTGAGTTTTAGACTCTAGTATTTTTATATAGAGTCTATGAGAAGGTAGAGGGTTGAGAAAGTAATCCTTGAAATTGGTAAAAGGGCAAGAGTTGCTGCTGTGGCCAGGGGCATCTATGAACTTAATTGAGTAAGCAAAGAATGCCATTGGATCTGAGAGATCTAGAGTTAAGATAAACCTTAAGTATATGTGGAGCCTTAGGCTAAGTTATATAGGAGAGGAAATGATTAACAAACTGGAGAAATATGGACTTTTGGGCTCATTGACTGTTAAGTCATATCTAGTTTATGCATCATCTTTTTGATGAAAAATAACCAAGCTACTTTTGTGGGACATGAGGAAAGGGACCATTGAGATACTTATCCTAGTATACATTTGAAGTGTATAGCCCATTTGATATGCTAACAAAGAGAGTTATCTCTACTTCGTTACCTATATCGATGATCAATCATGGTATGGGTAAATATATGAGATACAAATCTAAAATTTTTTGAAAGATTTAAAGAATTCAGATGTAAAGTAGAAAAATAAATCAAAAATTTTTTAATGATACTTCGATCGGATCGAGGATGCAATACAACAAAAAAAAAATTTGGTTATCTCATAAAATGGCATAAGTTTCATATTGGACCCCTCTTAGTACATCTCAGCTCAATCAGATAATTAAGAAGAGTCAAGGGACTATATAAGATATGATCCAGTCCATCATGGAATTCACTAATTTATTTTATTTCTTTAGGGACATGCTTTATTTCTATAGAATTAGGTTCTCTCTAAATCTGTTCCTACCACACCGTATGGGATATGGCATGATGAGAATAGAATCTTGATTATTTCAAGATCCAATGATGTCTAGCCTATGTCAAGGACAACGGAAGATATGTTAGAGGATAGGTCTATAAAGCTCAAGATGGGATCAAGTACTTGCGAAGTCTGTATATAGATCAAGATGGGATTGACCCCTCCAGATTATTGAAGTTGATGTATCACTGTATTTCAATTTAGTAAAGTCTTAGCCAGGGTAATCCATGAGATGAATTTGAAAAGTTGAAATACAATGTGGATGAAGTATTCTTGATTAACAGTTAACCTGAGACCATCTTAGAGTATTCAGGGTCAAAAGGATGAATTATGCAGTAACCATATGTATGGATTCTGAAATATTTTTTTTATGATAATTCAATCTATCTAGACATCGAGAACCATTGCTAGATGGTATCTTGATTAGTGTATAAATTAATTCCTATGCTATCGGCTTAGTGTTTGAACCTATGGAGTCACACACATAAGTCAAACATCATAGAAAAGTATTGACCTATGTTTATATGTCTAATTTAGAAGTACTTGACTTGATTGAACATATAAACTAACCTGATTGAGAATTAAGTTATGGGTCAAATAGAATTGAAGAGTTGACTATGTCTAGTTAGCACTACACATGAGGTTCAGGATCGATCCCGGAGATGAATAGTTTCTGATCTATGATCCATGGAGTATTGAGAGATTATATTTAAGTACTAATTAATTTTAGATTAGATCTAAATTAATTAAGCTTAATAGTTCAAAAATTAAAGTTAGACTTGGTACGAAAGTCTTAAAGAGTTTGAGATTAACAATCTTTCAAAATTATTTCAAATTAGCTTCGAATTGGATTCGAATCGGATCCATTTTGGATGAGATATAAGAAATCCTACTTGCACTAGAAATTTTCTCTCTTATGGGCTGACCAACACCTAGAATCTTTCTCATTGTGGGCATCCCATGTGGGTGAGGGATTGGGTGCAATATGGTTGTCATATGTGATGGCAATACTATCTCATGTAGGAGTCCTTCTTTCATGAGTATTGGACTGATTCAAAGTATGTTTGAGTTTGGAGTCCTATACTTATTGGGTATTGGGATTCATCTATAAATAAAGAGAGTCTCTACCTATGGATGCATAGCAAACAAATCAGATTGAGAGAAGAGAGAATGAGAGAGAGAGGTGTGAGAAGAGAAAAGCCCTTCCTTCTTATCCTTGGCCTCTCTCCTTTCGTGCTGCCCCTCCTCCTTTGTCATGGACCCTCTTATGGGTCTTTCCCTTGCTAATGTGAGGTGTCACACCAGCACTTTTTTTCTCATATTTGATTGGGTTGCGAAAGTCATTTGATCGGAGTTCATCCCGCTTTCCTGCATCGTCTGGCATGTATGCGAAGTAGAGGGTCTGCACTTTCAGGCCTCTGCAAAGGTTTGATTTCAGATTTTTAAAGATTAATCTCTAGTTTTATTGCTAATCAGGTAAGAATTTAATCTTTATTCATATAGATTAATAAAAAAATTTTAGATGCAACTTGGGCTATCCGAAGAGAAACAGTTTCTCTTTCCTTCAATTGGTATCAGAGCAGGGCTGAAATACATGGATGCATATCTAAATTTTTTTAATTATTTATATATTATATATAATTAAAATTTTATATTAAATATTAAATTTAATTTAAATCTATTTATATAAAATTTTTAATCTGATTTTGATTGGAGTAGATGAGCCTAATCAATAGTTGATTAAGATTGTTATAAGTTTGTTATAACATAATTTTACTGTTGCTGAAATTTTGATGGAATAACAATATGAATTAAAATCTATTTTAAATTTATTTTAATATTATTATTTTTATTAAGAAGTAGAGTTTATTTTTAGATCTGAATTAGATTTATTTTGATGGATATTTAGATTTGAGTCCTATCGAAATTCAGCACTACATGAAAACATACTTTATCAGAAATTCAATCCTTATGCATTCATGTTTGTATCTAATTAATTTTTTATATGATATCAAATCTAAAATTGATATTTTATAATCAGTATAAGATGTGTTTTAGATTTTATATGATGTATATGATGCATCAAATTTAATTAGATTAGATAAAGAATATAATTGATAAGATCAAAGATATGTTCATGACATAAAATTATTTTATCAATAATTATATATTGATGTAATTATATATAAAATTAGATTTTAAATTTTAGTAATCTAGTACTCAGATTGATGAGATCACCAGACCATCTGATTATAGGAGATTGAAGAGATTAATCTCTTTTGCCTATTCGATAGGTTCTCTTATGACGTGTAGGGGTGTCATCGTGATCCGATTTCATAAAAAAAAATGAACAGATTCTTATGAATTTTTTAATCATAAATATATTTAGATTAGATCTAAAGTAATTTATAATTCATTACAACTAGATAAAATTTAGATATAAAATTATTTTAGATTTGAATAGCATGTTACATAAGCTGTAATCGGTATTGATCTAAAAGTTGTCATGATGTATAAGATATATGCATAAAATTTATATCATATCTATGTATGTTTAATTGTTAAACAAATTATAAAAAATTATTTCATGAATTGAAACATATGGTATGCTTCACCTGAAACTCTGGTAGAATAGTTTTACAGACTGAAACATAAGTTTCACACACTTAATTTTGAATTAAGCTTTGAATGATCTAGATTTGAGAATTGAAGATCATTAAGACACCACATAAATCAATAGGCAAAGGGTTAGCTTAAATTAGGTCCTTCTAATGGGTTAGACCTAGAGTTAGAAACATATATGGACTAAGTAGAGAATTGATTAAATCTAATAAAGTATTGAATTAGATTAGGTCAGAATTTTTCTAAATCGATCTTAATAGTTGAAGTTTGATCAAGTCTATGTGTTTGATCCTAATAAATAGACTATGATAATGACTTCGTGGTTGAGCCTGAATCTTCTGATGGACCAAATCAAAACTAATTAATTAGTGATGTCTAAGATAAGTTTGGTCGATTCGATCAAGTGGTTTTTAATTGGGAGCTATTCATCTAGATGCATCTACGATGAGTTAATGGCATATCTCTCTCACTGATCTCACTTACCTTGCCAATATGATAGATTATATTTTGATTAGGTCACTAGTTGATTCATACAGACCCATGCCATTAAAGTGAATTAGTGTGATTGATTTAGATGTCTTTAGACCAGCTTGTGTCTAATCCCCTACATGACTTGGTGAAATCAGTGGAGGATTTACAACTTGCATGTCAACTTCTTCTCTTATTCTCAGGTGTTGCTCCTAGATTGATTTTGATGACTACAAAACAGTTGGAAGGGATACAAATAATTTTTATGTGAAAAAAACCTTATGCTCTACAGGGGCAAAATCATAATTTCATCAAAACTCTGATTTGATAGCATCATCGTGTAGAACAAATGATATGTAATCTATTGGTGAAAGTTTCATGGTTTTTGGACTTATATTTTTGGAGTTATGAAGGTTTGAAGTTCATGAGTCGACTCATGAGTCAACTCATGAAACTATGAGCTGATTGGCACGCAAAGATTAGCCATGGCACGCTGGTTTTCTGGCTTGGCACGACCTGTGAGTCGACTCATGAGTCGACTCATGAGTCGACCTCTGCTGTTTTGGGCCAAGAAAATCCAGAAACCCAATCTCTGGACTTTGCAACAGAGGTCGACTCATGAGTCGACCCCTGAGGCATGAGTCGACTCATGAGTCGACTCATATGACGGGATTTGCCTGTAACGGCTAGTTTTTGGCCAGATTTGGTTGCTTTTAATGCTCACTTTTTGTGCTCTAACGGCTCTTTTTCTGCCTAGTTTGTTTTCCCTTGTCTCTTAAGGCTATAAAGGTTTCAAAAGGTGGAAAACAAAAAGTAGAGAGATCAAAATATCCAAGAGGCATTCAAGTGATTTGAAAAGAGAAAATCAAGAGCATTCAAGAGGGCATTCAAGTGCATTCAAGAGAGAGTTTCTCAAGCCAACTTCTCAACCTCACTTAAGAGCTCATTTACAGCCTTCAAGAAGCCTTCAATCAAGCTCACCAACTCCTCAAGCATTTGTTTCATCTCTCATCCACTTTGAGAAAATCCAAGAAGGGCTTCTTCATTTGAGTAAAGCGTATTTATTGTTATATTCGCTCACTTAAGGAGCTATTCTTGTACTTAATTTGTGCTCTAAACTGAGTTTATCTTGTGAGCAATTGTTTTTGTTTTGGAGGGTTTCCAAAACAAGGAAAGGTTGATCCGAACCTGAAATCGGAGTGTGGGTCGGCTTGTACCCGGGAAACAAGTGGACTAGCTTGGGATAGCTAGTGTCGGAGTTTCCGACGGTTGTATTCGGGTTGAATACAAAGTTTAGTGGATTAAAATTCCCCAGTAGGAGCTTGGGATGACGTAGGTGCCAAGGTTGGCACCGAAACCACATAAATAATTGTGTTTATGGCATGCTTTATGTTTCTCTCTAATTCCTCCATATATCCTTGCATTCTTGTTTTAAGTAATTAATCTCAAACCAAAGTATCTCTCTTCATTCATCAAGCTTTTGATATATAATTTTTACAAGTAATTAGTTAAGCCTAAAATTTTTAAAACCCAATTCACCCCCCCCTCTTGGTTGCATAGCTGGGCAACAAGTGGTATCAGAGCCCCGGTGCTCTAGCCCTTCTTTGATCTAACAATCAAAGAGCCAAAGTTCTATGGCAACCCACGTCGCACTTCTCTAGCCGAGGGCAATCTACCAACCGACCTCCACTTTTCAATGGGTCTAACTACACCTATTGGAAAGCTCGGATGAAATTTCATACAAGCACTAGACTATGATATGTGAGTATCATAGTGAACGGTCCACACACACCCACCAAGATAATAGATGGTGAGGAGTCAACCAAACCCGAAAGAGAATGGGATGAGGTTGATAAGAAATTGGCACAGTTAAATGCTAAAGCTATGAATGTTCTTTACTGTTCACTTGATGCAAATGAATTTAATCACATTTCTACCTGTGCATCTGCTAAAGAAATATGGGATAGGTTAGAAGTAACCCATGAGGGAACAAATCAAGTAAAGGAGTCTAAAATAAACATGCTTGTACATAATATGAGTTATTTAAAATGGAGCATGATGAGTCCATAACTGCTATGTTTACTCGCTTTACTGATATAATTAATGGTTTGAAGATCTTGGCAAATCTTATACTAACAGTGAACTTGTAAGGAAGATTCTCAGGTCATTGCCAAGAACCTGGGAAGCCAAGGTGACTGCTATCCAAGAAGCAAAGGACTTGAACACTCTACCTCTAGAAGAGCTTCTGGATCCTTGATGACTCACGAGCTTAGCATGAAGCAACATCAAGAGGATGAAGTCAAAAAGAAGAGAACCATTGCCCTCAAATCCACAGCCTCTCCTGATGAAGAAACTGACGATACAGAAGATGAAGAACAGGATGAAGAAATGGCACTCATCACCCGAAGATTCAAGAAGTTCCTAAGAAAGAGGAAACAGGGATGAGAAAGAGACCTTTCACAAAAGGGGAACAAAGCAAAGAGAAAGAAAAAGATCAACCCCTTATATGCTATGAGTGCAAGAAGCCGGGGCATTTCAAATCCGAATGTCCACAATTGAAGAAAGGTCCCAAAAAGTTCAAAAAGAAGGCAATGATGGCACATGGAGTGCGAGCGACGACTCAAGCTCCGATGAGGAGACTCAACAGAACAAGCCAACCTGTGCCTTATGGCACACGATAATGAGGTAATTTCTGAAACCCCTAGTGATTTTAACTTTGAAGAATTGCATGAAGCCTTCAATGATTTAATTGATGAATTGAAGAAACTAGGAATGAAAAACAAAGAACTAAAACTGAAAATCAGTCTTTAGTAAAACAAGCAGAAAATCTTTCAGTTGAAAATCTACTTTGCTTCAAGAGAACCAAAGCCTAAAGAATGATATAAATAAGCTGAAACCTATAGTAGATAAATTCACCTTAATTCAAACAAACTAAATATGATTCTTGAAAATCAAAGGCCGTATATGATAAGGCCGGACTTGGCTATAACCCTTAAAGAAATAAAAATTTTTGAAAAATATTTATGTAAATTATTCAAGTAACAAGCCTACCAATACTACTTGTTTTAAATGTGGTAGAATAGGACATAAATCTTACACTTGTGCAAACATAACTGTAAAGAAAATATGGGTCCAAAAGGAACCATCTTGACTAACCAAAAAGGACCCAAGAAAGCTTGGGTACCTAAAACAAAAACTTGATATTTGTTTGCAGGTGTGTCTAGCATCCCATGGAGAAAACAGGAAATGGTATCTGGACAGTGGATGCTCGAGATACATGACTGGTGATGAATCATAATTCATCACGCTTGATGCCAAGGATGGAGGGATGGTCACCTTTGGAGATAATGGCAAAGGAAAGATCATCGGGATAGGTAACATTGGTATCACTCCCTCCAAATATATTGAAAATATTTTGTTAGTTAAAGGTTTAAAGCATAACTTACTTAGCATTAGTCAATTTTGTGATAAAGGGTATAAAGTAGTTTTTGAATCATCTGTTTGTATTGTGACTAGTCCTATTAATGATGGCATCAAATTTATAGGACATAGACATGGCAATGTTTATATGGTAGATCTAAATGATTTAGCCAAAGTAGACATGCAATGTCTAGTATCCTTAAATGCTAAAGTTAATGAGACTAGTTGGCTTTGGCATCGTAGACTTGCTCACATTAGCATGCATTCTCTTTCAAAATTAATTAAGAAAGAATTAGTTCATGGCTTGCCTAAACTGAATTTTGAAAAAGATAGGATTTGTGATGCATGTCAATTAGGTAAGCAAACTAGAGTTTCATTTAAATCCAAAAATATTGTTTCAACTTCTAGACCATTAGAGCTTTTGCATATGGATTTATTTGGACCAACTAGAACCACAAGTCTAGGAGGAAAACGATATGGTTTTGTAATAATAGATGATTATTCACGTTTTACTTGGGTTTTCTTTCTGGCACACAAAGATGAAACTTTTCATATTTTCACTAAATTTCATCGAAAAGTCACTAATGAAAAAGGATTTTCAATTCAAAATATTAGAAGTGATCATGGAACTGAATTTGAAAATCAAAACTTTGAAAAATTTTGTGATGAGAATGGAATCGGCCATAACTTCTCTGCTCCTAGAACACCCCAACAAAATGGGATAGTTGAAAGAAAAAACAGAACCTTAGAAGAAATGGCCCGTACCATGCTTTGTGAAAGCAACCTTCCAAGATATTTTTGGGCGGAAGCTATTAACACAGCATGTTACATTCTAAATCGTGCTTTAATTAGACAATTTTTTAAGAAAACCCCCTATGAACTTTGGAAAGGAAGAAAACCAAATATTGCATATTTTCATGTTTTTGGTTGCCGATGTTTTGTATTAAATAATGGTAAGGAAAGACTTGGTAAATTTGATGCAAAATCAGATGAAGCAATCTTTCTGGGTTACTCCTCTACTAGTAAAGCTTTTAGAGTTTTTAATAAAAGAACTTTAGTAGTTGAGGAGTCCATTAATGTTGTCTTTGATGAATCTAACGATCTTCCTTCAAGGAAGAATGAGGGTGTTGATGATGCAGATCCATTAATAGAAGGTATGAAGGAGATCACTCTGAAAGATTCAGCCACTCCAGAGGACAAGGAACAAGAAGACAAACAAGATGAGATAGGTGAGGAAATTCAAGAACAACCTCAAGGTACAATTGACCTACCCAAAGAATGGAGGTATGTTCACAACCACCCTAAGGAGTTAATTATTGGTGATCCTATGCATGGTGTAAAAACTCGCTCTTCACTTAGAGATGTGTTTAATCAATATGCTTTTATATCTCATTTTGAACCTAAAACTATTGAAGAAGCTGAAAAAGATCATAATTGGATTAATGCAATGCAAGAGGAACTTAATCAATTTGAAAGAAATAATGTTTGGACTTTGGTTTCAAGACCTAAAAACTGTTCAATAATTGGCACAAAATGGGTCTTTAGAAACAAATTAGATGAGCATGGTAATGTAATTCGAAATAAAGCAAGATTGGTTGCTAAAGGATATAATCAAGAAGAAGGGATTGATTTTGATGAAACCTTTGCACCAGTAGCTAGATTAGAAGCCATTAGACTTCTACTTGCATATGCTTGCTTTATGAAATTCAAATTGTTTCAAATGGATGTTAAAAGTGCATTTTTAAATGGATTTATTGCTGAAGAAGTTTATGTAGAACAACCCCCTGGATTTGAAAATCATGCCTTTCCTAACCATGTCTTTAAATTAAATAAGGCATTATATGGATTAAAACAAGCACCTAGAGCATGGTATGATAGACTAAGCAAATTTTTACTAAGTAATGGTTTTTCAAGAGGTAATGTAGATACAACCCTCTTTATCAAAAGAAATCAAAATGATATGTTAGTTATACAAATTTATGTTGATGACATAATTTTTGGGTCTACTAATGAATCTCTTTGTCAAGACTTTGCTAAGCTTATGCAGGGAGAGTTCGAGATGAGCATGATGGGAGAACTCACCTTCTTCCTCGGACTCCAGATCAAACAATCAAAAGAGGGAATCTCCATCACCCAAAGCAAGTACACCAAGGAACTACTCAAAAGATTTGGAATGGAGAACTCCAAACCCATTGGCACACCAATGAGTCCCTCATGTAAGCTTGACAAGGATGATGAAGGTAAATGTGTAGACTTAAAATACTATAGAGGCATGATTGGATCATTATTATATTTAACTGCAAGTAGGCCTGATATCATGTTTAGTATTTGTTTATGTGCTAGATATCAATCTAATCCTAAAGAATCTCATTTGAATGCTGTTAAAAGAATCCTTAGATACTTAAATGGTACTCAAACTTTAGGGTTATGGTACTCTAAGGACTCACAAATAGATTTATTAGGATATTCTGATGCTGACTTTGCTGGATGTAAACTAGATAGAAAAAGCACAAGTGGAACTTGTCAATTTCTTGGAGCTAACCTAATCTCATGGTTTAGCAAGAAACAAAATTCGGTAGCACTGTCTACGGCTGAGGCCGAATACATTGCAGCCGGAAGTTGTTGTGCTCAAATCTTGTGGATTAAGCAACAACTCGAAGACTTTGGAATTAAACTTAATGAAACACCAATAAGATGTGACAACACAAGTGCCATAAATCTACCTAAAAATCCTATTCAACACTCAAGATCCAAACATATTGAAATAAGACATCACTTCATAAGAGAACATGTTCAAAACAAAAATATAATTCTTGAATATGTTTGCACCGAAAATCAATTAGCTGATATCTTTACAAAGGCCCTTAGTGAGGATAGATTCTGTGAAATTAGGAGAAATCTAGGAATTCTTGATCCATTTGCCTGAATTATTTTTCAAATTCCAATGATTTATGGTCAAAATCTCCTAAGACCTCAATTTCCAACACCTTTCTTGGTCCCAAAAGCTCAAGTTTTTCATTCTAAAAACTCATCTTAGAGCTAAACTCCTTCTCCCCAAAATTCAAATTTTTCTGGAATTTATTCATATTTTTCCTGATTTTCTGAACTTCATGAGTCGACCCCCATGAGTCGACTCAATGGCAAACTTGTAATTCCCAGCAACTTCCAACGGGCTGAAGGGTTTATATGTTGAATTACTGTTCGTGAGCCGACCCTCACGCTCGTCTTCCTCCTTCGGAAATCCATTCTCCCTTCTCCCATTTGCTCCATTTCCTAGGCTTGAGCTAGTGGAACTCCTCCCGCCTCCTCTCCACCGCAAATAGCCACTCCGGGAAAGGTTCTTTTGTGACCTCTTCCCTTGTTCTTCACGGTTGGAGCGTGCCCTAGCACTCCACCGTCCCTCTCAAATCCACTCTTTCTCTCCTCCAAAACCTCAAATCACTCTCTTATAATCCTTCCTCCACTCCTTCACTTGCTCCTCAAGTCTCCTCGCCTGCTATTGAAGAAGGTATGGCACCAAAAATGAAACTTCCCCAAAGGAGAAAGTCTGTCCGGGAACTTGAAGAAAGTGTCAGAAGGAAAAGACAAGCGGCACAGTCCACCTCTGCTCCCGTTCCAGATTCAGTTCAAGGTCCTTCACAGTCTTCTCAAACTCCCAGTAAGAACCCTCTCTCAGATAGAAAAGTAGAAACCGGGAAAAACATTGACTCCGGTTCTTTGAAAGTGAGAGATTTTCTTTAGCAAGTAAGATCAAAACTCAGGGATGGAGCTTTTACTGTTCACTCAAAGAAGTCACCTTTGTTGACCTTGTTAGGGAGTTTTATCAGAATCTTATTTATGAAAATGGGTCTGTAACTTCTACTGTGAAAGGGGTTGATATCTGTCTGGATCCTGTCATTTTAGGGGAGATTTTACACTTACCTAGTGAAGGTTATGCATACATGGAACTCCCCGTGAAAGAAGAAGGTATAAGTGTTATATTTGGAGGAACCTACCAAGGGAATTTGAATAAACTAGAGGCCAAGATTTTACCTATAGAAATGAGAATCTTACATCAAATGGTCACAAAACTTTTCTTCCCTAGGAGTGGTAGGCACGATCTTCTGTCAGGCAGGGACATATGCATTATGTTTCACATTATCACTGAAACCCCCCTAAACCTCCCAGCACTTATGATAGAAGCCATGAGAGAGACTCTGAACAGATCTAAGGCACATTTGCCTTATGGTATGGCCCTGACTAGAGTTTTCAGGAGGTTTGGAGTTAGTAGTGAGGGGGAGGCTCCCACCAAACTGTCTCATGTTGATTCCTTCAACCTACACACCTTGCATCGAATGGGGTTCACAAAAAGTGGTGGTGGTTGGATCAGGGGAAATGAGGAAAGAACAGAAGAAAGAGCAGAAGAGAGAGCAGAAGAAAGAGCTGAGGATACAGCAGAAGTCAGAGCTGAAGAAGAAGAAGGTCCATCATCTCCTGTTCATGGCTTCAGGGCAGCTTCACCAGATATACAGTTCTTTCCAGATCCAGAGGCTGGCCCTTCTGAGTTTACCAGGATACCCACACCTGTGCATCAGCCAGAGAGCAGAGCACCTCCGTCAGAGTTCACACTGTCCGATTATCAGATTGAGCGGATTGCACAGCGTATGGTCTCTTTGATGTCGAGTCAGATGAGCAGTACTTCATTTGTACCAGGGGCTACTTCTACTGATCAGACTTTGACTCCCCACATCTCCACAGTATATCAGATGATGGCAGATCAGTCCATGAGGATTCAGCAGCTTGAGGACACTGTTTTGAGATTGACTGGCAGAGTTCTCGAGTTACAGGGGCAGGTCTTCGATTTGGCACACCCTCAGCCTCAGGAGTCTACGATTGAGGTCACTGATCTCACTGCAGAGGCCGGCAGACTCAGAGGAGCTCTTGAGGGCGGTTATGAGTTACTGAGGAAGGAGATCAGAGGATCAAGTGAGCAAGCTACTACTCAGTTCACTGCACTTCTCCAGGCTGTCTCCAGGGCACTGACTGTACTTGACTCCATCAGACTTACCCTTTCAGTTCAGTCCCTAGCTTCTCAACGTTCTCAGCCACCCAGTTCCTCCCGTTCGCCTGCTCGTGCCAGTTCTTCCTCTCGTGCCAGAGGTAGACGGGGTCGAGGACGCATCTCAGATCCAGATTCATTTGCTCCTTATCACATTTCTGATGATTCTGATCATTGATCATTTCTAGATCCTAGGTCTTAGTGTTTAGTCCTCTCTAGGATCTGTATTTTTTTGGGGCCATGTATTGACATGAGCTAGTTGACTTTGTATGTTACTTTTTATGTTACAATCTATGTACTGCAACAATTATGGCTTTACCTTTGGAATGATGATTATCTTACTTTGGTTATATATTCTCTTTTGTGAAATATTGTCTTCTCTTTATGGTATTATCATTTTATGATTGCTGTTAATAGTTGCTTCATTAAGGGGGAGCAAACCCTACAAGAAGAGAAATTAAAGAATGCTTCAGAAAAAGGACTTAACCTTGTTTGATGATGTCAAAAAGGGGGAGAAATTAAACACAAAGAAATACATCAAAAGCAAACACTACAAATTATGAGAAATTAATACATTGACAATTTTAAGTACAAATGCTAAATATACTGCAAATAAGTACCTTTTAAAATTACTCATACTCTGATTTGCTGTAAACCATTGAATATGCTTTGATACATTGCTCTAATACTTTGATAATTTTTTTACTACTCCGATACATTACTCAATTTTACTCTGATACATTGAAAAACTATTTTTATTACTCTGATACTTTGCAAAATTTTTCTCTGATACTTTGTAAAATTGTTTTCCCTACACTGATACATTGCAAAATTTTTATTTCTCTTGCTCTGATACATCTTAAACTTAAATGCTCTAATACTCTTTCCAAATCAACTATTCAATATGCTTTGGCACAAATGACTAGTTTTGAGAATTGAGAAAATTTTTCAAAATACAGTTTGCTCTGATAATAAAATCAAATTTTCTGCTCTAACACCAAAACAATTATCCAATGAGCATATCTTCCAATCTTTAAACAAATGGACAAACTATTTATGCATATAACCATTTGTTTCACATGCCAAAAGAATCATACTCTTTTCAAGCATATGCACCTAAAATGCAATCTTTTGAAATTCATGATTCAGAAAAATGCTTTTGTTCAAATGTTTTGTCATCATCAAAAAGGGAGAGATTGTTGCTCCTAGATTGATTTTGATGACTACAAAACAGTTTGAAGGGATACAAATATTTTTTATGTGAAAAAGACCTTATGCTCTACAGGGGCAAAATCGTAATTTCATCAAAACTCTGATTTGATAGCATCATCGTGTAGAACAAATGATATGTAATCTATTGATGAAAGTTTCATGATTTTTGGACTTATATTTTTGAAGTTATGAAGGTTTGAAGTTCATGAGTCGACTCATGAGTCAACTCATGAAACTATGAGCTGATTGGCACGCAAAGATTAGCCATGGCACGCTGGTTTTCTGGCTTGGCACGACCTGTGAGTCGACTCATGAGTCGACCCACAAGGCATGAGTCGACTCATGAGTCGACCTCTGCTGTTTTGGGCCAAAAAAATCCAGAAACCCAATCTCTGGACTTTGCAACAAAGGTCGACTCATGAGTCGACCCCTGAGGCATGAGTCGACTCATGAGTCGACTCATATGACGGGATTTGCCTGTAACGGCTAGTTTTTGGCCAGATTTGGTTGCTTTTAATGCTCACTTTTTGTGCTCTAACGGCTCTTTTTCTGCCTAGTTTGTTTTCCCTTGTCTCTTAAGGCTATAAAGGGTTCAAAAGGTGGAAAACAAAAAGAAGAGAGATCCAAATATCCAAGAGGCATTCAAGTGATTTGAAAAGAGAAAATCAAGAGCATTCAAGAGGGCATTTCAAGTGCATTCAAGAAAGAGTTTCTCAAGCCAACTTCTCAACCTCATTTAAGAGCTCATTCACAGCCTTCAAGAAGCCTTCAATCAAGCTCACCAACTCCTCAAGCATTTGCTTCATCTCTCATCCACTTTGAGGAAATCCAAGAAGGGCTTCTTCATTTGAGTAAAGCGTATTTATTGTTATATTCGCTCACTTAAGGAGCTATTCTTGTACTTAATTTGTGCTCTAAACTGAGTTTATCTTGTGAGCAATTGTTTTTGTTTTGGAGGGTTTCCAAAACAAGGAAAGGTTGATCCGAACCTGAAATCGGAGTGTGTGGGTCGGCTTGTACCCGGGAAACAAGTGGACTAGCTTGGGATAGCTAGTGTCGGAGTTTTCGACGGTTGTATTCGGGTTGAATACAAAGTTTAGTGGATTGGAATTCCCAAGTAGGAGCTTGGGGAGTGGACGTAGGTGCAAGGTTGGCACCGAACCACTATAAATAATTGTGTTTGTGGCATGCTTTATTGTTTCTCTCTAATTCTCCATTATATCCTTGCATTCTTGTTTTAAGTAATTAATCTCAAACCAAAGTATCTCTCTTCATTCATCAAGCTTTTGATATATAATTTTTACAAGTAATTAGTTAAGCCTAAAATTTTTAAAACCCAATTCACCCCCCCCTCTTGGGTTGCATAGCTGGGCAACATTCATAATCACATTTGGTCTTTCGGAATATAGAAATAGTATCCTAATGACTCTTTAGGATATCCTATGAATGAGCTCTAAAAGATCTGAACTCTAACTTGTCCGTCTGCTGTCTCTTGACATGAGCCGGACAACCCCAAATTTTGAGATGACTCAGACTTGACTTTTTACCATGCCATATCTCATACGGTGTGGTAAAAATGATTTTAGAGGAAACCCTATTCAATACATATATTGCTGTCATAAGACAATATCCCCAAAAAAACTCAACGAGGTCCATGAAGCTCATCATGGAACGGACCATATCTAATAGGGTCTGGTTCCTCCGTTCTGAAGTCCCATTGAGTTGTGGCGTTCCAGGTGGAGTCCATTGAGAGACTATGCCATTATCCTTAAGATAGTCTAAGAACTCCCGACTAAGGTATTCACCTCCTCGATCTGATCGAAGAACCTTAATGGGCTTTCCTGTTTATTTTTCTACCTCATGCCTGAATTCTTTGAACTTTTCAAAGGCTTCAGATTTATGTTTCATTAGAAATACATACCCGTACCTAGACATATCAACAGTGAAGGTAATGAAGTAGACATAGTTGCCTCTAGCTGACACATCAAATGGACCGCATACATCTGTATGTACTAGGGCAAGTAGGTCTATGGCCCTTTCCTCATATCCTGTAAAAGGGAGCTTGATCATTTTGCCTTGAAGGCATGATTCACAAACTGGATATGACTCAAAAGTCAATGGACTCAATAGCCCAGATTTCTCCAATTTGTTAACCCTGTCTTCCGCTATATGACCTAGCCTTAGGTGCCACAGATACCTATCATTTAGACTATCTCTAGGCCTTTTAATTCCTATGACATTCACATTTTGCTCAATATTAAATATAGATACATCAATATGTAGCTGATAGAGACCATTAATAAGAAAATCATTTACAACTTTATTATTTTCATAAAATATGTTACAATGGTTCTTATTAAAACTAATCACATAGCCTTCTTGTGCTAAACATGAAACAGAAATCAAATTCCTGTTTGCTGCAGGCACATAATAACAATCTCTAAGAACTAAATCTAATCCTAACGATAATCGCAGAGGGTAGGTTCTCACGACCACAGCAGCAACTCTTCCTCCATTTTCGATGCATAGGATCATATCTCCATCCCTCAGCCTCCTGCTCTCCTCAAGACCCTGCATAGAAGTGCACAAATGAGCACTAGAACCAGAGTCAAGTACCCAACTGGATGCAGAGGAAACCATAAGATTAGATTCTATAACGAGCATACCTCCAGAAGGACCATCCTTCTTATTCTTCAGGGTGGCCAGGTACTGAGGACAATTCTGTTTTCAATGGTCATCTGAATTGCAGTGAAAATATTTTCTCTTTTCAGCAGCCTTTCTTCTTCGGTTCCATCTTTTTCTTCTTTCCATCAACCTTTTACTTCTTCGCAGACTTCTTCTTCTTTCCAAAAGACTTTCTCTTGGAAGAAGTCCGCTCCACAGTAAGGACTGAGCCTTTTGAACTCTTCAAAGAAAGCTCAGTCGTAACCAACATGTTCATTAACTCAGTCAAGGTACACTGCATCTTATGCATATGGAAGTTCATGATAAACTGACCATATGCATCAGACAAGGATTGAAGGATCACATCAATCTGAAAATCTCTGTCTAAGATGACACCGAGCTTCTCAAGCTCCTCAAGATCCTTGATCATTGTCAAACAATGATCTTGGACTGACTGCCCATCATGCATTTTAGCCTTAAAAAGCCTTTGGCAGACTTGATACTTGGCTGCGCGACTTTGTTCACTAAACAACTCTTGTAGGTGAGCCAACATTTGGTGGGTAGTCATAATATTCTCATGCTAGTGCTACAAGTCATCAGACATGGCATCCAACATGTAGTACCTGACTTTATTATCGTCATCCATCCATTTTTTCAAAGATGCTCTCTATTCAGCAGTCGGACGTGCTGGCATGGCAGGTGGGTCCTGGTCCAAGACATGAGTCAGTTTTTCAGAATCCAGAATAATTCTGTAGTTCCTAAACCAGTCCTTGAAATTAGATCCAATCAATCTGTGGGTGTTAGTATTTTGGTCAGGGGGTTGGATGCAGACATGTTTCCTATAGAGAGTCAAGAGTTTCTAGTTAGATTTTGTAATCAGACTTAACCAATTTGTTTAGGAGTTTTATTTTTAAATAAATTAAGCTTCCACTATTTTCTTAGATCCCTACACTCCCTAGGTAGAGATGTGAAAATCTTCGTGATTAGTGATTTCTAGTGTGTGGTGCGATCTCACCGACTGGCTCACCACCTCACCTAACAGTTACTGGTGATGGGTCAACTAATAAGTGGACAACTCTTGTCCAATGATTCTCTAATCATGGTGCACCCAAAACTTGATCTCTAATTCATGAATCTCACCATGCCCAGAATATTGCTCCAATCCTTAGTTAAGTCAGACCCACCATTTGCACGAATTAGATTCCTGATTGGATCCCTCACCGTATCTGAAATATTGAGCACAACCCATCCTCTAATCCGTAGCATTCAATGCCTAAGGGATATGATTGCATCTTTCTGGTGCAACTGAGCCACTGTAACCAGCCAAGAATAATCAACCCCGGGAAGGATCCGCACATCCACAATGGTGGAAGACTTTAGATTTAATATTTTCTTAAGGAGATTTGATTTAGGTCTCATTAAACTTGACTTGACATAGTCATAACAATTATGACTAACCTAGTAGCATGGGTTAGCTCGAATTGTTAGCCACCTCAAATCAAAACTGGATCGACACATATGGTCAGGTAAGTGAGATCGATGGGAGGGATATGCCATTAACTTGACAAGAACACATTCGAGTCGAGTAGCACCCAATTAAAAACCAGTCGGTCCCATCTGCCCAACTTACCTTAGACACCAAATTGTCGAACCAAAATCAATTGGGTTAGTCTACAATCCAGGCTCTAATCACTGAGCCAAATTAGGTCTTAACTTGATCGAGTCATATCTAAATGTGATTCGACCTTGACCTAGACTTAATCCTATTAGGCTGGTCAATTATTAGCTTTCATGATCCCACCTAACTAACTTTTGATTCGGTTTGATCAACCGCTAGACCTAATTGAGCTACCCAAGCCCAAACCCAATTTTATGAAAATGACTTAGATCTGAAATTCTCAATTTTAGACCTAATTTGATTTCATAGGCTTAATTCATTAATTAAGTCTTGGGTTCATAAACAAAACATGTAAAATAAATTCTAGGATTTCAGGATCTAGGGTTTTGCAGAAAAGTAAGTTTGATTTTTGATTAAAGATGAATGCGCAGCACCCCTATATGCCATAAGAACACCCCATTGAATGAGAGGAGAGGGTCTTAAACCCTACTTTGTTCTTATGATCGGACGGCTATGAGGAACACCTTAATCAAAAATATTGATTTAACTATAAAACTAGTTAGATCTAAGTTACATATCACATATATAATTTCAGATCTAACTTATACATGCTTTGCATACATCTTATGTATTAAAATCTGATCTAATTAGCATGCTTTCATATCTGATACATCACATGTAATATCTGAAAAATAAGATTTAAATTGAACTATTCAATATAAAATCTATTCTAGACAGTTACTAGAATAATTCTACAACTAGTCTAGGCATGCAGCAGATCAATCTTATAAATTAATTAAATTTTATTTTCTATTTTTTGATCTAAATATAATATTATAACATCAAAAAATTAGAGAATAAATTAGATCTAATTTATATTTTAATCATATTAAAATATAAAACTTCAAGACTATTCATAGTTTAAACTATTCCTAGTCTAGTCATGCATCTCATACATGTTAGATCTACTTAGATTTAATTTTAATTTTTTTTAATTTTAGATTCAATCATATCTGATGTGATATCTAAAATCTATTAATATTAGATAAATAAAAATAAAAATTAGATCTAAATTAGATCTAAAATAGACCATCAACCTGGCTCTGATATCAGTTGAAGGAAAAATCGACTTTTTCCTTGTAGGATCTTCCAGATCTAATGAGATCTGGGGTGAAATATTTTAAAAAAAAATTATCTTATAATATTTTAGATCTAAGATCTATTAGATCTAATTTTTATTATCTGATATTAAATCTAAAATTAAATCTAAAATCATGAGGAATAAAGAAATACCTCAGGGTAACTAGATTACCCTGTAGATGATCATAGCAATGCCCGAGGTTCTAAAATAGCCACGTAGTCGTCTGGCCTCTACCGATATCCACTTAAGTAGGATCTGGATTGTCTTCTCCTCTCAAATTTTTCTCCAAAAATTAGATCTAGATCTGATCTGGAAGATCTTCAAAAGATCTTCTGAAGCTGGAGCAGCAGCTTCTCGACAAATCTCTGTAGCCTTCTAATCAAAGAGCCACCACGCCTTGGACAAGCACCAGATGGATGCCCAACCTTTTGGACGTGAAGAAGGGAAGGAGAGGAGTAGAGGGGGCATGGAGAAGTGGAGGGGTATCAGCTTTTTGCTGGGTATTGAGCAAATTCTCTAAACCCTAGGCGTAGACAGGGTTTAAATAGACCCTGCTGCGCCATGCAGTGCCACATCATTCGACCAATCAAAAAATTTTAATTAATTCTGAAAAAATTTTGATTGGTGGAGTGATATCATCTGATCATAACATATAAGAACCCCACCAAACCCTCCTACTGTTGGTGCCAACTCTGGATAAGCACAGTGAGATTGGCGCCCCACAGTCCAAGTTGATCAAGGGATCAGAGTCCTCATCTCATGGGACTCTATCCTTATCTACTTGGGGCGCATGCCATATCTGATTATGGTGCCTACTTTGAGGCCCAATTTAGTAGGTGGATACTCCATAAAAAATCTTCAATGACCTCTTGCCAAGTGGCCTTCAGTCCAAGATCCATGGGTCAACTTTTGACCAATGTCCTAAAACGAAAATGGCAGATGACAGGAATTAGCAGGTGTTGTCTTAAATTCATCTCATAAATTAAGACAAATCCTTTCTGAGCTGGACTAGTTTCGGTCAGACTGTGAAAAACCTTCTCAAGGTTTTTTGGGTGAGTCAAATCACATTTGGCTCAGTCGAGATGAAAAAGATTGCACGAGAAGAAAGTTAGGCTCAATCATGTGCTAGCACGATTTTCTTGAACCTAATTGATCTAATCCAAATCAATCGAACTGGGCTAGCTCAATTGATGACATCCAGACCCTAACTCTTATTTGTGTGACCCAGTTAGGTTCATTTTTGTATGGTAATGAGATATGTCGTGATCTCATCATCGACATCATCGAAACTCTTTTCGATGGATCAGAACTCTTCTGATTCAGACAATTAGAATGATCGATCATCAAGATCATTCTAATTGCTCCCAAAATCTATCAGTGACACCTAGCAGTATATGGTGGCAATCCATCAAAAATGAAGATGAACCATTCGGTGCAACTACCTGTGTGATTGAGTTCTTCTATCATGAGTCCCGACTGAATTAGGGTTAAGATGAACTCGTCAAACCCAACATCAGTCATATGAATCAATTGATCAATCCAAGTCCGATGTGAAATCTTAATGAAAAATTCTTTTTCATTATTTCACTCTGTCATGGCCATGGGCTTAAGGACTCGATCTTTCGATCATCATAGGACTACTCCTCTTATCTATCGAGGTTGATAGATCCCATCTTGGTGCAATATGGTTCCTCCAATGCATATGCTACAGCCAACATACACCTCAGAGTTTCGAATGGCTAGGAGATCGAGTTATGGTGTAGTCAAACTATAACACACTCAAGATGAACTATCGATGTACCTCAAGTCAAAAAACTAAACACACAGCTACAGCATCGAGCTAGTCATCGATGAGAAAGTAGACTTCCTTATAACTGCTCGAGGTGTCACGGTCAGTACTCTCGTTCTCAACGAATACCTGTACTCTCATTTCGATGTCTCCACACCATAGACTTAAGACACATCTACCCTAAAGAAATGATCGTACACCAACCTTTCGCATCGATCACCATCCTCGTGATGATCCTATGGTCAGGAGCTGTTTATGAGTTAGTTATGTAAATTCATGCCTTAAATTTTCAACTCTTAAAAATATAAATTAACATTCCTACTAACTCAAAGGATGTATCACAGACATAATATACACAATGTGATAGTAGAATAATCTTTTTATTTATTTATAGTCAAAATTATAAATTTGTCCTTACATTTGTACAGGAATGTGTCAGCCAATCTGGTATCTAGGGCACACATCTAACACATAAAGCTCTCATATATCCAATCTATAAAATATGACTTAGTAATCTAATACAAAATAAAGTTAGAGAGACTAGGCATCGAGCACAAGATCCAGATAGGTGAAAACATGATCAGCCTCATTTGTGACCGAAGGGTCTGGACCGAGAGAAAGATGCCAGAGGGCAGAAAGCAATAGGCTGAACAAAGACTGGCTCACTAGATGCAGAGGGCCTAGACTGAAGCTGAGTCCTGATGGCATCAAGCTGAGACAACATTCTCCTTACAGTAATTTGGAGCCCATCAAGATCAGCAGATAGAAAGTCTCTGGAGTCTCTGATGTCTGTCTGAAGCAACTCAAGAGAGAAACGAAGCTGACTGTGAAGTCTCTCTATCTCTCAAGCCAAGTCATCCATCTGTGGTGTAGAAAAAGTCGATGTGCCCACATCAGTAGAGAGAGAAGCTACTATTTGTCTGATCTCTCTCTCCAAATCAAAGATCCTACCACTGAATCTCAGAAGGGAGCTCTGCATATCCTGCAATCTGATACTCAAGTCCGATAATAGCTCCATCAATGAAGAAATATGTGGGATAATAGATGAATCCAATGATGGAGCAGAGAAGGCAGTCGAAGAGGCAGGGTGAAACTGTTGTGGCTACTGCTGTGCCTGCTACTATACCTGCTGTAGAATCCACTCTTGGTATAACTAAAACTGATGAAGCCGCTGCAAAATCTGATCCTGGAACTGCTGTTGTTGGAATTGGTGAGACTAAAGAAGTTGATCCTGAAATTACTGCAGCTGAACTGATAAAATCTCTGTCACTCTCTCAGCTAACTGTCCCATATCAACATCCCCCAAATTACAAGTAGACATGGTATGACTAGATGGGGAAACCCTAACCAAGGGTCCTGCCTTAGGCTCTGAAATATAGTGAACAATTGGACTCAGCCTGGGTATAGGAGAAGATGGACCCTCCCCTCAGCATGCTCTCATCCTCATCACTATCCTCCTCAGCAGCATGACTTTTGGCCCATCGACCATCCACTCTCACACATCCCATCCTCCTAAGAGAGTGGTTGTTGTAGGTGTCAGTGTATGACAGCCTACAAACAGCCTCTCCATCAAATCTGACTCCATCCTCTCTAAAGATAACTGTGAGGGCCATACCATAGGGCAAGGGAGCCTTGGACCTGCTCAAGGCATCCCTCATAGCATCAAACATAAAAAATAGAAGGTTCAGGAGAGATTCTGAAACAACATGATGCATGAGACATATGTCTCTCCCCATCATCAAATCATATCTTCCCCCTCTAGGAAAGAAAATTCTGGAAACCATATGGTGGAGCAGTCTCATCTCCACACTCAGATCCTTAGCTTCAATTTTTAGTAAACCTTCCACATCATCCATCTTAAGAATGGTCCTCAGACCAACTTCTTTCTTAGGTAGTTCATCCAAACAACTACCTTCACAAGGCATTTGAAGCAATCTACCTAGTCTTGGAGTATTTAAAATGATCTGAACTTCCTTAACAGTAGATTTTAAGACTCACTCAGAGAAAATCAGATTGGAATAAAATTCTTTCACCAAATCTATATAAACTGATCCGGACAAGCTCAAAAAGAATTTCCAACCTTGTCGAATCTTGTTCTCCCCAATGGAAAATCCATCTTGCCTTAAGAACTTGAAATCAACATTCCTACCCAATGCAACTTTTCTAGCAGACAAGGGGATCTTACTTGGTGTCACAGGAGGAGAAGCATGAGGTGGCTCTTGAGCAATCTTCTTCCTTCTCTCCTCTACCTCCAGAGATCTCATGGACTTCCTCCTTTGTGGCATCCTCATCTTGGGGGCCATGATGCAAGAGAAAGGTGAAAAATGATCTTGAGAGTGGAGAAGGGTTGGATTGACCTAAAATCAAGGAGGAGAAGTCAGTTTTCAAGAGGTTTCCCATGGATTTGATGGCTAGGGTTTGAAAATTTAGGAAAAACTGAAAATGAGCCATAAGAACCAAGGATTTAAGAAGAATGATTTTTGGTTTGGAGAGATTTTGAGATTTTTGGGAGAGCAAGGATGTGGATTCTTGATTGGGACGAGAGGGAGAGGAGAAAGCTTGGAATTTGAGATGTCCCAACTCCCTGTTCTATTGGAAAATGATCGGGTGGGATCACTTATAAGTGACCTACCCGCATGAATGGGATGTCCCATGGGATGCCCCATTCAAGGCTCTTTCAGGTGATGGGGAAAATGATTTAAACAGAGAAAAAAACTAAGAGAAAAAAATCAAAAAATAGTCACATCGAGTTAAGAAGGTCATGGAGGGTCTATATAAATTTTGATGTGATTTTTGATAGAAAATTTCAACGGGTAAAAATCCAAGAAGTTATCTAAATAGTATTAAAGAATTTTAAATGATTTGAAAAATCTTCAAAAAATGATAGATGGCTCCCAAAAATTAGGATAATAAAATTAAAAATTTTAGAAGAATTTTGAAAGTGAAATTATGATAGAAATTCAAATAGAAGGATCTAAGATGCCCAATTCTCTCCTAATTTCATAAACTTTATTTTCATTAAGAGCTTTAGTGAAAGTGTCAGCTAATTGATTTTTGGTATTTATGTATTCAAGCATTATATCATTATTTTGAATATGTTCTCTTATAAAATAATATCTAATTTCAATATGTTTTGACTTAGAGTGTTGAATTAGATTTTTGGTTAAATTGATAGCACTAGTGTTATCACATTTTATGAGAATATTTTTAAGTTCAATGCCAAAATCCATGAACTGTTGCTTAATCCACAAGATTTGAGCACAGTAACTTCCAACTGTAATATATTTGGCCTTGGCCGTAGATAATACCATGAATTTTATTTCTTGTTAAATAAGGAGATTAAGTTTACTCTAGAAATTGGCAAGTTTCACTAGTACTTTTTTTATCAAGTTTACATCCAGCAAAGTCAGCATCTGAAAAACCTATTAAGTCCATAGATGATTGTTTTGAAAATCAAAGACCTAGGTTTTGTGTTCCTTTTAAGTATCTAAAAATTCTTTTAACAATATTTAAGTATGATTCTTTAGGGTTTGATTGATATCTAGTACACATACATACACTGAACATTGTATTAGGTCTACTTGCAGTCAGATATAATAAAGATCCTATCATGCCTCTATAAAGTTTTGTATCAACACTTTTACCATGCTCATCCTTTTCTAATTTACAAGAAGGAGTCATAGGGGTACTTACAATTTTTGAGCTCTCCATTCCAAATTTCTTTAAAAGCTCTCTTATGTACTTACTTTGGGTGATGGAGATCCCTTCCTTTATTTGTTTGATCTGAAGTCCGAGAAGAATGTAAGTTCTCCCATCATGCTCATTTTGAACTTCCCCTGCATAAGCTTGGCAAATTCTTGGCATAAATTTTTATTAGTAGACTCAAATATAATATCATCAACATATATTTGTATGACTAAATTTTTTTATCTTTTCTTTTTATAAAAAGAGTCCTCTTAAAAAATTATTTTCTAATAAAAATTTACTTAATCTTTCATACCAAGCTCTAGGAGCTTATTTTAATCCATATAATATTTTATTTAATTTAAATACATGATCTAAAAAATTATAATTTTTAAAATTAGGGGGTTGTTCAACATAAACCTCTTCAGTAATATAACCATTTAGAAAAATACTCTTAACATCCATTTGAAACAAATTAAAATTCATAAAGTAAGCAAAAACAAGTAGCATTCTTATAGTTTCTAGTTTAGCAACAGGAGCAAATATTTTATCAAAATCAATTTCTTCTTATTGATTATATCCTTTAGCAACTAATCTTGCTTTATTTCTTATAACATTCCCATCTTCATCTAATTTATTTCTATATAACCATTTGGTTCCTATTATTAGGTGATTTTTAGATCTTGCAACTAGTGTCCATACATTATTTCTTTCGAATTGATTTAATTCATCTTGCATGGCAATTATTCAGTTACTATCTTTTTCAGCTTCATCTATTATTTTAGGTTCTAAGTGAGAAGCAAAAGCTACATAATTGAAAACATCTCTAAGTGAAGATCTAGTTCTTATATCTTATGTCGAATCACCAATTATTAATTTTTTAGGGTGATTGTGGACATACCTCCATTCTCTTAGAAGATTACTTGTGTCTTGAGGTTGCTCTTGAATGTTCTGATCATTGATGTTTTCATCCATTTGATCCTTATTTTGTTGATCCGAGTCATTTAGAGTGAGCTTCTTCATTCCGTCTTCTATGATATCTGCATCATCAGTACCCTCTCTCTTTCTTGATGGAAGGTCATTAGTTTCATAAAAACAATATGAATTGACTCTTCCACTACTAGTGATCTTTTATTAAATACTCTAAAAGCTTTACTAGAAGTGGAGTAGCTAAGAAAGATAGCTTCATCAGATTTAGCATCAATTTACCTAAGCTATCTTTGTCATTATTCAAAACAAAACACCGACAACCAAAAATATGAAAATAACCTATATTAGGCTTTCTACCTTTTCATAGTTCATAAGGTATTTTCTTTAAAATTGATCTTATTAAGGTACAGTTTAGAATGTAACATACTGTGTTAATTGCTTTTGTCCAAAAATACTTTGGGAGCTTGCTTTCACATAGCATGGTACGTGCCATTTCTTCTAGTGTTCTATTTTTTTTTAATTACTCCATTTTGTTGTGGTGTTCTAGATGTTGAAAAATTATGATCTATGCCTTTTTCATCATAAAATTTTTAAAGTCTTTATTTTTAAATTCAGTTCCATGATCACTTCGAACAGAAATAATTTATAAATCTTTTTCATTTAAAACTTTTCGACAAAATTTAGAGAATGCAGAAAATGCTTTATCCGTAGAAGCTAAAAATAAAATCCAAGTAAAATATAAAAAATCATCAATGATTACAAAATCATATCTTTTTTCTCCTAGACTAGTTGTCCTTGTAGGACCAAATAAATCTATATGTAAGTGTTCTAGATGTTTAAAAGTTGAAACAATAGTTTTAGATTTAAAAAAAATTCTTGTTTGTTTTCCTAATTGACATGCATCACATATTTTATCTTTATTAAAACTAATTTTTGATAAACCAAAAATTAAATCTTTTTTAATGATTTTAGAAAGTGTGTGCATACTAATATATGCAAGCCTACGGTGCCAAAGCCAACTAGTCTTATTAATTTTAGCATTCATGACCATAAGACATTGCATGCTTTGTAAAGAGAGATTATCCAAATCAATTATGTAAATATTACCATGCCTATATCCAATGAATCTAGTGCTAGCATCAGTGGGAATAGTTACAATACACATGGATGATTCAAAAACTACTTTATAACTTTTATCACACAATTGACTAATACTTAACAGGTTATGTTTCAGACCATCTACAAGTAAAATATTTTCAATACAAGTGGAGGGAGTGATACCAATGTTATTGATATCGATGATTTTTCTTTTGCCATTGTCTCCAAAGGTGATCATCCCTCCATTCTTAGCTTCTAGTGTGATAAATTATGATTCATCACCTGTCATGTGTCTTAAGCATCTACTATCAAGATATCATTTATTTTTTATTGCTTGGAATGTAAGACACACCTGCACACATGAGGTCACATTTTAACCTTAGGTACCCAAGCTAATTTGGATCCTTGGGGGTTAGTCACAATGGTTCCTTTTGGAATCCATATTTTCTTAACCTTTCTACCATTAAATTTATTTGATGAACATGTATATGCTTTATGCCCTACCATACCACATCTAAAACAAGTAATATTTGGTAGATTTCTTATGGATTCATTGACAAAAAATATTTTTGAAGAATTTTTATTTTCTTAGAGTGTTGTAGTCAAGTCTTGCTTTATTATATACAGCTTTTTGACTGTCAATAATCATCTGAAGTTTATTTGAACTTAAAGTAAATTTATCAACTATAGGTTTTAACTTTGATATCTCTTCCTTTAGTTTTTGATTTTCTTTTATAAGAGTTTCATTTTGACTAGAGAGTTCATCTTTTTCTTTTATTAGTGATTGATTCTTTAGATCTAATTTTTTATTTTTCTTATCAATTTCTTCTTTTTCCTTGCTTAATTCATGGTTTCTTGATTTTAGATTTTTATTTTTATTTTTAATTCTTTTAGGTCATTTAAGAGTTCATGAAAGGCTTCTAATAATTAATCATAAGTAAATTCAGATTAAGTTTCAGATAATACCTCATTTTCATGTGCCATAAGGCACAGGTTGGCTTCTTCTTGGATTTCTTCATCAGTGGTGGAGTCGTCAGTGTCACTCCATGTAGCCATCATGGCCTTCTTCTTCTTGAATTTCTTTTGGCCTTTCTTAAGCTGAGGGCATTCTGATCTGAAGTGGCCAAGCTTCTTGCACTCATAGCAAATTATGGGCTGTTTCTTTCCTTCTCTTTACTTGGCTCCCCCTTAGTTGGTGGCCTTCTCTTGATCTCTTGTCTTTTCCTTCTCATGAACCGTCTAAATTTTTTAGTGATCAGGGCTAAGTCCTCATCTTTTTCACTATTGTCTAATTTTTTTGATTCATCCTCTTCTTGAACTGTTGACTTGAGGGCTATGGTCCTCTTTCTTCTGGTTTTCTTCTTAGTATGCTGCTTTATGGTCAGTTCATGGGTCATGAGGGATCCAAGCAGTTCCTCCAATGGTAGAATATTCAAGTCCTTGGCCTCTTGGATTGCAGTGACTTTTGCTTCCCATGATCTTGGTAATGATCTGAGTACTTTTCTCATAAGATCACTGTTAGAGTAATATTTGTCAAGACTTTTTAAGCCATTTATGATGTCAGTGAACTGAGTGAATATTTATGTTATTGATTTTTCAGGTTTCATTTTAAACAGTTCATAGTTGTGTACAAGCGTATTGATTTTAGATTCTTTTACTTGATTTGTGCCTTCGTGTGTGACTTCTAGTCTATCCCAAATTTTTTTAGCAGATATGTATGTGAAAATATGATTAAATTCATTAGTATCCAAAGTACAATATAAAATATTTATAGCTTTAGCATTGAGCTGAGCCATTTTCTTTTCAAAATCATCCCATTCACCTTCCAGCTTAGGGATAGACATGCCATCAATCAATTTGGTGGGCATATGTGGTCCATTTACTATGACACCCCACATGTCGTAGTCAAGTACTTGAATGATAATTCTCATCTGAGCTTTTCAATTGGTGTAGTTTGATCCATTGAAAAGTGGAGGTCGGTTTGTGGATTGCCCCTCAGATAAGGATGTGCCAAATTGGGCTGTCATAGATCTTTAGCTCTTGATGGTTAAATCAAGCAAGAACTAGAGAATTTGGCTCTGATATCACTTGTTGCCTAGATATGGAACCCAAAAGGAGGGGTGAATTGGATCTTTTTGAAATTTTAAAAATTGAACTACTTAAGCAATGTGCCATGGTGAAGAGTGAAGTGTATCAACTTGCAATAGAAATAAAATCAAATACAAATAAGAAGTAAACAAGTAATGAGTACAAAGAACAAAATAAGAGAGGCAAGCACAATAAACACAAAGAATTTATAATAGTTTGGTACTAACCATGCACCTACATCCACTCCTCAAGTCTCTACTTAAGAATTTAATCCACTAAATGGATAACAATGGATTACACCATGTTGGACACCTCCAACCCTTGCCTTCTAAGTAAGAACACTTATTTCTCAGGTATAAGCCAACCTTCAACACTCCAATTCAGGGTTTGGATCAATCCAAATAAGTTTTGGAACTCTCCAAAACTCAAACACCCAAAAACTGTTTGACAAAAATAGAGTATACAAATTTCAGTACACAAACCCCTTAAATGTTAGATGTGTGCCCTAGATGCCAGATCGGCTGACACATTCATGTACATATCTAAGGACAAAATTATAATTTCAACTATAAATGAATAAAAGGGTTATTCTTCTATCACTTTGTGTACATTGTGTCTGTGATACATCCTTTGAGTTAGTGGGAATGTTAATTCATATTTTCAAGAGTTAAAAATTTAAGGCATGAATTTACATAACTAACTCATAAACTACTCCTGACCATAGGATCATCACAAGGATGGTGATGATCCGGAAGGTTGGTGTACGATCGCTTCCTTAGGGTAGATGAGTCTTGAGTCTACGGTGTGGAGAAATCAGAGGAAGAGTACAGGTATTTGTTGAGAATGAGAGTACTGAGTGTGACCACCTTGAGCAGTCATAAGGAAGTCTACCTTCTCGTCGATGACTAGCTCGATGCTGCAGTTGTGTGTCTAGTTTTTAACCTGAGGTGCATCGTCGGTTCACCTTGTGTGTGTTATAGTTTGACTACACCATAACTCGGTCTCCTAGCCATCCAGAATCCTGAGGTGTATGTTGGCTATAGCATATTCATTGTAGGAACCAAATCGCATCAAGATGGGATCTATCAACCTCGGTAGATGAGAGGAGTAGTCCTATGGTGATTGAAAGATTGAGTCCTTAAGCCCATGGCCATGGCAAAGTGAAATAATAGAAAAGAGTTTTCCATTGGAGTTTCACATTGGACTCAGATCGATCGATTGATTCATATGACTGATGTTGGGTTTGACGAGTTCACCTTAACCCTAATTCAGTCGGGACTCATGATAGAGGAACTCAATCACACAGGTAGCTGCACTGAGAGGTTCATCTTTAGTTCTGATGGGTTGCCACCATACACTGCTAGGTGTCACTGGTAGATTTTGGGAGCAATTAGAATGATTTTGATGATCGATCATTCTAATTGTCTGAATCAGAAGAGTTCTGATCCATCGAAAGGGGTTTCGATGATGTCGATGATGAGATCACGACATGTCTCATTACCATACAGAATTGAACCTAACTGGGTCACACAAATAAGGGTTAGGGTCTGGATGTCATCAATTGGCTAGCCCAATTGATTTGGATAAGATCCAATTAGGTTCAAGAAAATCATGCTAGCACTCGATTGAGCCTAACTTTCTCCTCGTGTAATCTTTTCTATCTCTACTGAGCCAAATATGATCTGGCTCATCCAGAGAATCTTGGAAAGGTTTCTCTTAGTTTAAATGAAGCTTGTTCAGCTTAGAAAAGGCTTTCTTAATTTATGAGATGAATTTAAGACAATACCTGCTAATTTCTAGCACCTGCCAATTTCATTTTAGGACATCTGTCAAAAGTTGACATATGGGTCTTAAACTGAAGATGACTTATTGAAAGATTTTTGTGGAGTGTCCACATACCTAAACCTAATCAAATTAGGTGCCATAATCAGATTATGGCATGAGCTCAATTGGATTTAAGTGGGCACCCCAAATGGATAAGAACCAAAGAGTCCTGATAAACTTGGACTCTTTGGCGCCACCTTATTTGAGCCTATCCATTGTTGGCACCAACATAGGAAAGAGCATGGGGATTCTTATCTGATGTGATCAGATGACATCACTCCATCAATCAAAATTTTTTCAAAATTTATTGGAATTTTTTGATTGGTCGAATGATGTGGCACTGCGCAGCATACAGGGTCTATATAAACCCTGCTGCACCTAGGGTTTCAGAGTAGAACTTGTTTTGTGCAAAAAACCTATTGGCTGCCACCCCCTCCCCTCTTCTCCACATCCTCCATGCTCTTTTTTCTCCTCTCTTCACGTCCAAGAAGTTGGACATTCATCTGGCATAGGTGCAAGGCGTGGTGATGCTTGGAACAGAAGGCTGCAGGACTTCTTCGACAGGCTGCTGCTTCAACTTTAGGAAGACTTTTGAAGATCTTTCTAATCAGATTTAGATCTGATTTTGGAGCATATAATTACGAGGAGAAGATGTTCCAGATCTTACCTGAGTGGATATTGGTAGAGGCCAGACGCTTGCATGGCTACATCAGAACCTCAGGCGGTGCTGCGATCATCTACAGGGTAATTAGATTACCCTTGAGGTATGTCTATGTTTCTCATACTTTTAGATTTAATTTTGAAATTAAAATATTAGATAATAAAATTAGATCTAATAAATATTAGATCTGAAATAGCGTAGGATAAAAATTTAAAATTTATTCCATCCCAGATTTGATGAAATCTGGAAGATCCTACACAGAAAAAAGACGATTTTTCCTTCAAGTGGTATCAGAGCTAGGTTGTTGGCTCTATTTCAGATCTAATTTAGATCTAATTTTAATTTTAATTTATTTAATATTAAATAATTTCAGATATCACATCAGATGTGATAGGATTTAAAATTAAAATATTTAAAATTAAATCTAAGATGATCTAACATGCATGAGATGCATGACTAGACTAGGATTAGTTGAATCCATGAATAGTCTTAAGTTTTATATTTTAATGAGATTAAAATATGAATTAAATTAATTTATTCTCTATTTTTTTTGATATTATAAGTTTTATAATCATATCAAAAAATAGAAAATAAAATTTTAATTTTTTCATAAAATTAATCTGTTACATGCCTAGACTAGTTGTAGAACTGATCTAGTAACTTGTCTAGAATAGATTTAATTTTGAATAGTTCAATTTAAATCTTATTTTTTAGATATTATATATGATGTATCATATCTGAAAGCATGTTAATTAGATTAATTTTTGATACATGAGATGTATGCAAAGCATGTATTAGTTAGATCTTAAATTGTATGTGTGATATGTTAATTTAAATCTAACTAGTTTTGTAGTTAAATTTATATTTCTGGTTAAGGTGTTCCTCATGGCCGTCCGGTCATAAGAATGAAGTAGGGTTTAAAGGCCCTCTCCTCCCATTCAATGGGGCGTTCATATGACGTGTAGGGGTGCCGCGCGTTTATCCTTAATCAGAAATCAAAACTTACTTTTCTGCAAAACCCTAGATCCTGAAATCCTAGGATTTATTATACATGCTTTATTTATGAATCCAAACTTAATTAATGTATTAAGTTTATGAAATTAAATTAGATCTAAAATTGAGAATTTCAGATCTAAGATATTTTCATAAAATTGGGTTCGAGCTTGGGTAGCTCAATTAGGTCTAGCGGTTGATCAAACCGAATCAAGAGTTGGTTAGGTGGGATCATGAAAGCTAATAATTGACCAGCCTAATAGGATTAAGTCTGGGTCAAAGTCGAATCATATTTAGATGTGACTCGATCAAGTTAAGACCTAATTTGGCTTAGAGGTTAGAGTCTAGATTGTGGCTAACCCAATTAGTTTGGTTCGACAATTTGGTGTCTAAGGTAGGTTTGGCAGATGCGATCGATTAGTTTTTAATTGGGAGCTACTCGACTTGAATGCATTCTTATCGAGTTAATGGCATATCCCTTCCATCGGTCTCACTTACCTGGCCATATGTGTCGATCCAGTTCTGATTTGAGGTGGCTAACAATTCGAGCTAACCCATGCCACTAGGTTAGTCATAATTGTTATGACTATATCAAGTCAAGTTTAAAGAGACCTAAATCAAATCTTCCTAAGAAAATATTAAGTCTAGGTCTTCCACCATTGTGGATGTGTGAGCCCTTTCCGGGGTTGATTGTTCTCGGCTAGTTACAGTGGCTCAGTTGCACTGGGAAGACGCAACCATGTCCATTAGGTATTGGATGCTACGGATTAGAGGATGGGTTGGGCTCAATATTCCAGATATGGTGAGGGACCCAATCAGGAATCTAGTTCGTGCAAATGGTGGGTTTGGCTTAACTAAGGATTGGAGCAATATCCCGGATACGGTGAGCTTCATGAATTAGAGACCAAGTTTTGGGTGCACCATGATTAGAGAATCATTGGACAAGAGTTGTCCACTCATCGGTTGATCCATCACCAATAACTGTTAGGTGAGGTGATGAGCCAGTCGGTAAGACCGCACCACCCACTAGAAATTACTAATCATGGAGATTTTCACATCTCTACCAAGGGAGTATAGGGATTTGAGAAAATAGTGGGAGCCTAATTTGTTTAAAAATAAAAATCCTAAACAAATTGGTTGAGTCTGATTACAAAATCTAACTAGAAACTTTCGACTCTCTACAAGAAACATGTCTGCCTCAAACCCCCTGACCAAAATTCTAGACACTCATAGACTAACTGGACCAAATTTTAAGGACTGGTTGAGGAACTACAGAATTATTCTGGATTCCAAAAAATTAACTCATGTCTTAGACCAGGACCCACCTGCCATGCCAGCATGTCCGACTGCTGAACAGAGAGCATCTTTGGAAAAGTGGACAGACGATGATAACAAAGCCAGGTACTATATGTTGGGTGCAATGTCTGATGACTTGCAGCACCAACATGAAAATATTTTGACTACCCGCCAAATGTTGGCTCACCTACAAGAGTTGTTTGGTGAACAGAGTCGCGCAGCCAAGTATCAAGTCTGTCAAAGACTTTTTAAGGTCAAGATGCGTGATGGGCAGTCAGTCCAAGATCATTATTTGACAATGATCAAGGATCTTGAGGAGCTTGAGAAGCTCGATATCATCTTAGACAAGGATTTTCAGATTGATGTGATCCTTCAGTCTTTGTCCGATGCATATGGTCAGTTCATCATGAACTTTCATATGCATAAGATGCAATGTACCTTGGCCGAGTTAATGAATATGCTGGTAATGGCTGAGCTTTTAATGAAAGGTTCAAAAGGCTCAGTTCTTACTATGGAGCGGACTTCTTCCAAGAGAAAGTCTTTTGGAAAGAAAAAGAAGTCTACGAAGAAGCAGAAGGTGGATGGGAAGAAGAGGAAGCGAAACTATCCTCAGTACCTGGCCACCCTAAAGAACAAGAAGGATGATCCTTCTGGAGGTATGCTCATTATCGAATCTAACCTTACGGTTTCTTCTGCATCCAGTTGGGTACTTGACTCTGGTTCTAGTGCTCATTTATGCACTTCTATGCAGGATCTTGAGGAGAGCAGGAGGCTGAGGGATGGGGAGATGATCCTACGCATCGAAAACAGAGCAAGAGTTGCTGCCGTGGCCGTGGGAACCTACCCTCTGCGATTATCGTTAGGATTAGATTTAGTTTTAAGAGACTGTTATTATGTGCCTGCAGCAAGCAGAAATTTAATTTATGTTTCATGTTTAGCAAAGAAAGCTATGTGAATAGCTTTCATAAGGACCATTGTAATATTTTTTATGAAAATAATAAAGTTGTAAATAGTTTTGTTATTAATGGTCTCTATCAGTTCTACGTTGATGTATCTATTTTTAATATTGAGCAAAATGTGAATGCCATAGAAATTAAAAGGCCTAGAGATAGTCTAAATGATAAGTATCTGTGGCACCTAAGGCTAGGTCATATTGCGGAAGACAGGGTTAACAAATTAAAAAAATTCGGGCTACTGAGTCTGTTGACTTTCGAGTCATATTCAGTTTGTGAATCATGCCTTCAAGACTAAATGACCAAGCTCCCTTTTGTGGGACATGGGGAAAGGGCCACAGACCTACTTGCCCTAGTACATACGGATGTGTGTGGCCCATTTGATATGCCGGCTAGAGGCAACTTTGTCTACTTCATTACCTTTACCGATGATATGTCTAGGTACGGGTATGTGTTTCTAATGAAACATAAGTCTGAAGCCTTTGAAAAATTCAAAGAATTCAGACATGAGGTAGAAAAACAAACAGAAAAGCCTATTAAGGTTCTTCGATCAGATCGAGGAGGTGAATACCTTAGTCGAAAATTTCTAGACTATCTTAAGGACAATGGCATAGTCTCACAATGGACTCCACCTGGAATGCCTCAACTCAACGGGGTTTCAGAATGGAGAAATCGGACCCTATTAGATATGGTCCGTTCCATGATGAGCTTTACGGACCTCCCTGATTTTCTTTGAGGATATTGTCTCATGACAGTAATTTATGTATTGAATAGGGTTTCCTCTAAAACGTTCCTACCACATCGTATGAGATAGACATGGTAAGAAGCCAAGTCTGAATCATCTCAGAATTTGAGATTGTCTAGCTCATGTCAAGAGACAGCAGACGAACAAGTTAGAGTTCAGGTCTTTTAGAGCTCGATTCATAGGATATCCTAAAGAGTCATTAGGATACTATTTTTATATTCTGGAAGACCACAATGTGATTGTGAGTCAAAATGCTATTTTTCTTGAAAAATAGTTTATTCAAGATGGTGGCATCGGAAGAATAATTAAGCTCAAGGAGAATGTCTCCCAAGAGCAACGAGCTAAAGAACCTAAGGAACCTAATCAATTAGAACCAGTCCTAACACAACCTCTTCCACCTCGTAGATCGACTAGGGTTTTCCATCCTCCTGAAAGGTACCTAGGTACCATACAAGAAGATGTAGAGGAAATGTTCCTCACAAAAATGGGGTTCATGGTGATGATCCCAAGACCTATGACGAGGCGATATCAGATATCGATTCCGAGAAATGGTTAGAGGCAATGAGATCAGAAATTGACTCGATGCACTCAAACCAAGTCTGGACCTTGGTAGATCCACCTAAAGGTATTGTACCTATTGGGTGTAAATAGATCTTCAAGAGAAAGATAGGTGCAGATGGGAATGTGGAGACATTCAAGTCTAGGCTCATAGCAAAAGGTTATAGTCAGCGTGAAGGCATTGACTATCAGGATACCTTCTCGCCCGTAGCCATGCTAAAATTCATCCGCACATTGCTTGCTGTTGCAGCCTATTTCGATTATGAAATATGGCAGATGGATGTGAAAACAGCATTCTTAAATGGACATCTTGAGGAAGATATCTATATGGAACAGCCGCTTGGATTCACATCCAAGGATGTTGATCACAAGGTCTGCAAGCTGCAAAGGTCCATTTATGGACTTAAGCAAGCATCTCGAAGTTGGAATACTCGTTTCAATGATGTGATCAAAATATTTGGTTTCATCAAGAACGAGGAGGAACCATGTGTGTTCAAAAAGGTCAGTGGGAGCGCAGTTGTCTTCCTCGTATTGTACGTGGATGATATCCTCCTAATTGGGAATGACATTCCCATATTGACCTCAGTCAAAATATGGTTGTCTAAGGAGTTCTCTATCAAAGATCTAGGAGAGGCATTTTTTATACTGGGTATAAAGGTCTATAGAGATGATCAAATAGGATGCTGGGACTTTTATAGAAGACGTACATAGAGGAGGTGCTAAAGAAGTTTAGCATGAAAAACTCCAAAAGAGGTTTATTGTCTTTTAGACATGGCATTCATCTCTCCAAGAAGATGTGCCCTAGCACACCTGAGGAGATTGAATGCATGAGCAAGATCCCTTATGCTTCGGCAATAGGGAGCCTCATATATGCCATGCTATGTACACAACCTGATATAGCCCATGCTGTGAGTGTCACAAGTAGATATCAGTCGAATCCAGGTGAAGAGCATTGGACTTCTGTGAAATGTATCCTTAAGTACTTGAGAAGGACTAAGGATATGTTTCTAGTCTTTGGGAATGGAGAACTCCAGATTCAGGGATATACAAACTCAGACTTTATGTCTGATATAGATGATCGAAAGTCGACATCTGGGAGTCTGTTCATTTGTAATGGTGGTGCAGTTAGCTGGAAAAGTTCCAAGCAAATGGTGATTGCAGATTCCACCATGGAGGCAGAGTACATTGCTGCATCGGAAGCTGCGAAGGAGAGATTCTGGTATAAGAAGTTTGCCGCAGAGCTTGGAGTGATGTCATCGGATGCCATCCCTCTTTACTGCGAAATAATGGCACCATAGCCCTAGCTAAGGAGCCAAGGTCTCACCAGAAGTCCAAGCACATCGAGCGATGATTCCATCTGATCCGTGATTACCTCGAAAAGGGTTATGTCAAGGTCAAGAGAGTCGACTCCACAGACAATGTGGCAGACCCGCTGACTAAGCCATTGGGCCAACAGAAGATCGAAGCCCATCTTGAGAAGATGGGACTTAGATATGTAGCCAATTGGCATTAGGTCAAGTGAGAGTTTGTTAGATGTGTGCCCTAGATGCCAGATCGGCTGACACATTCATGTACATATCTAAAGGCAAAATTATAATTTTGACTATAAATGAATAAAAGGGTTATTCTTCTATGTTGTTGTGTACATTGTGTCTGTGATACATCCTTTGAGTTAGTGGGAATATTAATTCATATTTTCAAGAGTTGAAAATTTAAGGCATGAATTTACATAACTAACTCATAAACTGCTCCTGACCATAGGATCATCACGAAGATGGTGATCGATCTGAAAGGTTGGTGTACGATCGCTTCCTTAGGGTAGATGAGTCTTGAGTCTATGGTGTGGAGATACTAAGTGAGAGTACAGGTATTCATTGAGAATGAGAGTACTGAGCGTGACCACCTCGAGCAGTCATAAGGAAGTCTACCTTCTCGTTGATGACTAGCTCGATGCTGCAGTTGTGTGTCTAGTTCTTTGACCTGAGATGCATCATCAGTTCACCTTGAGTGTGTTATAGTTTGACTACACCATAACTTGATCTCCTAGCCATCCAGAACCTAAGGTGTATATTGGCTGTAGCATATTCATTGTAGGAACCAGATCGCATCAAGATGGGATCTATCAACCTTGATAGATGAGAGGAGTAGTCCTATGGTGATCGAAAGATCGAGTCCTTAAGCTCATGGCCATGGCAAAGTAAAATAATGGAAAAGAGTTTTCCATTGGGGTTTCACATCGGACTCGGATCGATCGATTGATTCATATGACTGATGTTGGGTTTGACGAGTTCACCTTAACCCTAATTCAATCGAAACTCATGATAGAGGAACTCAATCACACAGGTAGCTGCATCGAGAGGTTCATCTTCAGTTCTGATGGATTGCCACCATATACTGCTAGGTGTCACTGGTGGATTTTGGAAGCAATTAGAATGATTTTGATGATCGATCATTTTAATTGTCTAAATCAAAAGAGTTCTGATCCATCGAAAGGAGTTTCGATGATGTCGATGATGAGATCATGACATGTCTCATTACCATACAGAATTGAACCTAACTGGGTCACACAAATAAGGATTAGGGTCTGGATGTCATCAATTGGCTAGCCCAATTGATTTGGATAAGATCCAATTAGGTTCAAGGAAATCGTGCTAGCACTCGATTGAGCCTAACTTTCTCCTCGTGTAATCTTTTCTGCCTCTACTGAGCCAAATGTGATATGGCTCATCCAAAGAACCTTGGAAAGGTTTTTCTCAGTTTAAATAAAGCTTGTCTAGCTCAGAAAAGGCTTGTCTTAATTCATGAGATGAATTTAAGACAACACCTGTTAATTTCTAGCACCTACCAATTTCATTTTAGGACATCTGTCAAAAGTTGACATATGGGTCTTAAACTGAAGAGGACTTATTGGAAGATTTTTGTGAAGTGTCCACATGCCTAAACCTAATCAAATTGGGTGCTATAATCAGATTATAGCATGAGCTCGATTGGATTTAAGTGGGCGCCCCAAATGGATAAGAACCAAAGAGTCCTGATAAACTTGGACTCTTTGGCGCCACCTTATTTGAGCCTATCCATTGTTGGTGCCAACATAGGAAAGAGCATGAGAATTCTTATCTGATGTGATCACATGACATCACTCCTTCAATCAAAATTTTTTCAGAATTATTAAAATTTTTTGATTGGTCGAATGATGTGGCACTGCGCAGCATACAGGGTCTATATAAACCCTGCTACACCTAGGGTTTCGGGGTAGAACTTGTTTTGTGCAAAAAACCCATTGGCTGCTGCCCTCTCTCCTCTTCTCCACATCCTCCCTGCTCTCCTTTCTCCCCTCTTCACGTCCAAGAAGTTGGACGTTCATCTGGCATAGGTGCAAGGCGTGGTGACGCCTGGAATATAAGGCTGTAGGACTTCTTCGACAGGCTGCTGCTCCAACTTCAGGAAGACTTTTGATTCCTAATTAGATTTAGATCTGATTTTTGGAGCATAGAATCATAAAGAGAAGATGTTCCAGATCTTACCTGAGTGGATACTGGTAGAGGCCAGGCGCTTGCGTGGCTACATCAGAACCTCAGGCAGTGCTGCGATCATCTACAGGGTAATTAGATTACCCTTGAGATATGTCTATGTTTCTCATACTTTTAGATTTAATTTTGAAATTAAAATATCAGATAATAAAATTAAATCTAATAGATATTAGATCTGAAATAGTATAGGATAAAAATTTAAAATTTATTCCGCCCCAGATTTGATGAAATCTGGAAGATCCTACACAGGAAAAAGGCAGTTTTTCCTTCATTAAATGCACATAATAAAAGCAATAGAAATACAATACTTAAGGGGTGGAAGCCTTTGCTATTCACTCTCAATGAATTCCACACTTGATTGCTGCTGGAGAGTGGTTGGTGAAGTACTTAAATACTTCAATCTCTTTTTTAGGGCTAAAAATTACTTTTTTCATATTTAATCTTTGAGCTTGCAAAAATCTTATGATTTTCTACTTGAATAGAGTATTTATAGTTGCTATTTACCCTTGAGAATATCTTAGAATTAATTTAGAGTTGTTGGAGTATATTTAATGCACATTAAATGCATCAAAAATGAGCTGAAAACTAGCTGTTATGCAGCTCATCCAGAATGGAGCATCCCATAGGGCGTCCCACTGGCATTGGGGCATCCCAAATGGCCAGATAGAAAGTTCTGCTTTCTGTTTTGGTCTCAGTCTCAAGAGGACATTCCATGGGGCATCCCAATTACTATGAGGCATCCCAGGTGGGTCGTCCCACAACGTGCCATGACCTAAAATGCTGCGTGCCGGCTGCCAACAGAAGGGGATAACCCTGGTGGGTCGTTCCATCATATTTTAACCTAGTTTTTCATACATTTAAGGTTTGAAACTTATTAGAACTCATCCAAACACTCTCAAATGAATTCAAATCAGTTTGGACACTCTCAAAAGCCTTCAAAACTTCACCAACTTGCTGAAACTTCAACTTTTGGCATATTTGATGAACCTTTTCAAACCCAATCTCTTGGACTACCTGAAACATCATAAAAATAATCTCCAAACATAAAAAACTCATTAGTAGTCTTCTCAAATAGTTTGTAATCATCAAAATCAATTCTTAGAGCAACATATTTTATTTGGGCTAAACTAGATGAGATTGGTTAAGATTCAAATAAGGAAATTAAGAGTCCATATTGCAATGGACTCTTCTCTCTTGCACCACCAATTTTCAATGCCCATATTTCTTCATGCCAAGAGACTTTTTGCATGAGATTTCTTCATGCCAAAAGCTCTTTCCCTTCTCTTTCTCACATTCAAAATTGGATGAGATCTGATTTTAAATTGTATGTTCAAATTAAATTTGAATAAGATATCATATTTGATAAGGTTTGACCTTAGCTATAGCATTGCCACCCACTTCCCTTTTATTCTTTATTTTGTGTGACCAAAAGATGAATTCTTCATTGTGGAAAATCAAATAGGATCTGGTTTCACCATGGAAAAATAAAAGAAGGGGTTTCACATATTTCTTTTGGGCGTGGGAACTGTGAGAGCTCTTTTCATTCGATAGAGTGCTCTTATGGCATGTAGGAGTTATCCAATTCCTACATCATTTTACAAATCATATCAAAAAAATATAATATAATTTATCGATAAATCTAAAAAAAGTGAAGCATTACTTATCTCATACGTATTTCAATAAATTCACATAATTTTAAAAATTTTCTTTCAAAATTCTTTGTTCATTGATCATATCACGATATCCCATAATCAAATATCTACAACCCTATATACGATCAATTTTAATAATTAGAAAGGATATGAATAATTAAAAAAGATAGAATTGATGGATACCCACATCCTATAGTCCAGATTGGTTCGATCATCAAATTTCATCTGATCAAAATTCAATTAGGACATAGATGGTTCAAAGTTTCGCTATCATACCAAATTAGATTTTTAAAGTGATAGGATCGAGATTCCTTCATTAAGTTCATTAATTAAGTAGAGAGAGAAAGTTAGAGGAGAGAGAATTTATGAGGTACAATCCAAATTGATCAGGTGACATAGTCCAACATCACGATTGGTCCAATCAAAATGATCTAATCAAGTCAAAATTAAATCAGTATACAAATAATTTAAAATAAAATCATGGATGATCAAAACTTGTGGTTCATGGTCTGATCAAGGTGTTCGCATACTGCCCGATAACCACAGATCAGGATGCTTTCACTAAAATTATTCAAACTCATCATCACTCTTCTCATAATTCTAAAAAATCTTAGGAGAAAAAAAAATTGAAGCAACTAGAGAGAGAAAGTAGAGAGAGAAAATAGAAAGAAAAAATTAGAGAGAAAGAGTGGAAAGAGAGAGGAGAGAGGGAAGAGAGAGAAATTTCTTTTTCTTCCTTTTCTTTTTCTTTTCTTTTGTTCTTTCCTTTTCCTTTTCTTGTTTTTCTTTTTTTCTTTCTTTTCTTATATATTTATTTATTTTTTCCTTCTCTTATATATTTATTTTTTTTTTCACGATGAAACAGAGGACCGCATCCTCTGTACCTCTCTTCCCATGGAACAAGCAGAATAGGGAACTCCTTGTTCCTGTCCCCAATGCCAAGGCAGGCCTCCTTCCCATCGGGAAGGCTCACAGTCGGAGCAGCAATGCAAGATTGGGACCAGCACCTCAGGTCCGACGACAGCAACCAGCGGCAAAAACCAAAAACAAAAAGGGAAAAATAGGAAAATCCAAATTCAAAGTTTTCAAGAGATATTTTGGTAGTAATTTCAACAAAAATTCTATCAAGCTTCGAGCTTAAAACCCATAGAATTTTGAGGGAAATTGATTAAAGAAATTTACCTACTTTTTGACTAGGATTGATCTGATTCTTGATAGCCAAAACAAGGGTAAACTGCCAACAATCCAAGGAAAAATAAGGGCAGCGAATTGATGATTTTTTGGTGAGGAAAAATGAGGGATTTAAGCCTTTAAATTATCCTTTTAAGGGAGAGAATCTAAGTTTGATTTGGTCTCTTAATCCTAAAGGTTTTAGGATTTGAATCGATGAAGAATTCCTTCAGGAGTTCTTCCATGAGTCCCTTTCCACAGCAACGCACGTGCTGGTCCCTCTTTTTTTTTTTTTTAATTCATACGTGACCTGTTTGGGCCACTTCTCTTGGTGGGTTGGGTCAAGTGGGTTGGTCCAATTGAGCTGGGTATTACAATCAACTAAGCTGAATGTTCATAGTGCACTTCATTAGCAGCCACTGGCAACGCCGCAATTTGGACTTCCTCATCTGCATAAAGTAGAGGAAAAACAAGCCACTCTAGGACTACATTAATCACTTCAACAAGGTGACCTTGGAAGTTTGGAATTTGGATCAATATGTGGCAATGATCGCATTGAAAGTTGGACTTCTTCAAAACTACCTCCTCTTCTCACTCAACTTAAACTATTCGAAGGACTTCAATGAAATGCTGGAGCAGGCAGAGAGGTATGCTCAAGTTGAGGAAGCTTGGGATTAGCAAGAGGAGAACCTCAGTGGCCAATCACAACCAAATGTCGGGCAAGAAAGGAAAAAGGACTATCAGTGAGTGCAACATCAACATGTGGAATAAAGGCCTTGTCGCTCTCAGACCCCACCTCAAAAAAACTGACCTAGATCCCCTACAGCACCATGCTGATCCAGAACTTCTCCATAGAGATTTCACTACTTCACTCTGCTTAACACCTCCTGAGCTCAGATACTAATGGAGATTGAATACCAAGAACAGCTCCCTCGATCGAGGAGGATGATTGCCCTGGCACGATAAAAAAATTCAAGAAAGTATTGCAGGTACCATCGGGACCACGAACATGATACAGAAGAATGCTGGCAGCTCAAGGAAGAGATAGAAGCACTCATCTGATATGGACATCTTCGATGCTATGTCGATGAACAGTGTATCTCGGGGAACCTGCATGGTGAGCCTCCGAGATAGGAAGACCCCCATAGGGACCAACCAATAGCAGGAAAGATCCATATGATCTCTAGGGGGCAACTCGACCATAGTACCTCTAAATCGAGCCGAGCTGAAGAAAAAGAGCCAAAGAAGAGAAAGACTGGCAATGAAATCACCTTCTATAAACCCGATCTGAAAGGAATAAAGTATCCATATGACGACCCTATAGTTGTATCCTTAAATATTTTTAATTATGATGTACACCGAGTCCTAGTTGATAATAGAAGTTTAGTAGATATTTTATTTTACGATGTATTTATTTGTATGAATTTAAATTTTGAGCTACTGATGAAAAGGCACACATCTCTGATCGAATTCTCAGATAGTACAATCCTCGTAGAAGGAACAATCTCCCTCACTATGATAGCTGGACGAGCTCCAAGATAGGCTATCATGGAAATAAACTCCTTATAGTAAAAAGTCTGTCAGTATACAATATCATCTTATATCAGCTTGGATTGAATATTCTCTGAGCTATAGTGCCGACCTACCATTTGATGGTGAAAGTTTCTACCCCATACGAGGTCGGTGAGCTCCAGAGAAATTAGCAACTTGTGAGGGAATGTTATATGGCAACCTTACATGGAGCATCACTAGTGGAGCAATCGACAGACGAGCTTGAGACGCGAGATGAGCTGACTGAATAGAGAGGCCATTCGATGGAAGATCTCATCCCAATGCCAATCGATGAAGATCCAAGCAAAGTTGTCAAGATCGGCTCGAATCTATGTGAAGAGGATCGTCGGCACCTCACATCTTTTCTTCAGGCCAATGCAGACATATTTGCTTGGTCAGTCTCTAACGTGCCAGGCATCGACCCAGAGATCATAGTTCATCGGCTCAATGTGGATCCGACGCATCGTCCAATCAGACAAAAGAAGTGCAGCTTTGCTCTTGAGTGACAAAAGGCCATATAGGAAGAGGTGGACAAGCTTCTAAAGGCAGGGTTCATTCGAGAAGTCTACTACCTAGAGTGGTTAGCCAATATTATCTTGATCAAAAAGGCTAATGGCAAGTGGCATGCATGCATCGACTATACAAACCTCAACAAAGCGTGTCCCAAAGACAGCTATCATATATCTTAGATCAATCAATGGTGGATGTGACCATGGGGCATCAACTCTTATCTTTCATGGATGCATTCTTCAGATATAATCAGACTCAGATGGCTCTCGAAGATGAGGAGAAGATCTCATTTGTTACTGACCAAGATCTTTTTTGCTATAAGGTCATACCATTCAACTTAAAGAATGCAAGTGCGACGTATCAGTGGCTCATCAACAAGATCTTCAAGGAACAGATCGACAGGAACATGGAAGTATACATGGATGATATTCTCGTTCAAAAATAAAGCTGTTGAGCACCACATCATTGATCTCGAGGAAACGTTCACCATGCTACAACACTTTCAAATGAAGCTCAGCCCCAATAAATGCATATTTAGCATCACCTCTGGCACATTTCTGGACTTCATGGTGTTGCAACGAGAAATTGAAGCAAATCCTGAGAAGATTCAAGCTTTTTAAGAGATGAGACCTCTAAGGATGATCAAGGAGGTATAGCACCTAATTGGGAGAATCATGGCTCTGAACAGATTTCTCTTAATATCAATCGAAAGGAGTCATCCCTTTTTCAAAGCTCTCAAACAAGCGAAGAACTTTCTATGGTCAGATGAGTGTCAGGCATAAATTAAAGAGATACCTCAACTTGCCTCCCCTTTAAGCAAATCAGAGCCTAGAGAAGTATTATACTTATACCTTGCAGTTTCACCCTTGACGATCAGTTCAGTTCTCGTCTGGCAGGAGGCTAAAGTGCAAAAGCCAGTCTATTATGTCAGCCTAGTTCTCCATGATGCTGAGATAAGATATACGAGATTGGAGAAGGTGGTCTATACTCTCGTGATATCCTTCAAGAAGTTGCACTCGTATTTTCAAGCACATACAATTGCTGTCCTCACCGACCAGTCGATCAAGTCCATACTTTGTTGACTTGATACTTCGAGGTTGCTAGCTATGTGGGCCATCAAGTTGGGAGAGTTTGACATAGAGTATCTACTGAGACCATCCATTAAAGCTCAGGCATTGACCAGTTTCATTTTGGAATGCACCATTCCGGATGAAGAACAGAATGATGGGGAGACAACTCCGATGACTAATGAATGCTGGGTTCTCCACATCGATGGTTCTTCAAATGCCATGGGCTTGGGAGCTGGACTGATGTTAACTAGCTCAGATGGAGTGGTCATGGAGTATGCATTGCAATTCAAATTTTCCACCTTCAATAATAAAGCTGAGTATGAGGCACTGGTGATCGATTTGAGAATGGCAAAGAAATTGAGAGTCTGACACCTTAAAGTTCATAGTGACTCTCAGCTCATCATTGGTCAGGTTCAGAGAGAATATGAAATAAGAAAGCTGAATATGATAAAATATCTACAAAAAGTCAGGCATCTTGCCTCTAATTTCACCACCATGAACATCCAACAGATATCAAGATCGAAAAACATGCGAACTGACCTCTTATCCAAACTCACGATGCTTGGTATGATCGATTTAAAAAGAAGCTCATACTTAGAAACCCTTGAAAAGTTGAGTATTGAGGAGTCCCCTATGATGTAGATAGATCCTGAGCTAAGCTGGATAGATCCAATCTTTCAATAATTACAAGACGGGATGTTGCCTGCCGACTGAGATGAAGCTAAAAGGTTGAGACATCTCGCACCTTCGTACCTCATATACAATGGGAGGCTTCAGTGTCTCCATCCCTTGGAGCTAGAATATGCCTTATGAGAGGTTCACGAGGAGATTTATGGCAATCACTTGAGGGACAAGACTTTTGCCCACAAGATGCTACGATAAGGATACTTCTGGCTGACCATGTAGAAGGATGCTGCCGACCTAGTGAGCAAATGCGACTAGTGTCAGAGAAATTCAAACATCCAATGCTGACCTTCCACCCCTCTGACTCCTATCACCATGTCTTGACCCTTTGTCCAATGGGGGATGGATATCCTTGGACCTTTCTACATTACGGTGGTATAGAAAAAATTTTTGCTCATTACAATCAACTACTTCATCAAATAAATAGAAGCAAAAGTGTTGGGACTATCACTGAGGCCACAGTTTGCGACTTTATGTGGAAATCAATTATCTACTAATTCAGCTTGCCTCGAGCCATCATCATCGATTACGGGCATCAGTTCGATAATCTGAAGTTCATATGGTTCTGTAAAGGGCTCGACATCTCCCACAGGTTGACTTCGGTAGCTCATCCCCAAAGCAATAGTGAAGCTAAGGTGATGAATAGAACCTTACTACAAGGACTAAAGGTACAACTAGGCCGAGCTAAGGAATTATGGGTTGAAGAACCGTACCATGTTCTTTAGGCATATTACACAACATAATGAGTTTCAATCGGAGAGACCCCTTCAAAGTGGCTTTCGAGACTGAGGCCATTATACCTCTTGAGATCAGCTTGTCCATGCTGTGAGTGAAGGAGTTCGATGAGGATAGCAACTCCATCGGACTAAGAGAGTACCAAGACATGTTGGAGGAAACCCGAGAGCGAGCATGGATTTGGATGGCCAACTACCAACAAAGAATGGCTCGGTCTTCAATTCATGAGTCAAAGAAAAAGTCTTCCTACCTTTAGAACTAGTTCTTCACCAAGCTAAAGTTTCACACTTGACTGAATGATCCAAGCTTACATCAAACTGGGAGGACTTGTACCATGTTGATGAAGTAGTTTGATCGGGGGTATATCATCTTCATCGACTGGATGGAACTCCAATCCCCAAGACTTGAAACTCTGATAATTTGTGTATTTATCATCCCTAAGTTATAATTTTTGTTGAATTAAATAATAAAGAACAACTTTTGTAGATCTACTTATTTCCCCGAACCAATATGTGTCTTCAAATGGTCTCCAAGGGTCTCCAATGTGCGCTCCTCATCTATGATGCATCTCCATATGAATCTTCAATGCATGCTCTTCAACCACAATCGAGGAGTGGAATGCATCTCTAAGTGGATCTCCAACGCATGCTCTTCAGCCACGATCGAGAAGTGGAACATGTCTCCATAGAATGTGTCTCCATACGGATCTCCAACGTGCGCTCCTCAACTATGGCCGAGGAGTGGAGCCGATCTCCATATGGTCTCCAATGTACGCTCCTCATCCATAAATGAGCTGAGCGAAGCACATCTATATGATCTCCTACAAGTTCCTCATCTTTTTACAAGCTAAATGATCCACCTAGAACAACCCGATCTTTTACCTACTGAAGTGTGACAGGGGTCCATCCAGGAACATCGTCAGTTTCTACCCTTCACCATCGGGAAGATGATCTAAAGGCAATGGTTGCAATTCTAACTAAGGACTACTTATGGCTAGCTACGTCTAACTAAGGTTGGGTACCGAACTACATTATGTTTCAGTAGCCAACTTCCACAACTTGACATCATGATATGCGAAGAAAGAAACTTCATTGAAGAAAAATTTCTTACAAGATTTTGGCTGGTCGGATACAAAATACCTTGGCCAATGCTGAGGTTTTCAAAAGGACCGACCAATGACCAAGCCCGAACATGCCCAGGCAAAAGTACAAAAAACTTTAAGGTCCCTTAGGAGCATGGAACTCTCTGGCCTCACTAGGATCTGAGAGGATGATGACCATGGGAGGCTGAGCCGATGCTACATTTTTGACTGCCCGATCTTCTTGAATCAGGCTGAACAGATCTTTAACTCATAGTCCTTCATCTCTGACCTCACCGACCTCCTCATCATCTGACTCCAGGGGTCTTAGGTTGAGATCGAAAAAGTGGTTTCGAACCTTTTCCTTGAAGTCTGTGATCCCCTATAGATATGAGTCAGAGCCGAACTCCACCCTGATCTTGTGGAATTCATTCGAGGAGTGGAAGGCTTCGATCGTAATGACTTTGGTGGCCTCCAGCTTTTCCTTCCATTTGTTTTTTTTTGTGGACAATCGAGCTTCTGCATCGCTTTGAGCCTTGGTGAGCTCAGATTTAAGTCACTTTACCTCAGTAGTCAGCAACCTATTCTCATCCTCAGCCTTTAGTCTCGAGAGTTGGGCATGATCCACCCTTCAAGTGGCCTGAGCAGCCTTCACCTCGACCTCCTTGGAGATCTATCAAGCTTCCCTGATCATTTTGGCAAAATCATCCATGTGATGATCGAGCTAAAAAAATGGGGGGGAGAAAGAGAGAGATCAGCAAGATCGGAAGAGTCGAGAATCGATAGAAGATCGTCCCTTGCCTGAAGCAAGGTAATATTATCAATTTGAGTAAAGATCGAGTAACCGATAATCACTGATGCCCTTCCTACTATCTTGGATCTCGACATCCGATGGGGCTCCCACCAGAGTAGGAATCTAAGCTGGTAGGTCGATTGGGTGCAACGGCATTCACACAAAAATTTGGAAAGTACCTAAACTCTATTGTGATAATGAAGCTAAAGGGTGGGGGACTACATCCCCTAGGATGGCGGACCTGAGGGGCTACACATCCCTCAGCGTCGAGGACTCCTTCCTTGGGAGAGCGCTACTGGGCCCTGAGGAAGTGCTAGCCGCAAGCTAGGCAAGGACAACCTCAGTTCAGTCGCACTTAGGAGCTAGGGTCGTGCTTGCCTTCTTCCTTTTGGTGGCATGGTGAAGAGCTTCAACATCCTCATGTCTCATTTCTACATGAAAGATGAGGTTAGTTAAAAGAAAAGAAAATTGAACTGAAGGAGATGCAAAAACACTTACTCGCAGAGTCGGTCGGACTTAACCTGACCTTGAACAAACACTCCTTGGTAAGGAGCTTGGACAATGGAGGAATGAGACTGAAGATTTATATCAATGTCTTCTCCTCGACATCCGATAGCATAGGAGTTCTAACAATCGACCTATAAGATCGACCCTATGACGTATTGAAGTCCCAGGGTTGCTCGATCGAGATAAAGAAAAACCACTCCTTCCAACTATGAATCAAAGAAGGAGCACCTCGAAAGAGATGTCATCGCTTTCGAAGAGAGGCATACCACCATCCGACCTCTACAGGATGCTCCTTCCAAGTGAAGCATGCTCTAAAGAGATGGGAGGTCGGTTTCACCCCGAGGAGAAGACAATGGATGAAGAAAGCTAAAATTTGATGTCATACGTTCGGTGCTATGCTACAGGGGCTTATTTAGTATAAGTTAAGAAATTCTACAACTAAGTAATGGAAGGATAGCCCAAAGCCGACCTTCAGTGATTCCTCGTAAAGGCCTATTCGACCTTGATGCGGCAGAGCTATGCACTCCCTGGGAATGGTGACCTCTAGTCTAAACTGGGTCGAAATTTGGTACTTCAATCTAAGGATCTCCAAGTCCTCTGAGGTGAGGATGGAGTTCACCCTAAATGGACCAAAGTCTGGTACTTCACTTGCTTTGGGCCTATCCGAAGAACAGGCTATCTCAAACTCAAGATCCACACCTCTCACATCATCACCCGAACTCAGGAGGATGGGGACGAACTCGACATACTCATGGTAGTGATGACAGGGAATTGACCTATGAAAGTTATGCGGCCAAGCAAGACAAGGGATGAAGAGGGGCGATCGAAGCTCGACTTCAATTAAGAAACCAAGCAAAATCTCCAAGTGCCAGAGTTCCCCATCGAATAGCAAAAATAGTAAAAATAAAGTTACAGTGGCCCCTATTTATAGGGATCTTGGATGGCTCCGATCTATTGTCGACTTACCTCCCCCCATCGATGATCGTAAAATGGCAGCCCATGATTGGTTAGAACATGGCTCTCATGGATCCGATGATTCCATGGTCCAGAATTGAAGATGGTTTGCCTTAGAAAATCGATCTTCGATACATGTCAATAGAAGACAGTTCAACGAAGTCAGCTCAACCTTGGATTGGTAATCTCTTCGCTCGATCTTGTACAAGTTCGACCTCGAGAGTGGGGGGCATCTGTTATAGATTTGTACCTCAGCCTCGACTGTAACATCCTCAGGGCTGATCGAGCTATGGGAGATGGACTCCTATTAGATCATGGGTTATGACAGACATGAAGGTCATCGGATACCACCTATTGAGTTAGCAATGGTTTCTGATTCCTCGCCCCTTACCCTACTCACCTCAATCTTGGATGATCTATCATAGCTCATCCATGGTCGAGCTATGTTCTCTTTTGACATGGTCTGCCTCTCATAAATTGAAAAAGTCTAGATAGAGAAGAATTTTTTCATGATTGAGTCTCTTGCAAAAGAAAATAACTTCTCTGAATCAATCTGCACACCAAATCCAGAAAGCTATCCAGACTCCAAGATGGATACAACTCTAACTCCTTCCCTATAAATAAATGGGCTCCAACCCTCAAAGTAAGTTCTCCACTCCTTGCTCTCTCCCTCTCATTGTTCTCCATCTTCAGACTTGAGCGTCGGAGGGTCTTCACCAGAGAATACCCCAATGAGGGCTTTTTGTAAGTATTCAAATGGAGCTCCAGTAGAGTCCCACCTCAGCCATCTCCACCTCGATGTCCGATGGGGGGGAGAATTAGGAGCAATAGCACCCATGATCTCATCTCCATTCTCCTAAAACAACAAAATTTTTCCTATAAAATGAGAAAAACCATTATACTATGGATAACTAGTCTTATGATTCATGATCGACAAGAAATGAACTAGGGAACATGCCCTCAAAAATAATAAATAAGCAAAACAAAAATTACAAGTTTCATTCGTAAGCACGATTGATCAAGTGTGATATTGATGGTAATTGATGAATGGACATGAGTTCTTATAAGATAAATTTAATTAGATTTGTTTAAGATGCCGATCATGATAATAAAGAGCAAACAAATACAGTGTGCTTATGGTGATGTTGTAGATGGTTGATAGATGGTGGAATGTGGCAAATTGAGATGATCTTCCAATGTCTCATACATATGGCATTGATGAGGTCTCTATCATTGATAAATGCAACCACATGGTCGCCATCATCCTTCAACATGTCTCCTAGGCCTTGCTAGTGGAAGTGGAAACGTCAAACACAACGATCAATCGAGCATTCTTATCTAAAATGGAAAGAATCATTTCCAATTAGGTTCTTAGATCAAGTTAGGTTATCAGCTCAAGTCAAGCAGGATCTTGCTTTATGTTAGGTCGAGTCATGATCTAACAATCGATAGGCATAGATAAGAGGCTCCCTCTGGTGGGACCCTACTCACAAAACACACTACCACCAACACATTGTGATGGTTGATGAATACTTAATTTAAGTCACTAGAGGCACTAAATATTATAATAATTGATGTTATTTTATTGAAATTTGATGCTCTCTAGTTTATTTTGCAAGTAATTGAAAGTTTGAGTTCATATGACTCAAATTAGACTCAAATTAGATCAAACTTGAGTGAACCAAGCAATCAGCTCCTATTTCAGTGTGAACACGACTTAAAGATCAATGGAGAAGAATCAATATGAAGATCCAAGGATCTTTATTCATGCTCCCACCTCTCTTTTCATGAAACCCTAGCCTCTCCACTCTATAAATAGAACCCCAAGGCCTCCATCTTCTTTAATCAAGCCAACCCTAAGTTCTCTTCAAGCTTCTCTCTTTCTCTCTCCCTCTTCTTCTTCTCCATAAGTCTAGGGGAGGTACTAACCCTAGCACGATATCATATTCCTCCATAGATCTCTTTTTCACATTTCATCAAATCTAAGAGAGATCCTAATCCTAGTGTCGCTACTCTTTCTCTTTTACATACCCGCTTCCCTCAATATTTTTTCCTTGGAGTTTCTAGATCAAGCCTTCTAGCCATCCTGCCGCTATCTGTATGGAGGAAGATGAAGGATTCAAGGAGACACATCCACTATCGGATGCAGCAAAAAGATCAACTTGATTCAGTTGTCTTGTATCATAATTTTATTTTTTTTCTTTATGTATGCTTCTTTATTTGATTAATAAAAAATAATTTTATTATAATTTCCATGCTTCTTTCTTAGTTTCTTACAATCATTATTCTTTTCTTTTATATTTTTAAAACAATCAACTAAGATCTCTGCGGATACGATCCCGACTCATCCTATCTACATAGTAGTGAGTAGGGTTAATTTTGATGTGCTATGACATGCATCAAATTTTGGTGCCATTGTCAGAGATCTTAATGTGATTGTTTTGAAAAAAAATTAAAAAAAAAATCTATAAAATAATAAAAAAATATTTTACTATTTTCTAGATTTTTATTTCTTACTTTAGATTGCTTGACTACCTTATATACTTTACTGCTTTATATTTCTAGTTGATTATTTTCTTCTCTTATACTCTTGCTTTCCATTCTTTACTTTGCTGATTAGTAGTTTGCCTTTTATTGTTAGTCAATTTATTTTGATTGCTTAATTACCTTCTATTTATTCTTTTTAAAAAAATTTTGTCTTATATTGCTTTTCGTATATGGTAGATTTACTATTTTATGTCTAAATTTTTTTATTTGCATGCATAGAAAAATTTTTTACTTTCTATAGCTTGATGATCTATTGCTTTCTATAGGTTAGAATAATTTACTGCTTTATATAATTAGTGATTTTCTGCTTTCTTAAGTAGATTAGATTCTTTATCTTTTATTTAGATTACATAGTTACCTTTTATTTTTAACTGTGAGATTACTTTATTTGCATAGTGAGTAATTACCTTATTTATTATTGCCCATTATTCCTAGTGATTTATTACTTTCTATAGCTTAGAATAATTTATTGCTCTAAAAGTAGATTTGATTTATTGCTTTATTTATAAACTACCTACTTGCCTTTTAATCTTAGCATTATTTACTTTCTATTTAATTAGATTTACTAGAACTTTTTATACCTAATTAACCTAATTTAAAACTTACCTCTTACTCCTTCTTGCTTAAAGATAACATAATATAAAAAGAATACAAAGATACCACATAACACTTGACTAATATAAATAAACTAATTAAATCTTAAAAGCTACTTAATATGTTTCGATACTTTTTCTTTTTACATTGCATATTTTCATAAAAATCTTAAGGGCAAAATCTTAATCAACATAAGGTAGAGATTTCATCACCCTTTCTTGACCCACAAACCACCATCTTGTAATCGTATTGACCTAAATCTCTAATTTAAAACCGATTAGACATTGACCCCTAAGGATCTTCGAGCTTAGTAGGATAAGGAATCCTAAAAGTTGGACCAGATTCAGGTTAGTTAGTTTAACTGGTGTCTAGGAAAGTAGTTCAGAGATTACATTCTGAAGGAAGGTGGTTCATTAATTGGTTTTGTTCGCATACCTGATCAATGCAGTTGGTGTCTAAGGAAAGCAACGGAAGGACCCCCACTAACCTTACACTTATCTGGCCAGTTGAGCGGCTAGTCTGCTACTTGGAGTGCTTGAAGATAACCTTGGCAGTTAGGAGCCATCTAGATCTAGGGTAACCCATAGATAGGATTGATTGAACCACTTGATTGTTAACTAAAAATATCAAATCTAATTAATTCTTCTCTATCATTTTAGCATTAGAACTCCTTAGGTTCTCTTCTTTAGAACTCTTTTCCCACTTCCTTTTCTCTTCTCCTCTTTTAAAAAAGAAAAAAAAAATTTATTGAAATTAAAACTCGATGAGATCTTTTGGGTGCATGCTAGGACGTCGATCATTACAATCTGATTTACACCCATTAGACCTAGAGCTAAAAAGAATGATTCGAATAAACCAAATTAAAACCATGGATCCAAAATAAGAGACTGACCCACCATAACAATTGAGGGAGTATTTTAATCCCTCATCTTACACCTACTCGCCATGTATCCAGCCTCCTTCTGTGGAGGTGGCACAATATGAAATCAAGTCTAGCATTATTCAAATGCTACCATCATTCTATGGACTGACAAATGAGGATCCGTATAAGCACTTGGATGAATTTCTTAAGATATGCTCCACAGTAAAAATCCAAAACTTCTTCGATGATGTCCTTAGGTTGAAACTGTTTTCTTTTCCACTTAAGGACAAAGCCAAGCATTGGTTCCCTAGATTCCATATTCATTTCAACTTGGGACCATCTTTAGAGAGAATTCCTCAAGAAATACTTTTCAATTAAAAAAATAAATCAAATTAGAAAAGCCATCATTAGTTTTTTCCAATTGGATGGTGAACTTTTTCATGAGACATGAGAAAGGTTAAGACACCTTATTCGTAAATGCCCCCACCACGCTATCTCCAAATGGCAACTTGTTCAGTGTTTCTATCATGGTCTATTGAAGAAACACCGATAAATGATCGATGCATCGTGTGGTGGGACATTCATGCTAAAGAGTGAGGATGAGGCTTGGTAGCTTTTTGAAACACTTAGTGAGAACTCCCTGCATCATATCTCTACCATCTCTAGAGAACAACCCATGTCTTAACAGAAAAGAGGTGGAATCTATCAGATTAAAAATGTTATGGATATCTACAGTAAGATAGATGAGTTGTCCCAAAAATTAGACCATCTTCTGAATACTAGACACTCTTCGACTTTACCTAATTTAGTCTAAGATGTTTGTGCATTGTGTGCAAGCCCGACCCATTTTTTTAGTGAATGTCCAACCGCACCTTAATTTTTTGAGTTTGTGCACGAGCAGGTCCAGCAAGCTCAAACTCAACAAGCTCATAGACCAGAAAATGATCTATATTTGAACAATTATAATCCTGACTGGAGAAACCATCCAAATTTTTTTTGAAGACCACAGCCAGTAGTTGACCCTGCTGTACCTAGATCTAACTATCAGGACCTGACATATAGGCATGGACCATACCATTAGTTTCAAAATGCTCCTCAACCGTCTACCACTGGTCACAGCTCAGCGTTTGAGGAGAAGATTCTAAAAGTGCTAGAATGATTAGAAATCAACACCCAAATCCTTAACTCCCACATGCAATCCATTGCTAAGCTAGAGACCCAAATAGGTCAACTAGCAACCGCTGTCAGTAGGAACGAAGGAGGAAAATTATCTAGCCAACTAGAGAGCAATCTGAGAAGGCAATTCATAGTTGAAAGCTCCAATACTCCAGATACCTTTTCTGAACACACCAAATCAATCATGACTCTCAAAAGTGAGAAAGTCATTGAACATATGAGTAAAACCAATGAGACCGACCCTAGACCTCTGACCAAGCCCGAATCACCCAAGAACAAGGAGGATCCAAAAGTAGAGAATAGACCAACTGCACCAGAATCACCTTACTTGCCTAAAGCTCAATTTTTAAGTGCCCTAAAAGCCCCTACTCCTACGGATAAGAAGGGAAAAAGACTCAACGAGATGTTAGAATTATTTAAGCAAGTCCAAATTAATCTCCCCTTCTAGATGCAATCAAACAGGTCCCAGTTTATGCAAAATTTTTGAAGAAATTATGCACTCAAAAATATATATCTCGATCACAACTCTCGAAAAAATTATGCCTCACTGAATAAACTAGCTCTGTATTCCAGCACGCTACCCCTCCAAAGCTTAAAGATCTAGGTACCCCTACCATTTCTTGCATTATAGGAGACTTTCACATCGAACAAGCTCTCCTGGACCTAGGGGCCAGTGTGAACCTTTTACCTAGCTCGGTTATGAACTTTTTGGATTTGGAGAACTGAAATCCACATCAGTCACTTTACTGTTAGCTGATAGATCAATTAAGACACCACATGAGATGATCAAAGATGTTTTGATCAAAGTAGATGAGTTCTATTTTTTAGTTAATTTTCTAGTCCTTGACATAGAACTGAGTGGCAATCCAAGGCAAATTCTCATTATCTTTGGCAGACCCTTCCTAGCTACGGCAAATGCATGCATCAATTATAGGATAGGAGTCATGAACATATCATTTGGGAATAAGAAATTGAGACTGAATGTATTCAGTGCATCCCAGGGACCATCAACTGATAGTTGCTTCGAGATAGATACATTCAAGGACATCATAGAGGAAGCAACATCAATGATTTTTGCACATAATTCCTGAGACACCCACTTGACACACTTTGGAGTGGATGACTATGATATAGAGAGAGGTAGTGAAGAAGTAAATATTCTAGTTGATACATCAAATGCTGAAACTACTCCTCCTTGGATAATCAAGTACAAGCCATTGCCTGCATTAGCCAATACACCTATAGTCCCATCATTAGAATCACCACCTACACTAGAATTAAAGTCACTTCCAGTCGCACTCAAGTATGCATTCCTAGGACCTAATGACACCCTCCCAATGATCATTTCATCAGACTTGACCCCAGATCAGGAAGCACAATTGGTTGGTGTTCTGAAAAAAAATAAAGAGGCTATCGGCTGGTCCATTATCGATCTAAAAGGAATTGACCCCTTCATCTGTATGCACCACATTCATTGCAAGGTAGCTGCCAAACCCCATCGAGACATGCAGAGGAGACTGAACCCAAACATGCAGAAAGTAGTGAAAAAAAAGGTGGTAAAATAGTTAGATGCTGGAATCATCTACCCCATATCCGACAGTAAATGGGTCAGTCCTATCCAAGTAGTACCTAAGAAATCAGGTATTACTATGGTGGAGAATGAAGAAGGTTAATTGTTCTCCACTCCCACACCATCTAGCTGGTGAGTATGTATTGACTATAGAAAACTAAACGCTGTTACTAAGAAGGATCATTTTTCATTACCCTTCATAGATCAAATCTTAGAACGGCTAGTGGGTCAATATTTTTTCTATTTTTTAGATGGTTATTCAGGGTACAATCAGATACCTATATTTTTGAATGACTAAGAGAAAACCACCTTCACTTGCCTCTATGGCACTTTTTGCTTTTCGACATATGCCATTCGGGCTCTGCAATACACCCGCTACATTTCAACGGTGCATTTTGGCCATTTTTTCAGATATGGTAGACAAATATCTTGAAGTTTTCATGGATGATTTCTTCATGTTTGGAACCACCTTTGAGGATTATCTTCATAACCTCTCCAAAGTCCTTAAGCACTGCACGAAAATAAATCTGATTTTAAGTTGGAAAAAGAGCCATTTCATAGTTCGGAAAAGAATCATATTGGGATATATTGTTTCTGAAAGGAAGATTGAGATAGATAAAGTCAAAATCGAGGTCATTTCAAAACTACCACCCTCTACTTCGATTCGACAAATATGATCCTTCCTAGGTCATGCTGAATTTTACTGATGCTTCATTAAAGATTTTAGCAAAATATCGAGATCCTTGTGTAATCTGCTAGCCAAAGACACGCCATTTGTCTTTAATGAAGAATGTCTAAAAGCCTTCCACACATTACGAGCAGCCCAGACAACAGCATCCATAATAAAATCCCCTGATTGGTCCTTTCCATTTGAAATCATGTGTGACACTTTTGATTTTGCAATAAGGGCCATCTTAGGTCAAAGAATCAGTAAGCAGCCACATGTGATCTATTACACTAGCAAAACTCTATCCGATGCCCAATTGAACTACAACACGATAGAAAAAGAGCTACTAGCGGTGGTATTTGCCCTTGATAAATTTTGTTCATATCTGTTAGGGTTTAAGATTCTAGTATATTCTAATCACGTGGCTCTGAAACATCTGCTCTCAAAGAAAGATACTAAACCATGATTGATCAATGAATCCTTTTGCTTCAAGAATTTGATCTAAAAATTTGAGACAAGAAGGGGTCCGAAAATATGATCGCTAATCACATTTCCAGAATTTTAGTTGATCATACGATAAGTACAGAAAAAGTTAAGGAGAAATTCTCTGACGAATAATTTTTTGCAACTACCTCTGACCAAATCTCATGATTTGCCCATATCGTTAACTATTTGGCAACAGGACAAGTTCCTCTCTATTGGACAAAATAGGAGAAAGATCGATTCTTCTCACAGGTCAAATATTATTATTGGGAGGAACCTGAATTGTTCAAACATTATCCTAATCAAGTGATTTGATGTTGTGTCCCTGAGAGTGATTATCAAAGTATACTTATCTTTTGTCACTCTCATGCATGCGGGAGATATTTCAATGGGAAGAGAACAACCACGAAAGTGTTACAAAGTAGGTTTTACTGGCCGATATTGTTTAAGGATGCACATAAATTTTGCCTTGAGTGCTTGCACTGTCAGTAGATAGGGAACATATCTAGAAAAAACATGATGCCCCTATCTCCCATTTTAATTGTGGAAGTTTTTAATGTTTGGAGAATCAATTTTATGGGCCCCTTTCCTCCATCCTATGGATATGAATATATTTTGGTTGCGGTAGATTACATATCCAAATGGGTTGAGGCTACAGCAACCAGGATGAATGATCACAAGGTGGTAATCAAATTCATCCAATAGAACATCTTAAGTCGATTCGGTTGCCCAAGGGCCATTATTAGTGATAGAGGTGCACACTTCACGAATAGACACTTTAAAAGTTTAATGAAAAAATACAGAATCACTCACAAAGTTGCCACACCATATCATCCCCAAACTAGTGGCCAAGTGGAAGTCTCTAATAGGGAGATCAAATGAATTCTTGAGAAGACGGTTAGGCCTAATCGAAAAGATTGATCTGGATGATTAGACAATGCATTATGGGCCTATCGTACTGCATACAGGACCCCGATAGGAATGTCTCCTTACCGACTCATTTTTGAAAAAGCCTGCCATCTACCAGTAAAGCTAGAACACCGTGTATTTTGGGGTATAAAGCAATTCAATTTCGACATGAAAAATACGAGTAGTAATAGGATACTACAATTGAATGAATTAGAAGAGCTATGCAATGAAGCATATGAGAGTTCACGAATTAATAAGGATCGAACTAAGGCTTATCATGATAAATACATTTCACGAAAAATGTTTGAACCTAATCAAAAAGTGTGGCTTTATAATTTGAGGTTATGACTATTCCCTGAAAAACTCTGTTCACATTGGGATAGATCATATATCATAACTCAGGTATTCCCTCATGGAGCAATTGAAATCAAAGATCCTAAATAAGGAAACACCTTCAAAGTAAATGGCCAACGATTGAAACAATATGTGGATGAAATCAAAGATGGCGAGCAAGTTGACTCAATTGAATTGCAGGATCCAATCTACAATTGAACTTTGGCTTGGTTTAGCTGAAGACCTTTGTTGGGTATAAAATACCCCCAGCCGAAGTCCTCAACAAAATCAACAACTCCGCCAGCAAGGCCGATCTTAAAGGCAAGCTTCGTCCGGACTCCTACGGGAGCCGGACTTCGCCCTCGACTCCAACGGCTGCAAAACAGACTGCGTCCGGACTCCTACGGGAGCCGGACTCCGCCGACGACTTCAACAGCAAGGGGATTCCACCCGGACTCCTATGGGAGCTGGGCTCGGTCCTCAACGTCAACTGCTGGCAAGCTTCGTCCGGACTCCTACGGGAGCCGGACTTCGCCCTCGACTCCAACGGCTGCAAAACAGACTGCGTCCAGACTCCTACGGGAGTCGGACTCCGCCGACGACTTTAACAGCAAGGGGACTCCGCCCAGACTCCTACGGGATCCGAGCTCGATCCTCAATGTCAACTGCTGGCAAGCTTCGTCCGGACTCCTACGGGATCGGACTTCGCCCTCGACTCCAATGGCTGCAAAATAGACTGCGTCCGGACTCCTACAGGAGCCGGAATCCGCCGATGACTTCAACAGCAAGGGAACTCCGCTCGGACTCCTACGGGAGCCGGGCTCGGTCCTCAACGTCAACTACTGGCAAGCTTCGTCCGGACTCCTACGGGAGCCGGACTTCGCCCTCGACTCCAATGGCTGCAAAACAGACTGCGTCCGGACTCCTACGGGAGCCAGACTCCGCCGACGACTTCAACAGCAAGGGGACTCCGCCCGGACTCCTACGGGAGCCGGGCTCGGTCCTCAATGTCAACTGCTGGCAAGCTTCATTCGGACTCCTACGGGATCGGACTTCGCCCTCGACTCCAACGGCTGTAAAACAGACAGCGTCTGGACTCCTACGGGAGCCGGACTCCACCGACGACTTCAACAGCAAGGGAACTCCGCCCGGACTCCTACGGGAGCCGGGCTCGATCCTCAACATCAACTGCTGGTAAACCCCGTCCGGACTCCTATGGGAGTCGGGCTTCACCTTTAACTTTGATTACAGGAAGACTCCACCCGGATTCCTACAGAGGTCGGACTCCGACCGCTGTCGAGCTTCAGCCGATAGATCTGCGCCCCTTGGCGGCCCTGCTCCACTTCCTACAACGGATCCCGCACTGCTCCATCACCCCTGACAGGCCACAGTAACGGTCACAGCCCTGCTCCACTCTCTACGGCGGACCCTGCGTGACCCCATTACTCTCTGACAGGCTGTATCAACGGTCATGATTCTGCTCCGCTCCCTGCGGCAGGTGTTGCGTGACTCCACTACTTCATGGCATGCCGCAATAACAGCCACGATCCTGCTCCACTCCTCGCAACTGATTCCACGTGGCGAGCTACGGCGGTAGCCACGATTCCGCTCCACTACCCTTCGCAATAAAGTCCCCCTGACTACGAGCGGCCCACTACCAGACGGTTACAAACGTCGCCATCAATCCGTTACCTCCTCCATCTATAAAAGAGGGACCTAGATACGTTATTCTATAAGCTCATTTCTTATTTCAAAACTCTGCTAAATTCTCCGTTCGAGCACTCCATTCTTGTTGAGGTAGAGAACTGACTTGAGCATTGGAGGATCTTGCCGGAGCAACCCCACCTCCGGTTTAGACTTCCTTTGCAGGTCCCGACGGCGACCGCGACTTCTCCGACTCTAGCTTCTCCGGCGCAAGCAGATTTTTGCACCAATAGGATTGGCACTAGAAGGAGGGCGAACCCTTGCAGTACCCTTGTTCTTAAAGGAGTGTTCAACGGAGCCACCTCCGATCGTCTCTCCGACACCCACTCCTAATTTTCCCCCGTGAGATCCACGCTCGATGCCTCCACGTAAGGCGTCCACACGACGGTCCACGGCCTCCGCGGCCAGATCTCAGGCTCCGGCCTCCCCTCCTGTTTCCCAGCCTCTTCCTCCTCCTCCAACGGCGGTGGTCGGTGCGGGGCAATTTGACTTGCTGGCACAGCAGGTCAGAGGCCTCATCGAAGCTGTGCAAGCAATGCAGCAGCAGCAACCGCAGGCGTCGGTGCACCCGGAAAGGACATCTCCGAAATGTCAGAACCCGGCGGCGGGGCGGGCCACCTGGGCCAGCCGCCCCATCCTTCCCGGGAAAATAAATCCGAGGGTAGAGAGCCCTCAATCAGACCACGACTCCACCCCTGGAAGATCCCTGCCCCCGCTCTGCCAGAGGACCCTCGAGACTCGAAGTCGAGAGGATTTCCTGGACCGGAGGCTCCAGGAGATGAACCGGTGGATTGAAGAACTCCGCCACGCACCTCCCGCTCATGGTGAGGATATTTGTACTGACCCTCCCTTCTCTCAAATGATCATGCAGGAATCGATCCCGCCAAACTTCAAGCTTCCCCAGTTCGAAAGCTACGACGGGACTTCAGACCCGGTTGATCATCTGGAGGCCTTCTGGATGATGATACTGCTTCACGACGCTCCTGACGCCATTTTATGCGGGCTTTTCCGTCTACTTTGAAGGGAGCAGCGAGGAACTGGTACTCGACTTTGAAGCCGGGTACCATCTTTTCCTTCGATCAAATGAGCCACCAATTTGTGGCCCATTTTGTCAGCAGCCGCGCCCCCGGAAGGGTTCGGAGTCCCTCATCAACATCAAGCAGAGGGAAGGGGAGTCCATACGGGCCTACGTCAACCGCTTTAACATCGCGGCGTTGGAGGTCCGAAACTTGGACCAATCAGTTGCCATGGCCGCCCTGAAAGGTGGCCTTCAGAAGAATGATCTTTTGTTCTCCCTGGAGAAGAAGTACCCCAGGGATTTTGCCGATTTACTAGCTCGGGCTGAAGGATACGCCCGAGCGGAAGAAGCCTTCAAAATGAAGGACGAAGAGACAGCAAGGGAGCGGCAAGCGGGAGATTCGAGTAAGTCCGCAGTTGAGAAAAGGCCAAAGGAAGCCCGGCCGCGTTCCCGATCCCCTCCTGGACATAAGCGCACCCATACTCCACCCCGGGCACGCAGGCAGAGAAGCCCGGACCGTGGGGTTCGGCGGGGCTCCCCACCAGGGAGATTTCGCAACTACGCCCCCCTCAACGCCTCGAAGGCCCAGGTATTAATGGAGGTCAGGGAGCAGCTCCCTAGATCGGAGAGGATGCGCACACACCCCTAGGCTGGAGAATACCAAAGCCGATCTTCTCTCCAAGCTGGCGACATCGGCTCCGACCGAATTGCCCAAAGGCATCCTTTTTGAAGTTCTGAAACATCCGAGTACGGAAGAATCGCGGCCCATAATGGAAGTCGACCACGAGCCCAGCTGGGTCAACCTGTTGATAACCTATCTCAGAGATGGAGTTCTCCCCCAGGACGCGAAAGAAGCTCGAAAGCTCCGAAATCAAGCCTCTCGGTACATCCTTTATGAGGGCAAATTGTATAAAAGATCATACTCCTTGCCCCTCTTAAGATGCGTCTGGCCCTCGGAAGCTGACTACGCTTTGTGGGAAGTGCACGAGGGAGCTTGCGGAAGCCATTTGGGAGCCAGATCTTTATCCCACAAGTTACTCCACCAAGGATACTGCTGGCCAACGATGCATCATGATTCGATTGAGTATGTCAAAAAGTGCGATCGATGCCAGAGATACGCCAACGTCCAGAGACAGCCCGCCACCGAGCTCACACCTTTGAGTGCCCCATGGCCTTTTGCACAGTGGGGGATGGACATCCTTGGCCCCTTTCCCATGACGTTCGGACAAAGGAAGTTCCTCCTTGTAGCGATCGACTACTTCACCAAATGGGTTGAAGCCGAACCACTAGCAAAAATCACAGAAGCGAAAGTGCAAGATTTCGTCTGGAAGTCAATTGTGTGCAGGTTCGGTTTGCCTAGAACCCTAATCACTGATAATGGACGGCAATTCCGGGAGCAAGATTCATCGAATTTTGTGAAGATCTAAACATCTCCCACCACTTCACTTCAGTAGCCCATCCTCAGGCGAACGGCGAAGCTGAGGTGACTAACAGAACCCTTTTGCAGGGGATTAAGACAAGGCTTGAAAAAGCAAAAGGAACTTGGGCGGACGAGCTTTATCATGTGCTATGGGCGTATCGAACTACCCAGAGGTTACCTACGGAGGAGATCCCCTTTGCTTTAGCCTTCAGAATGGAAGCCGTCATCCCGATCGAGCTTAAACTCCCGTCGGCACGAGTCGTAGCATTCGACGAACACCAAAATTCACAAGGTCTTAGAGCCAACCTCGACCTGCTGGAAGAAAGATGGAAGATCGCTCAGGTTCGAATGGCAGCCTACAGACAGAAAGTTGCTCGATATTACAATGCCCGGGTCAAGAACAAAGCCTTTAAAGTGGGAGATCTAGTGCTTCGACGATCTGCTGTCTCGCAACCTCAGGACCGGAGGAAGCTCGTCCCAAACTGGGAGGGACCTTATGAGGTCAAAGAAGTAGTCCGGCCCAAAACTTATTATCTTAAGGAGCTCGGAGGGGCCGACCTCCCGCGACCATGGAGCTCAGAAAACTTGCAGATGTACTACCAGTAACTTCACTTTAATCAATGATCGCATACCCATACATCTTTGGACAATTCAAACAAACTGTATCAAAAACAAAAGGGCAACCTCATAAAGCTGAAGGCCCGGTTCCATTTAGACCGGATGGGGGGAGAGGCCTTACAATGCCCATATGTGCCCCCACAGCCCTGTTAGGGACAGGGGGAGAACCTCGCCCTAACTTGAGCAAAGTCAAAGGCCCGGTTCCATTTAGATCGGATGGGGGGAGAGGCCTTACAACGCCCATATGTGCCCCCACAGCCCTGTTAGGGACAGGAGGAGAACCTCGTCCTAACTTGAGCAAAGTCAAAGGCCCGGTTCCATTTAGATCGGATGGGGTGAGTGGCCTTACAACGCCCATATGTGCCCCCACAGCCCTGTTAGGGACAGGAGGAGAACCTCGCCCTAACTTGAGCAAAGTCGAAGGTCCAGTTTCATTTAGACCGGATGGGGGGAGAGGCCTTACAACGCCCATATGTGCCCCCACAGCCCTGTTAGGGACAGGAGGAGAACCTCGCCCTAACTTGAGCAAAGTCAAAGGCCCGGTTCCATTCAGACCAGATGGGGGGAGAGGCCCTACAACGCCCATATGTGCCCCCGCAGCCATGTCAGGAACAGGAGGAGGATCTCGTCCTGACATGAACAAAGTTAAAGGCCCGGCTCTTTTAGACCGGATGGGGGGAGAGGCCCTGCAACGCCCATATGCGCCACCCCCCCAAGAGGAAAGCCTTGCCCTAGCTTAAGCAACTTCGACCGGTGGTAAGCCCAGCCCGGACTCCTACGGGAGCCGGGCTTCGTCACCGACTTTGACTACATGACGGCTCCACCCGGACTCCTACGGGAGCCGGGTTCCATCACCGACATCGACTACAGGACAGCTCGCCCGGACTCCTACGGGAGCTAGACTCCGCCGACAACAGCGACTACCAGTAAGCCTTGACCGGACTCCTACGGGAGCCGGACTTCGCCTATGACTTTGATTGCAGGAAGACTTCGCCCCGACTCCTACGGGAGCCGGGCTCTGTCCACGACGTCGAGAAAGGCTCCGCCCGGACTCCTACAGGAGCCGAGCTCCGCCCACAACTCCAACTCTGAGAGGGATTCTCCGTTCGGACTCCCACGGGAGCCGAACTTCACCTCGGCCTTAGCGGAGAAAGACTCCAAGCGAAAAAAGAAGGCAATGGATTGCAACAGTGACGATTGAAAAACAAACAGCGCCCGAGGGTGACAGAGGCTCGGATCCTCGAATTCAAACCTTGGGAGGGACCCCGGACCCGAATGACCCCAAGCGAACCTGCAGCCATTGACAGAATGACAACCAGGTATCCTCGAACGGCGTAAAAGTCGAAAAGGAGCTCGGCAAATAACAACCCTGCACGAATAAAAGAGGTCGTTGATGACCTTAAGACGACGTGAAAAAGACAAAAGGAAAATGAAGAAGTTTGACAGACAACTATTCGATGCAAGGTACAGACAAGGTAACAAAATTTCCTCTTCATTTAATAAGATATACGTTACAGGACCCGGTGGGTCGGGAAAAAAAAAAAAAAAGGAGATATACATCATTGCGAGCCTCACGAGTACGGCTTGGAAAGGATATACCGGAGGCCGCTCCAAGCTACGAACTCCTCTTCCCGTCTCTGTCCTCCTCAGCCGCGTTCTCCAGTGCGTGTAGCAGACCTATCGGCTCTCGTCCCGTCTCACTTCACTCCATCTCCGAAGTCCCAACCCTAGGGGGAAAACGGTGGGATAGATTCCCGGGGGCTGTAAAGGCAACGGCGGCAGTGACGAAGACCTGTTTCAAGAAGAGCCGGAGTCACTTTGGAGGCAGCGGCGATGTCAAGGATATGCTCCGCCTCCGAATGCTGTGCGACAGCCGCCACCCAACATGTTCCGGCAAGGTCGGCATGCGCTACTTCCACCATCCCCGCAACAAGTTCCACTGCCCCACCATCGACGCCGACCGCTTCTACTCCCTCAGCCCCGGCGGCATCAAGGATTCCTCCACAGCTTGTGACGGCGGCTCTGCCCTCTTGATCGGTATCACCCCGCCTTGCTACTCCGAAATTCTCGGGCAGAATAACTTTACCGACGGCCCCCATTATTAAACCCCTGTTGTTGAAGGAATTCTTCCTTGAGTCTCCTTTGAAACGATGAGGATCCTCACCGGCCGCTGTTCTCCTCCTCGCCTTCCTCCAAGCCCTAGATATCCCTTCAAGGAGGGCCTCCAGGGTAGAAGACATGGTGTGGGAACCCTCAGAGAAGAAGTGGGGGGCTGAAGAAGGCAGGGACTGGTGCAAGGGAAGTAGCTGAGTAGCTAGGCTCTCAGGTGAAAGAAAGGTACCGTCCTATCGATAGGATGAAGCCATGAAGGAAGATTAGGGGGTTTAAATAGCCGACGGATCCTAGCGCAGTTATGGCGGCAGGTGTTCCTGGGCCAACTGGTGCGTGCCACGCATCCCGCATGTCCCCTTCACCGCTATCAAGGGTTGACCGTTCACGAATTTCCGTAGCACGATGCTTGGGATCGCGTTCCGACAGGGGTTCCGAAAAGACTCTTCAGGTCGCCTTCACCGAAAAACAGGCTCTGACGTGCACACATTAAATGCCAAAATATCTGGGGGCGGCAGTGCACAGGATGCGAGGGGACGGCTTCGACTGTGCCCATCTCTCTGTACTTCCTACGTTCGAGATTCAAACTCGGAAGTAGGGGGACTAGTGTTGGGTATAAAATACCCCCAGCCGAAGTCCTCAACAAAATCAACAACTCCGCCAGCAAGGCCGACCTTAAAGGCAAGCTTCGTCCGGACTCCTACGGGAGCCGGACTTCGCCCTCGACTCCAACGGCTGCAAAACAAACTGCGTCCGGACTCCTACGGGAGCCAGACTCCGCCGACGACTTCAACAGCAAGGGGATTCCGCCCGGACTCCTACGGGAATCGGGCTCGGTCCTCAACGTCAACTGCTGGCAAGCTTCATCCGGACTCCTACGGGAGCCGGACTTCGCCCTCGATTCCAACGGCTGCAAAACAGACTGCGTCCGGACTCCTACGGGAGCCGGACTCCGTCGACGACTTCAACAGCAAGGGGACTCCGCCCGGACTCCTATGGGAGCCGGGCTCGGTCCTCAACGTCAACTGCTGGCAAGCTTCGTCCGGACTCCTACGGGATCGAACTTCGCCCTCGACTCCAACGGCTGCAAAACAGACTGCGTCCGGACTCCTACGGGAGCCGGACTCCACCGACGACTTCAACAGCAAGGGAACTCCGCCCGGACTCCTACGGGAGTCGGGCTCGATCCTCAACGTCAATTGCTGGCAAGCTTCGTCCGGACTCCTACGGGAGCCGGACTTCGCCCTCGACTCCAACGGCTGCAAAACAGACTGCGTCCGGACTCCTACGGGAGCCGGACTCCGCCGACGACTTCAATAGCAAGGGGACTCCGCCCGGACTCCTACGGGAGCTGGGCTCGGTCCTCAACGTCAACTGCTGGCAAGCTTCGTCCGGACTCCTATGGGATCAGACTTTACCCTCGACTCCAACGGCTGCAAAACAGACTGCGTCCGGACTCCTACGGGAGCCGGACTCCGTCGACGACTTCAACAGCAAGGGAACTCCGCCCGGACTCCTACGGGAGCGGGCTCGGTCCTCAACGTCAACTGCTGGTAAACCCCGTCCGGACTCCTACGGGAGCCGGGCTTCACCTTTAACTTTGATTACAGGAAGACTCCGCCCGGATTCCTACAGAGGCCATACTCCAACCGCTGCCGAGCTTCAACCGATAGATCTGCACCCCTTGGCGGCCCTGCTCCACTTCCTACAATGGATCCTGCACTGCTCCATCACCCCTGACAGGCCACAGTAACGGTCACAGCCCTGCTCCACTCTCTGCGGCGGACCCTGCGCGACCCCATTACTCTCTGACAGGCTGTATCAACGGTCATGATTCTGCTCCGCTCCCTGCGGCAGGTGTTGCGGACTCCACTACTTCATGGCATGCCGCAATAACGGCCACGATCCTGCTCCACTCCTCTCAACTGATTCCATGTGGTGAGCTACGACGGTAGCCACGATTTTGCTCCACTACCCTTCGCAATAAAGTCCCCCTGACTACGAGTGGCCCACTACCAGACGGTTACAAACGTCGCCATCAATCCGTTACCTCCTCCGCCTATAAAAGGGGGACCCAGATACGTTATTCTATAAGCTCATTTCTTATTTCAAAACTCTGCTAAATTCTCCGTTCGAGCACTCCATTCTTATTAAGGCAGAGAACTGACTTGAGCATCGGAGGGTCTTGCCGGAGCAACCCCACCTCCGATTTAGACTTCCTTTGCAGGTCCCGACGGCGACCGCGACTTTTTCGACTCCAGCTTCTCTGGCGCAAGCAGATTTTTGCACCAACAACCTTAAACTTAACGCTTGTTGGGAGGCAACCCAATATTTTATTTTTTAGTTATCTAGTTTTTTGTTATTTTGTAAGAATTTTTTAGAAAGATAATTAGCCAAGTTGGGAGGGAGCACCACAATCAATGGAGTCAAGAACACACTATGCCCAGCAATGAAGGACCTCTCAATCAAGATTACATACATCAAACTCAGGTGGTATCCTTCCTTGTTACATTCTATTTTAGCTTTATTATGATTCTCTTCTTCCATTAGGGATAATAAAAATTAAGTTGGGGGAGAGAATAACTAATTTAATTAAATCCTCGAGTATGGTCAGAAATAATTAGTTTTGTGTATCTGAATTTTATCTCGATTTGAAGTTAACTAAGCATCCTAGTCAATGAATGATTAACGGTCTAGATAATTTTAGAGATATTGAGAAAGAAATTATTAAAGATGCAAAATTAATGAAAGAATTTAGATCAGATTAAATTTTGGAGTGATTCTAGAACCTCTTCCCACCATCTCAATGAAGAATCTACTTTATGGGGGTATGGATGGAAAGGTCGAGATACGCAAAAAAAAATTATTATAAAAAAAAATAAAAAAAAAAAAAAAGTTTTAGCATTTCTCACTAAGTAACCGACCCCTTTCATCCAAATAAGCGTTGTTGTTCTCGTCAAAAGGTGAGAATGTGAAGAAACCTCTTATATAGTCAGTTTTCAACTTGTAATCTTTTTGGCTCGATTCAGTAAGTCTGAGGGATGTTTTACATCTAATACCTTAAAGCCAACTGGTTTGAGAGTCATTAGCCTAAAGCTCACTACAAGAGTCAATTAAAAAGCTTAAGGGGTTAGGACATTGCACTGACTGTGCTGAAGGAACCAGATCTAAGATTTTAGGATTAAATCTTGAAATTTTTTTAAAATCATGCAGTGAAAGACTAAAATAAATCAAAATTTATTTTATAAAACCATAAAATTTTTAGATCTAAGATTCTATTACATAATTATTACATGATATTAAATCAAAAATTAAAACATATAGAGAATGAACTACATGTTGATCATATCAACATGTTTCTATGCTACATCTAATGTATGTAATAAACAATAGATCAGATCTATTACCTTGCAAGTTAGACGTTCTAACCTTACTGATCTAGGCTTGAGGATGATGTTGTGAGCCGCACATGCATCCAGCCTCTAGGAGTCATCCACACGAGCTCACGAATCTTGATCAGAAGTCCTGCTCCAGGAAATCAGCACAGTATGCTAGTACTGCGTTGATCCTTCTTCGATGGTTGATCAGGTGCCTCCTTCATTTTTATTTAGACTCTTCCAAAGATAACAAGTAGGAGAAGGAGTTTTAGATCTAAGATGCTCTCAGAAAACTCAAGATGGAGGAAGGGAAGAGATGAACACAATAACCCTAGAAGAAGACCCTCTTCTTCTTCTCATTTATCTCTCTAGACACCCTATCTTGTGTCTATTATATCTCCATGCCCTAACCTTCTTTTTCTTTAATTTTTGGATGCCCCAAAGGTCTCTCATTGATATATTTTCTACAAAAACTTTATAAATAAATTTATTTTATATAGAGAGATATGATAGAGTCTTTGTCTAGGTCAAATACCTAGTCAAGGTTTATCCAAACATGGCAAGATAAGGGGGGCCCAACTCTTGGGCGCCCCCTCCTTCTTTTTGTGCATGGACCAACAGTAAAGAGCACCTATCAAGTTCCATAAAAGCCACAAAAATCTCAAGAAAAATTTAGATAAAATCGATGCAAAAAGGAAAAAGGTTTGGATTTCTAAAACTCTATCTCATAGAATTTGAAATTAAATTTATTCCTACTTTGATTTGATCCACAACCATCTTCCATGTAAGAATGAAGAGAGAAAACCTTTTGGGTATGGTGAAGATTTGGGAGAGGATTTTTGTCGCATAAAATAAGAGAGAATTGGCATGGAATAAGAGAGAGGGCATAGGGGGCTTATGCGGTGCAAAGTAGAATCCTTGTCTTACTAGGATTCTATCTTATGACTTGTTTTAATTTGGTTTGTCAAACCAAATCAAACCAAAATTAGATCAACCCAATTAAAATAGATCTTAACCTAATTAAGAACCTAATTTAATCAGATTAAATTAGATTTAAATCTATTTTAATTTTTTAATCAGGTCTAAGGGACACTTATACCTATATCCCATCAGAGACATTCTCGACAGCAGAATGCTCTGGAGTTGGTCACATTCAATGATAATGTACCATTACATCTCACCTATATGCCATACCAGTGTCTCCACATTCCTTGATTAAGAAGACAACCAACCCATATGGCCTACAGTGACCTATGCTCGATAGAAGCTGTCATCCTTATTAACAGCCTATCATTTGGTCATGAATAATTTTAAGGACTAATCGATAAATCTTCTCTTTATCGAACTTAAATAGTCCTAAGGACTTTATCATAATAATAGAGTTCATTAGAAGATAAAAATTTATGATAAAAATACCAAAAATATATTTTATTTATTAACAAATCAATTACAATACTGGATTGCTCAACTGTCAACAGCTTGATGATTGACTTTTGGGATATATTTTTCAACAACTCCCACTTGTCCTAAAGCCACTCGGCACAGTATCTAATACCCATCTTCGACTGGTGGTTGTCGAACTTCTTTATCGCTAGGGCTTTAGCAAAGGGGTCGGTCAGGTTCTTCTTTCCGTCAATCTTCTGAAGGTCGATGTCATCTCAATCTACGATCTCTCAGACCAGATGGAAGCAATGCAAAATGTGCTTCGTCCGCTGGTGTGCTTTGGGTTCCTTCGCCTGAGCTATGGCATCAGTGCTGTCACTATAGAGCAGGATCAGACCATCGAGGGAGGGTGCTACTCCGAGCTTGGTGATGAATTTTCTCAGCCACACAGCTTCCTTCACGGCATCCGATGCTGCGATGTACTCCACCTCGCAAATAGAGTCTGCCACAGTATGCTGCTTGAAACTCTTCCAGCAGATGGCTCCACCATTCAGAGTAAAGATATAACCCGACACACTTCTGCTATCATCATGGTCAGATTGAAAGCTAGAGTCTGTGAACCCCACAAGTTTTAGATCTAACTCACCATAAACCAACCATTGGTCCTTAGTATTTCTCAAATACTTAAGGATGGCTTTAACCACTTTTCAATAGCTTTCTCCAAGATCAGATTGGTATCTACTCACTACTCCTAGTGAGTATACCACATCTGTCCTTGTACATGTCATAGCATACATGATAGATCCCACGACTGAAGCATATGGGACTCTACTCATACGCTTTCTTTCTTCAGGAGTTGTCGGACAATCCTTCTTAGAGAGAGAAATTTCATAGTCTATCGGTAGATAGCCCTTCTTGAAATTCTCCATGCTGAACCTCTTTAGCACAGTGTCTATATACGTGGATTGAGATAACCCAAGCATCTTTTTAGATCTATCCCTATAGATCTTCATCCCTAGGATGTAGGATGCTTCACCCAAGTCCTTCATGGAGAACTGTGATGACAACTAAACTTTTATTCCTTGTAGTGTGAGGATGTCATTCCTGATTAAGAGAATGTCATCCACGTACAAGACAAGAAATACTTCAACTAGACCATTTGCCTATTTATAGATGCAGGGCTCTTCTCCGTTCTTAATGAAGCCATACATTTTGATCCCCTTATCAAAATGCATGTTTCAACTCCGAGAAGCTTGCTTCAATCCATAAATGGATCTCTGAAGCTTGCACACCTTGAACTCATCTGTGGATGTAAACCCCTCAGGTTGTATCATATACACCTCTTCGGTCAGCTCTCCATTCAGAAAAATTGTCTTTACATCCATTTGTCAGATCTCATAATCCAAATGGGCAGCTATTGCAAGGATTATCCGAATAGATTTGAGCATTATCATAGGAGAAAATATCTCATCATAGTCAATACCATAATGTTGACGATATCCCTTGGCAACCAGATGATTTTTATAGGTCTCCACCTTTCCGTCTGTGTCCCTCTTCCTTTTGAAGACCCATTTACACCCAATGGGTTTAACCCCTTCAGGTGGGTCAACCAATGTCCATATATCATTGACCTTCATGGACTTCATTTTGGATTTCATGACTTCAAGTCATTTTTTGAAATCAGATCTTTGCATTGCAACCATATAGGTGATCGGATCCTCATCGTTCTCATCGAGTTCAATGGGATCACCATCTCGGACCAAAAAACTATAGTATCTATCCGGCTGATGTGGTACTCTACTAGATCATCTTAATGGTGCAGGTACATTGGGCTCCAGATCTGATCTAATCAAATCCGACTCAGGTTTAGCTATTGGTGTCGGTCTTTCTACCTGTTGAACTTCATCAAGTTCAACCTTAGAGGCAATGGTTCCTTCACCAAGAAATTTCTTTTCTAAAAAGATTGTCTTAAGGCTGACGAACACCTTTTGTTCATTAGCATGGTAGAAAAAATATCCTTTGGTCTCTTTGGGGTACCCTATGAATGTGCATTTGTCAGACCTAGGTCCAAGTTTATCTGTAACTAACCGTTTGACATAGGCCGAGCACCCCCAGACCCTAAGATGTGAAAGTGCTGGCTTACGCCCTGTCTATATCTTATATGGAGTCTTAATTATAGACTTACTTGGAACTCTATTTAATAGATAACAGGCCAATTTGAGTACATATCCCCAGAAGGATATTGGCAAGCTGGCAAAACCCATCATGAATCAAACCATATCTAACAGAGTCTGATTTCTCCTTTCAGACACACCATTATGCTGTGGTGTTCCTGGAGGAGTCCATTGGGAGAGAATCCCATTCTCTCCTAGGTATGTGAGAAACTCACCAGAAAGGTATTTTCCTTCTCGATCAAATTGAAGAGTTTTAATACTCTTTCTAGTTTATTTTTCTACTTCACTTCAAAATCATTTGAACATTTCAAATGAATCTGACTTATGTTTCATCAGATAGACATATCCATATCTGGATAGATAATCTGTGAAAGTGATGAAGTAGAAATATCCACCTCTAGCACTTGTACTCATGGGCCCGCATACATTAGTATGTACTAGGCCCAAGAGCTTAGTACCTCTCTCACTTTTTCCAGTAAAAGGTGGCTTGGTCATTTTACCAAGAAGACAAGACTCACAGGTTAAAAGTGATTCACAATCACTGACTTCAAGGATTCCCTCTTGAGTCAACCTATTTATTCTGTTCTTGTTTATATGACGTAGCCTACAGTGCCATAAGTAGATATCTGACACACTATCTAATCTAAGGTGCTTGCCAGTAGAATAGACTACGTTAACAAGTTGTGATAATATATACACACTATTGTTCAAATATCTACAAAAAATAGTAACATCATTCATAATGATATTATAAACTTATTTTTTTATTGAAATTTCATAATCATTTTTGGCCAAAAGGCCTACAGAAATAAATTTAAAAAGAAATTGGGACAGAAATGACAATCATTAAGAACAACGGTATAAAACTCAAATACAAATTTCAAGATTCCTAATGCTAGAACTGGAACTGATCTTCCAACATTCAGGAACCTCTCGCCTTGCTCGAATCTCCTATTGACCTGCAACCCCTGCAATGAATTACAAATATGGTAAGGGCTACCGGTATCCAATATCCAGTCAGTTATATCATAAATAAAGAAATTGCAAGGAGTTATCATATAAATACCTTGCCCAGCAACAGCTTGTTGCTTTCTCTTCTTGTTCAGGTCTAGGGAGGTAATGTACTGAGGACAATTCTTCTTCTAGTGCCCTCGCTTCTTGCAAAAGAAGCATTCAGCTTGACTCTTATCGAGCTTAATCTTTTTGGTCTGGTCCTGCACTGATGTCCCAGTCTAAACTTGCACCTTCTTCACTTTCTTCTTCTTGTTCTTCTTTCCTTTCTTAAAGGATCGAGAACCAGAAGACGAACCTCCCACTAAGTTCACCGACTCCTTGTGGAGTTGGTGATCCTTCTCAAAGTTCTGAAGCAACCCCAGTAACCCATGGTAGTTTACTTCAGGTTTTATCATTCTATAATGAGTGAGGAATGGGAGATAAGACTTGGACAGCGAGTTTAATATTGCATCTTTCCCAAGCTGCTCATGCAAGGGAAAGCCGAGCTTGCTCAAACGCTCCATCAGCTCGATCATGTACAATACATGATCAGTGACAGAGGCACCATCCCACATTTTGGCGTTAAAGATGGCACAACTAGTCTTGTGCCTCTCCACGTCATCAGGTATGCCAAAGGCATCCTCCAACACTTGAAGCATGTCCTTTGACTGAGCCATCACAAATTTGCGACTGAACTCATCGCTCATGGCAGCCAGCATGATGCAGCGCACTGTGGTCCAGTCACTGAGCCACTTCTGATAAGTGTCTCTGACTATTTCATATGCATTGGCAGCTAGCTCCTTAGGTGCAGGATCCGTTATCACATATAGGATCCGTTCATGCTCCAGAACTATCTTCAACTTTCGATACCAGCTACCGAAGTTGAGTCCCACCAACTTATCATTGCCCAACAACGATCGGAGCGATAGGGAAGTGGCCATATCTGCATAAAAGAAAATCATAACCTAATTAGTAATTGATTCATTAAAGCTAATGATTTGGACTTTAATCAAAAGGTTTCTCCCACTATTTTATTCAAATTGGTTGCCTCTACCTCTAATTTGAGAATTATCCTAATTCCTTAGTGGGTACTAGAATCCACTTAGACTACACACAAGCCCAACTTTGGTTGTCTAACCTATGTACACTAAGGGTAGATTCATAACCAATTATTTTTTTAAATATTTTTTAGTAATTTTAATTTTGCCTCAGTCCCTAATCAGTAGGCTTTGGCCTCCACTAAAAAGGTCTGATTAGGTCCAACCATTAACATGACCACACTTGGCCCATCTAGCCAATGAATGATTAGGCCCAACTTTGATTGGCTAACCTAACCACTATTTAGAAAGATGCAGTCAAGAAATCATATTATGAATGATAATTCCATCAGCCGATAAGCACCAGGCCTTTGGGCCTCCAATGATTATCCAACTAATGGACCCATTATCATCCACTTAATGGGAGGCTATGATCTAATTATCACCATAACTATTTTATTTTAAGGACCTAATAATTTTAGAGGATTTAATTAATTTAGAGGATGAGGTCCGATGAACCAGCTTATCATGATCCTCCCACTGGCTTCACCAAGATAGCTTAAGGGAGACCATTAAAAGGGCTGGTCTAGGAGCACCTAAATCAGTCACACTAATTTACCTAGCTGACATGGGTCAGCTCGAATAGTCAAGTGATCCAAGCAAAATATAATTTCACCAAGAGGCCAGGTAAGTTCGATCAGTGGGAGGGTCTACCAAAGCTTGCCTTAGACACCATCAGAAATGGCCAGATAAGCGGGCTCTCAATTAAAAACCACCGATCTGGTTTACCTTAGATACCAACTAGTTTAATTAGTTTCGATTGGATCAACCTAATAGTTTATGCTAGACTGCTTAGCCAAAAATCAAGTCCATTTGGTTCTCGTTAAAGATATGAACTTGACCAACTACAACTATTGTAATCGATCTAGAGAATCCTTGACCTAATCTAAGACAACAATTGATTAGATTTAGTCAATTCTCTAATGAAGTCTATCTTTAATCTAACCTTAGGTCTAACCCAATTAATAGACCTAATTCCCACTAACCCATTAACCCAATGTGTTATGGTTTGGGTCTTAGGTTCTTCAATTCACAATCCTACAACCTAATCAAAATAACTTCTTAATTCTTAATTAAATTTTGGGCTGAGGGTTGGGGTTCGGCTTTTTGAAAATAATTTTTATATTTATAAAATAATTTTATAATATGATTCTATCAACCAAGTTGCATGTTTAATTCATAATCAAGATGTAAATGAAATAAACATGAAACTACTTTAGATCTAATCTAAACAGGTTCATGTAATTGAAACAATTTCAACTTTAAACTATGCAAATTTTTTAGATAAAAATATGATGGTTCTTTGCATAGGTTATATTAACAAAGAGATTTTATTTTAGACTTAAACATCTTTTAAATTTAATAAATTATAAATTTAATCTAGATCACATCTAACAAATTTATGATTAAAGATAGATCTACACGAACTAGGATAACCTTTGTACTGTAAGAGGTAAACCTTACAGCAGGACAACCTTGCAGTTTATGATTGATCTAAAAATTTTAATTTCAGATTTAATAATTAAATTATAAATTAGATCTAATTTAAAAACTAATCTAAGCATGTATAAATAATCATGTAATAAACAACTTGGCTCAGATACCAATTGAAGGAACCAGATCTATGGTTTCAGGGTTAGATCTTGAAATTTTTTCAAGATCATACAGTGGAAGACTAAAATAAATCAAAATTTATTTTATAAAACTAAAAAATCTCTAGATCTAAGATATTATTATATAATTTTTACATGATATTAAATCAAAAATTAAAATATATAGAGAATGAACTACATGTTGATCATATCAATATGTTTCTATGTTACATCTAATATATGTAATAAACAATAGATCAGATCTATCACCTTGCAAGTTAGATGTTCTAACCTTGCTGATCCAGGCTTGAGGATGATGTTATGAGCCACACATATGTCCGGCCTCTAGGAGTCATCCACACAAGCTTACGAATCTCGATCAAAAGTTCTGCTCCAGAAAATCAGCACAGTATGCTAGTACTGCGCTGATCCTTCTTCGATGGTTGATCAGATGCCTCTTTCTTTTTGATTTAGACTCTTCCAAAGAAGAAAAGTAGGAGGAGGAGTTTTAGATCTGAGACACTATTAGAAAACTCAAGATGGAGGAAGGGAAGAGATGAACACAACAACCCTAGAAGAAGACCCTCTTCTTCTCTCTTTTCTCTCTCTAGATACCCTATCTTTTATCTATTATATCTCCATGATATAACTTTTTTTCTCTCTGATTTTTAGAAGCCCTAAGGTCTCTCTTTTATCTATTTTTCACAAAAATTTTATGAATAAATTCATTTTATATAGAGAGATATGATAGAGTCCTTGTCTAGATCAAATACCTAGTCAAGGTTTATCCAAACATGGCAAGATAAGGGGCGCCCAACTCTTGACCGCCCCCTCCTTCTTTTTGTGTGTAGACCAATAGAAAAGGGTGTCTATAAAGTTCCGTAAAAGCAACAAAAATCTCAAAAAAAAATTGGATAAAATTGGTGCAAAAAGAAAAGAGTTTTGGATTTCTAAAACTCTATCTCATAGAATTTGAAATCCAAACTTATTCCTATTTTGATTTGATCCATAACCATCTTCCATGTAAGAAAGAAGAGAGGAAACCTTTTGGGCATGGTGAAGACATAGGAGAGGATTTTTTTTGTACAAAATAAGAAAGAATTGGCATGGAATAAGAGAGAGGGCATGGGGGACTTATGTGGCGCAAGGTAGAATCCTAGTCTTACTAGGATTCTATCTTATGACTTGTTTTAATTTGATTTCTCAAATCAAATCAAATCAAAATTAGATCAACCCAATTAAAATAGATCTTAACCTAATTAAAAATTAATTTAATCAGATTAAATTATATTTAAATTTATTTTAATTTTTTAATCAAATTAGAAATTAGGTTGATCCAAGTCCTAATTGAACTAGGACTAGTTTTTCCTTGCACTTGGCTTATTAAATAAACCAATTAGACTTGATCCAATCAAGCCCAAACTAAATCTAATTAAATTATATTTAATTAAACTCAATCTCAGCCTATTGGCTTAATCTAATTAAGCCAATTAGCAATCAAATTACTAATTGATCCTCCTGCAACACTTGCACTAGGTTAAATGTCAATCGTATTGATCGTTTAACCCTAGAATGATTCTTAATCGTTGATCAACCATCCGATCGGATTGTGAACTCTAATGTGTGTGTCCTCATAGGTTCAAACCTAAATTGGTAGCATAAAAATAAATTTTTGTACCAATCAAAGTGACCATCTAGCAATGGTACCTGATGGTCGGATCGAATGTGTAGAACAACATCTTTAAAACCCATGCGGATATAGTTTTCATATAATTTATCTCCTTGACCAAAATGATCATAGGATATCTTAGAGTTCAACTATTAACTCTGATCAAGTTGTCCATATTATATTTTAAAATATCAAATCCATCTGATGGATTACCATGGCTAAGGTTTTGCTAAATTAAAATACAGCGACTCATTCTTCTCCAACTCTTGGAGTGGTCAATCCCATCTCGATCACACTCTGACTTTGTAAGTACTTGACTGTACCCAAAAGCCTTCCATCACTGAATTAGAAATTCAATTAGTCCAATATCAAAGCACAGTGAGTTGCTTGCAAGTCACTGAGGCGATCTTAGGTCTAAGGGACACTTATACCTATATCCCATCAGAGACATTCTCGACAGCAGAATACTTTGGAGTTGGTCATGTTCAATGATGATGTACCCATATATCTCATCTGTATGCTATACCAGTGTCTCCATACTCCTTGGTTAAGAGGACAACCAACCCATATGGCCTACAGTGACCTATGCTCGATAGAAGCTGTCGTCCTTATTAACAGCCTATCATTTGATCGTGAATAATTTTAAGGACTAATCGATAAATTTTCTTTTTATTAAACTTAAATTATCCTAAGGACTTCATCATAACAACAAAGTTTGTTAGAAGATGAAAACTTATGATGAAAACATCAAAAATATATTTTATTTATTAACAAATCAATTATAATACTTGGTCGCTCAACCGTCAACAGCTTGACAATTGACTTTTGGGACATATTTTTCAACATATACATGTAAATATTTCTACAAAGAAAAAAAAGAGAAAGAATAAGGAGACCAAATTGTAAGAAGACAATAAATCCTGCTCACATTAAGTTAGAGGACTTAAAAAGTAGAGTAGAAAGTTGGTGAAAGAAGATCTTTAAAAATTTCTATGGCTAATACTCAATCATTAATTAGGTCGAATTGATAATTTAATGAAGTACCTCATTAATAATCTAAATGGATATCCACTACAGTTAGGAATGTCTAGGATAAATTTTGATTCAAGGATAATTTGGTGTACAATGCTAATGTATCTATTTTACTGGAAGATGAGTAAAAATTCAAGCTAGGGGGTGTGATAAATACTTAATTTAAGTCACTAAAGGCACTAAATATTATAATAACTGATGTTATTTTATTAAAATTTGATACTTTCTAGTCTATTTTGCAGGTAATTAGAAGTTTGGGTTCATATGACTCAAATTAGACTCAAATTGTATCAGACTTGAGTGAACTAGGCAACCAGCTCCTATTCCAGTGTGAACATGACTTAAAGATCAATGGAGGAGAATCAATATGAAGATTCAAGGGTCCTTATTCACTCTCCCACCTCTCTTTTCATAAAACTCTAGCCTCTCCACTCTATAAATAGAACCCCAAGGCCTCCATCTTCTTCAATCAAGCCAACCCTAAGTTCTCTTCAAGCTTCTCTCTTTCTCTCTTCCTCTTCTTCTTCTCCATAAGTCTAAGGGAGGTACTAACACTAGCACGACACCATATTTCTCCACAGATTCTTTTTCCACATCCCATCAAATCTAGGAGAGGTCCTAATCTTAGTGTCGCTACTCTTTCTCTTCTACATATTCGCTTCCATCAACCTTTCTTCCTTGAAGTTCCTAGACTAAGCCTTCCAGCCATCCTACCGCTGTTTGCACGGAGGAAGATGAAAGATTCAAGGAGACACCTCCACTATCGGATGGAGCAAAAAGATCAACCTAGTTTAGTTATCTTGTATCATAATTTTATTTTTTTTTATGTATGCTTCTTTTTTTGATTAATGAAAAGTAATTTTATTATAATTTTCATGCTTCTTTCTTAGTTTCTTATAATCTATTATTCTTTTCTTTTATATTTTTGAAACAACCAACTAAGATCCCTGTGGATATAATCTCAACTCACTTTTTCTACATAGTAGTGAGTAGATTAATTTTGGTATGCTACGACATGCATCAATGGTAGTCCCAGATAGGGCTGAAATCGGATCAAATACCAGCATATCCATATCCATATTTATTTTGTATGATGAATACAAATACGGATACAGATATTATTTGGATGCAAAAATTTATATTCATATTTACTTAAATGGATATGGATATAATTCAGACACTGAAAGTTAATAACATGTTTACATGGTTATATTTTTTTAAAAAATTAATAAGTGCTATATAAAATTATATAGGATTATATATAAATTTATATATTTAGTTATGGATAGGATAGTTGTATATCCATATTCATATCTATTTTTTTTTTTGATGGATTTGGATATAAATATGAATATTAGTTGGATCCTCAAATTTATGTCTATATTCAGATTGATTCGGATACGAAAATGGATCCAGATTGATAATATCCACTTTCACCCCTAGTCCCAGATACTCAACCATATCTTCCTTTTTCTTCTTTTTTTTTTGATAAAACAATATTGATTAGGACTTGGGTGGAAAATAATCCATGTACTGAATTTGCAGTGAACAATCAATAATCTATTCATTCATGGGGCTTGCTATCAAAAGAATCATTCGGTTTTGATTTCGAGAAGCGATACTGGATTATGGGTTCTATTGGGGGAGATCCTCTTCACCTAGTTGACTCTCTCTCCTCCTTGCCTCCCTACTGACTAAATGCATGACAACTATTTCTCTTCCTCATCTCTGCACCAACTAAGCATACTATGTTACGGATCTAGCTGACCTAGATCGATGGGACCTGACAAAATTGGCATTTGACTGACTTGGTTCGACATGCAATCAACACTTAATCGATGACATTCTCAGCACTATATCGGCTATTTAAATCCTGCAAATCTGGGATCAAACGATGGTTATATGGCATGAATATTAACTATCTACAAATGTGAAGCGTAATAGTTGCCCACGAGTGGCCCATTACTCGACCTTATGACAATTAATGAGGTAACTACCAGTAAATGCCATAACTCCCATGTCCCAAATATTCAAGAACAAGAGTTATACAGTAACGGCTCTCCGTGCTCAATATAAAGTGGTAAGCCATGGGGGACAGGTAAGTGGGACTAATTGTAAGCTTTTGGTTTCTCACTTTTTGGCTTTCTATTATTTCTTTTCTCTGACTGACTTAGGCATCGAAGGATCTCCTGTCGGACAACTTTTGGTAAGAGGACTTGTTTTGCAAATTTTTTGCCATCCACCACTCAGGTGCAATAACTCGGCTCACCACTGACCATCTCATCGAAGATTGGTAGCAATAGTTGGGCACGCCAGATATGAGGAGAAATATCCTTCTATAAAAACCATAATGGTCAAGATGAGAGCACAAAATGGTTCCACCAGTTCCACTCAATGCTCATCACGTCATGATGCACTCCTGACGACCCTTGCAGAGCCCAGTGCTTCACAACTGATAATCACTGCAGACTAATAATAATTTGTTGCCCTGGTGTAGCAAATGAAGACACTAACGGAGGCTATCCATAGTCTCTAGTAGACTGCGGAGCAATAGCAGCAGCAGCAATGATGGTCGGAGGAGTCGACACTATGCGATGTGCCCTCTAGGCATAGCCACTAGCTTTGTTCTCTGTCCCGCCACTCGACTTGACATTCTCATCGGACAAATCATCGATTCATCCAGCACTCACCTCATCCTGACTTCCAACATACTCCACGTGCCAACTCTAGAGATCACCGATCTCCTTCCCCTCAATGAGTCTCGCAAAAGGGGAAGAGACCACAATTTCCATCAAGTTCTTCTGGATCAACTCTAAATAAATAATCAGGATCCTACCAATGAACTAGACATCAATCTCGTCTGTCTTTCTCCCAATGAATTCTGGATGAGCCGATTCTCAGTCGATTCAAGATGCTGCAGATCAAGCCATACGATGGCTTTATTGACCCACTCGACCACCTTGAGAGCTACAAGACTCTCATGCTTTTTTAAGGGGCAACTGATGCCCTCCTCTGTGTTGCTTTTTCAGTTGTCTCTGAAAAACTGCTCAAACCTAATACTCCAGACTTCAACCTAGGAGTATCCATTCCTTCGAGCAGTTCGAATAATTTTTCATGATGCACTTTAGCACCAGTAGAAAGATACCGTAAACCTCTAATAGTTTCTTCTCCATCAGACAGCAAGACAGAGAATCTCTATGAGATTTTATGGTGCATTTCAATGCAGCCACCTTAGAGGTCTGGGACCTTAATGAATCAACAGCCATCGCAACCATGAAGAGGAGGTTGTGAAGCTCTAGGTTTACCTATTCCTTGGACAAGATGCTTCTCCGATCTTGCACTAAACTTCTTGAGCACATGCAAAAACACATTCATGCCGAGAAGGGTGCAACTGACCGATGCCAATCTAAAGGAAAAAGTTAGAAGAAGATGAAGAAAGGTGGAACCTCCATAGGACCTAACCAAACCCACACTGAGAGAGAGGCTCCACCTCCTCAACCAAGTCTAAAGATAAAAAAACTTTGGCAGTAGGTATGACTCTTACACCCCTCTTATTGCTCCTCATGAGCAGATCCTCATGGAGATAGAAGGGGAGAGTTACCTCTGATGACTCCAGCTGATGAAGTCTCAACCAACATCTCGCAACAGAAAGCACTACTATCAATTCCATTGTGACCACGGTGATGATACCGAATAGTGCCTCTAGTTGAAGGATGAGATAGAAGCTCTAATTAGATAGAGATATCTTGTAAAGTACTTACGGGACCGACCCATGCAGCTGCCTGTTGATCCTCAACCACAGTTGCATCCCAAGGAAGAAACTCACATCCAACTGATGGTGGGCATAATCAACATGATCTTGGTAAGATCGAGACTATAGGAGGAAGTGACTCATAAAGCTCCTCAAAATATCAGTGGGAAAATAACGGCATCATTTTTTTCGAGGAAGATCTATGAGGAGTATAAACTCCTCATAATGATGCTATTATTGTATTTATGGCAATAGCTAACTATGATGTAAAATGATTTCTTGTTGATAATGGAAGCTTCGCTGATGTGTTATTCTACAATATTTTTTTCCGAATGTGACTTTCTACTAACCAACTAAAATCAGTCAACATGCCTTTAATCAGATTTACTGGCATCTTGATCAAAGTAGAAGGAGAGATAGACCTCCTCATAATCTGGGTTCCTTCAGCCTATAATGTAATATTGGGATGCCCTTGACTAAATGTGCTTCTGTTGGGAAATGTGTCCCAAAAAGCCAATCGTCAAGCTGTTGACGGTTGAGCAACCAAGTATTGTAATTGATTTATTAATAAATAAAATATATTTGGCATCTTCATCATAAGCTTTCATCTTCTAATGAACTCCGTTGTTATGATGAAGTCCTTAGGACTATTTAAGTTCGATAAAGAGAGGATTTATCGATTAGTCCTTAAAACTGTTCACGACCAAATGATAGGCTGTTAATAAGGACAACAGCTTCTATCGAGCATAGGTCGCTGTAGGCCATATGGGTTGGTTGTCCTCTTAACCAAGGAGTGTGGAGACACTGGTATGGCATACAGGTGAGATGTAAAGGTACATCGTCATTGAACGTAACCAACTCCAGAGTATTCTGCTATCGAGAATATCTCTGATGGGATATAGGTATAAGTATCCCTTAGACTTGAGATCGCCTCAGTGACTTGCAAGCAACTCACTGTGCTTTGGTACTGGACTAACTAAATTTCTAATTCAGGGATGGAAGGCTTCTGGGCACAGTCAAGTACTTGCGAAGTCAGAGTGTGATCGAGATGGGATTGACCACTCCAAGAGTTGGAGAAGAATGAGTCGCTGTATTTCAATTTAGCAAAACCTTGGCCAGGGTAATCCATCAGATGGATTTGATATTTTGAAATACAATGTGGACAACCTGATCAGAGTTGACAGTTGAACTCTGGGGTGTTCTATGATCATTTTGGTCAAGGGGATGAATTATATGAAAACTATATCCGCATGGGTTCTAAGGATGTTGTTCTACACATTCGACCTATCCGGTCATCGGGTACCATTGCTAGATGGTCACTTCGATTGGTACATAAATTTATTCCTGTGCTACCGGCTTAGGTTCGGACCTATGAAGTCACACACATTAGAGTTCATGATCCGATCGAATGGTTGATCAACGATTAAGAATCGTTCTAGGGTTAAATGATCAATACGATTGACATTTAACCCAGTGCAAGTATTGCAGGAGGATCGATTAGCAATTTGATTGCTAATTGGCTTAATTTGATTAAGCCAATGGGCTAAGATTAAGTCTAATTAAATATAATTTAATTAGATTTATTTTGGAATTGATTGGATCAAGTCCAATTGGTTTATTGGATAAGCCAAGTGCCAGAAAAAACTAGTCCTAGTTCAACTAGGACTAGGATCAATCTAATTTCTAATTTGATTAAAAAATTAAATCAGATTTAAATCTAATTTAATCTGATTAAATTAGGTTCTAATTGGGTTAAGACCTATTTTAATTAGGTTGATCTAATTTTGGTTTGATTTGGTTTGGAAAACCAAATTAAAACAAGTCGTAAGATGGAATCCTAGTAAGACTAGGATTCCACCTTGCGCCACATAAGCCTTCCCCACACCCTCTCTCTTATTCAACGTCAATCTCTACTTATTTTGTGTGACAAAAGCCCTCTCCCAGGTCTCTCCCACGTTCATAAAAGGTTTCCTCTCTTCTTTCTTACATAGAAGGTGGTTTGGATCAAATCAAAAAGGAATAAGTTTGGATTTTGAATTCTATGAGATAGAGTTTTAGAAATCAAAAACTCTTTCAATTTTACACCGAATTTATCCAAATTTTTTTTGGAATTTTTGTGGCTTTTAGGGTACACATTGTGCACCCTTTTCTGGTAATCTATGCATGAAAATATGGAGGAGGTGCTCAAGAGTTGGGCGCCCCTTAACTTGCCACGTTTGGATAAGTCTTGACTAGGTTTTTGACCTAGACAAGGACTCTATCATATCTCTCTGTATAAAATGAGTTTCTTCATAAAATTTTAGGAGAAGATAGATATTTGAGAGATCTTTGTTCCATCCAAAAATCAAAGAGAAAAACCTTTGGGTCGTGGAGATATAAAAGATGCAAGTTAGGGTATCTAGAGAGAAAAACGTGAAGAAGAAGAGGGTCTTCTTCTAGGTTTTTTGTTTTCATATCTTTCCTCCCTCCATCTTGAGTTTCCTAAGAGCGTCTCAGATCTGAAACTCCTCCTTTTACTTTCCATCTTTGGAAGAGTCTAAATCAAGAAGAAGGAGGCACCTGATCAACCATCAAAGAAGGATCAGCGCAGTATTAGCATACTGTGCTGATTTCCTGAAGCAGGACTTCTGATCGAGATTCGTGGGCTCGTGTGGACGACTCCTAGAGGTCGGACGCGTGTGCAGCTTGCAACATCATCCTTAAGCCCGGATCAACGAGGTTAGATCATCTAACTTGCAAGGTAATAGATCTGATCTATTGTTTAATACATACATTAGATGTTGTATAGAAACATGTTGATATGATCAACATGTAGTTCATGCTATATTTATATATTTTAATTTTTAATTTAATACTATATAATAATCATGTAATAGGATCTTAGATCTAAGGATTCTCTAATTTTAGAAAATAAATTTTGATTTATTTTAGTCTTCCGCTGTATGATCTTGAAAAAGTTTCAAGATCTAACCTTGAAACCCTAGATCTGGTTCCTACAATTGGTATTAGAGCCAGGTTCTTTATTACATGATTATTTATACATACTTAGATTATTTTTTAGATTAGATCTAATTTATAATCTGATTATTAAATCTGAAATTAAAATTTTAGATCAATCACGAACTGCAAGGTTGTCCTGCTGTAAGGTTTACCCCTTACAGTGCAAAGGTTGTCCTAGTTTGTGTAGATCTATCTTTAATCATAAATTTATTAGATATGATCTAGATTAAATTTATGATTTATTAGATTTAAAAAATATTTTAATCTGAAATAAAATCTCTTTGTTAATAATTTTTGTGCAAAGAAATTGTTTAAAGTTGAAACTGTTTCAATTACATGAACCTGTTTAGATTAGATCTAAAGTAGTTTCATGTTTATTTCACTTGTATCTTGATTATGAATCAAACATGCAATATGGTTGGTAGAATAATATTATAAAATTATTTTACAAATATGAAAATTATTTTTTGAAAAGTCAAACCCGACCCTCAGCCCAAAACTTAATTAAGAATTAAGAAGTTATTTGATTAGGTTCTAGGATTGTGAATTGAAGAACCTAAGACACAAATCATAACACATTGGGTTAATGGGTTAGTGGAAATTAGGTCCATTAATTGGGTTAGACCTATGGTTAGATTAAAGATGGACTTAATTAGAGAATTGACTAAATCTAATCAATTATTGTCTTAGATTAGGTCAAGATTCTCTAGATCAATTACAATAGTTGTAGTTGGTCAAGTCCATATCTTTAACGAGAACCAAATGGACTTGATTCTTGGCTAAGCGGTCTAGCACAAACTGTTAGGTTGATCTAATCGAAACTAATTAAACCAGTTGGTGTCTAAGGTAAACCAGACCGGTGGTTTTTAATTGGGAGCCCGCTTACCTGGCCATTTCTGATGGTGTCTAAGGCAAGCTTTAGCAGACCCTCCCACTGATCGAACTTACCTGACCTCTTGATGAAATTATATTTTGATCGGATCACTTGACTATTCGAGCTGACCCATGTCAGCTAGGTAAATCAGTGTGACTGATTTAGGTGCTCCTAGACCAGCCCTTTTAATGGTCTCCCTTAAGCTGACTTGGTGAAGTCAGTGGGAGGATCATGATAAGCTGGTTCATCTGACCTCATCCTCTAAATTATTTAAATCCTCTAAAATTATTAGGTCCTTAAAATGACAAAGTTATGGAGATAACTGAGTCATAGCCTTCCATTAAGGTGTTTGATAATGAGTCCATTAACTTAATAATCATTGCAGACCCAAAGGCCTGGTGCTTGTTGACTAATGGAATTATCACTCATCATATGACAACTTGGAAGTGTCTCTCTAATGGTGGTTAGGTGAGCCAACCAAAGTTGGGCTTAATCATTCGTTGGTTAGATACACCAAGTATGATCATGTTAATGGTTGGACCTAATCGGATCCTTACAGTGGAGGCCAAAGCCTATTGATTAGGTTTCTGGGGCAAAATTAAAATTACTAGAAATTGTTTAGAGAAATAATTGGTTATGAACCTACCCTTAGATGTACATGGGTTGACCAACCAAAGTTGGGCTTGTGTGCAGTCTAAGTGGATTCTAGTACCCGCTAAGGAATTAGGGTAATTCTTCGAGTTGGAGGTAGAGGCTACCAATTCGAATAAAATAGTGGGAGAAATCTTTTGATTAAAGTCCAAATCTTTAGGTTTAATGAATCAATTACTAATTAGGTTATGGTTCTTCTTTGTGCAAATATGGCCACTTCCCTATCGCTCCGATCATTGTTGGATAATGATAAGTTGGTGGGACCTAACTTCGGTAGCTGGTACCGAAAGTTGAAGATAGTCCTGGAGCATGAACGGATCCTATATGTGATAATGGATCCTGCACCTGAAGAGCCAGCTGCCAATGCACGTGGAACAGTCAGAGACACTTACCAGAAGTGGCTCAATGATCGGACCACGGTGCGCTGTATCATGCTGGCTGCCATGAGCGATGAGTTCAGTCACAGATTCGAGATGGCTCAGTCAAAGGACATGCTTCAAGTGTTGGAGGATGCCTTTGGCACACCCGATGATGTAGAGAGGCACAAGACTAGTTGTGCCATCTTCAACGCCAAAATATGGGATGGTGCCTCTGTCACTGATCATGTATTGTACATGATCGAGCTGATGGAAAGATTGAGCAAGCTCGGCTTTTCCTTGCATGAGCAGCTTGGGAAAGATGCAATACTGAACTCACTGCCCAAGTCTTATCTCCCATTCCTCACTCATTATAGAATGACAAAGCCTGAAGAGAACTACCACGGGTTACTGGAGTTGCTTCAGAACTTTGAGAAGGATCACCAACTTTACAAGGAGTCGGTGAACTTAGTGGGAGGTTCATCTTCTGGTTCTCGACCTTTTGAGAAAGGGAAGAAGAACAGGAAGAAGAAAGTGAAGAAGGTGTAAGTTCAGGCTGGGACATCGGTGCAGGGCCAGACCAGAAAGATCAAGCCCGATAAGAGTCTATTCTACTGGCAAGCACCCTAGATTAGATAGTGTGTCAGATATCTACTTATGGCACTGTAGGCTAGGTCATATAAACAAGAACAGAATAAACAGGTTGACTCAAGAGGAAATCTTCGAAGTCAGTGATAGTGAATCACTTCCAACCTGTGAGTCCTGTCTTCTTGATAAAATGACCAAGTCACCTTTTACTGAAAAAGGTGAGAGAGCTACTGAGCTCTTGGGCCTAGTACATACTGATGTATGCGAGCCCATGAGCACAGGTGCTAGAGGTGGATATTTCTATTTCATAACTTTCATGGATGACCTATCCAGATATGGATATGTCTATCTTATGAAACATAAGTCGGATTCATTTGAAATGTTCAAACGATTCCGAAGTGAAGTAGAAAAACAAACTGGGAAGAGTATTAAAACTCTTCAATCTGATCGAGGAGGAGAATATCTTTCTAGTGAGTTTCTCACATATCTAAGAGAGAATGGGATCTCTCCCAATGGACTCCTCCAGGAACACCACAGCATAATGGTGTGTCTGAAAGGAGGAATCGGACTCTGTTAGACATGGTCCGATCCATGATGGGTTTTTGCTAGCTTGCTGATATCCTTCTGGGGATATGCACTCGAATCGGCCTATTATCTATTAAATAGGATTCCAAGTAAGTCAATAATTAAGACTCCATATGAGATATGGACGGGATGTAAGCTAGCACTTTCACACCTTAGGGTCTGGGGGTGCCCGGCCTATGTCAAACGATTAGTCACAGATAAACTTGGACCTAGGTCTGACAAATGCTCATTCATAGGGTACCCCAAAGAGACAAAAAGATATTTTTTCTACCATGCTGATGAACAAAAGGTGTTCGTCAGCCTTAAGGCAATCTTTTTAGAAAAGGAGTTCCTTGGTGAAGGAACCGTTGCCTCTAAGGTTGAACTTGATGAAGTTCAACAGGTAGAAGGACCGACACCAATAGCTGAACCTGAGTCGGATATGATTAGATCAGATCCGGAGCCCAATATACCTGCACTATTAAGGCAATCCAGTAGAGTACCGCATCAGCCGGACAGATACTACAGTTTCTTTGTCCGGGACGGTGATCCCATCGAACTTGGTGAAAATAATGAGGATCCGATCACCTATATGGATGCAATGCAGAGACCTGATTTCGAGAAATGGCTTGAAGCCATGAAATTCGAAATGGAGTCCATGAAAATCAATGATGTATGGACATTGGTTGACCCACCTGAAGGGGTTAAACCCATTGGGTGTAAATGGGTCTTCAAAAGGAAGAGGGGCACAGACGGAAAGGTGGAGACCTATAAAGCTCGTCTGGTCGCCAAGGGGTATCATCAACGTTATGGTATTGACTATAACGAGATATTTTCTCCTGTGGTAATGCTCAAATCCATTCAGATAATGCTTGCAATAGCTGCCCATCTGGATTATGAGATCTGGCAGATGGATGTAAAGACAGCTTTTCTGAATGGAGAGCTGACTGAAGAGGTGTATATGATACAACCTGAGGGGTTTACATCCACAGATGTGTCCAAGGTGTGCAAGTTTCAGAGATCCATTTATGGACTGAAGCAAGCTTCTCGGAGTTGGAAAATGCATTTTGATAAGGTGATCAAAACGTATGGCTTCATTAAGAATGGAGAAGAGCCCTGCATCTATAAATGGGCAAATGGTCCAGTTGTGGTATTTTTTGTCTTGTACGTGGATGACATTCTCTTAATCGAGAATGACATCCTCGCACTACAGGGAATAAAAGTTTGGTTGTCATCACAGTTCTCCATGAAGGACTTGGGTGAAGCATCCTACATCCTAGGGATGAAGATCTATAGGGATAGATCTAAAAGGATGCTTGGGTTATCCCAGTCCATGTACATAGACACTGTGCTGAAGAGGTTCAGCATGAAAAATTCCAAGAAGGGCTATCTACCGATAGGCCAAGGAATTTCTCTCTCTAAGAAGGATTGTCCGACAACTCCTGAAGAGAGAGAACGTATGAGTAGAGTCCCATATGCTTCAGCTGTGGGATCTATCATGTACGCCATGACATGTACAAGATCAGATGTGGCATACTCACTAGGAGTAGTGAGTAGATACCAATCTGATTCTGAAGAAAATCACTGGAAAGTGGTTAAAGCCATCCTTAAGTATTTGAGAAATACTAAGGACCAATAGTTGGTTTATGATGAGTCAGATCTGAAACTTGTGGGGTTCACAGACTCTAGCTTTCAATCTGACCATGATGACAGCAGGAGAGTGTCGAGTTATATCTTTACTCTGAATGGTGGAGCCATCTGCTAGAAGAGTTCCAAGCAGCATACTGTGGCAGACTCTATTTGTGAAGCAGAGTACATCGCAGCATCGGATGTCGCGAAGAAAGCTGTGTGGCTAAGGAAATTCATCACGAGCTCGGAGTAGCACCCTCCCTCGATGGTCAAGTCCTGCTCTACTACGATAGCACTAGTGCCATAGCTCAGGTGAAGGAACCCAAAGCACATTAGCGGATGAAGCACATCTTGCATCGCTTCCACCTGGCCCGAGAGATCGTGGATCGAGGTGATGTCGACCTTCAAAAGATGGACGGAAAGGAGAACCTAGCCGACCCCTTCACTAAAGCCCTGGCGATAAAGGAGTTTGACAACCACAAGTCAAAGATGGGTATTAGATACTGTGCCGAGTGGCTTTAGCACAAGTGGGAGTTGTTGGGAAATGTGTCCCAAAAAGCCAATCGTCAAGCTGTTGACGGTTGAGCAACCAAGTATTGTAATTGATTTGTTAATAAATAAAATATATTTGGCATCTTCATCATAAGCTTTCATCTTCTAATGAACTCCGTTGTTATGATGAAGTCCTTAGGACTATTTAAGTTCGATAAAGAGAGGATTTATCGATTAGTCCTTAAAACTGTTCACGACCAAATGATAGGCTGTTAATAAGGACAACAACTTCTATCGAGCATAGGTCGCTGTAGGCCATATGGGTTGGTTGTCCTCTTAACCAAGGAGTGTGGAGACACTGGTATGGCATACAGGTGAGATGTAAGGGTACATCGTCATTGAACGTAACCAACTCCAGAGTATTCTGCTGTCGAGAATGTCTCTGATGGGATATAGGTATAAGTGTCCCTTAGACTTGAGATCGCCTCAGTGACTTGCAAGCAACTCACTGTGCCTTAGTACTGGACTAACTAAATTTCTAATTCAGGGATGGAAGGCTTCTGGGCACAGTCAAGTACTTACGAAGTCAGAGTGTGATCGAGATGGGATTGACCACTCCAAGAGTTGGAGAAGAATGAGTCGTTGTATTTCAATTTAACAAAATCTTGGCCAGGGTAATCCATCAGATGGATTTGATATTTTGAAATACAATGTGGACAACCTGATCAGAGTTGACAGTTGAACTCTGGGGTGTCCTATGATCATTTTGGTCAAGGGGATGAATTATATGAAAACTATATCCGCATGGGTTCTAAGGATGTTGTTCTACACATTCGACCTATCCGATCGTCGGGTACCATTGCTAGATGGTCACTTCGATTGGTACAAAAATTTATTCCTATGCTACCGACTTAGGTTCAGACCTATGAGGTCACACACATTAGAGTTCATGATCCGATCGGATGGTTGATCAACGATTAAGAATCATTTTAGGGTTAAATGATCAATACGATTGACATTTAACCCAGTGCAAGTATTGCAGGAGGATCGATTAGCAATTCGATTGCTAATTGGCTTAATTTGATTAAGCCAATGGGCTGAAATTAAGTCTAGTTAAATATGATTTAATTAAATTTATTTTGGACTTGATTGGATCAAGTCCAATTGGTTTATTGGATAAGCCAAGTGCAAAGAAAAACTAGTCCTAGTTCAACTAGGACTTGGATCAATCTAATTTCTAATTTGATTAAAAAATTAAATCAGATTTAAATCTAATTTAATCTGATTAAATTAGGTTTCTAATTGGGTTAAGACCTATTTTAATTAGGTTGATCTAATTTTGGTTTGATTTGGTTTGGAAAACCAAATTAAAACAAGTCGTAAGATGGAATCCTAGTAAGACTAGGATTCCACCTTGCGCCACATAAGCCTTCCCCACGCCCTCTCTCTTATTCAACGCCAATATCCACTTATTTTGTGTGACAAAAGCCCTCTCCCAGGTCTCTCCCACATTCACAAAAGGTTTTCTCTCTTCTTTCTTACATGGAAGGTGGTTTGGATCAAATCAAAAAGGAATAAGTTTGGATTTCGAATTCTATGAGATAGAGTTTTAGAAATCCAAAACTCTTTCAATTTTGCACCGAATTTATCCAAATTTTTTTTGGAATTTTTGTGGTTTTTAGGATACATATTGTGCCCCCTTTACTGGTGATCTATGCATGAAAATATGGAGGAGGTGCTCAAGAGTTGGGCGCCCCTTAACTTGCCATGTTTGGATAAGCCTTGACTAGGTTTTTGACCTAGACAAGGACTCTATCATATCTCTATGTATAAAATGAGTTTCTTCATGAAACTTTAGAAAAAGATAGAGATTTGAGAGACCTTTGTACCATAAAAAAATCAAAGAGAAAAACCTTTGGGTCGTGGAGATATAAAAGATGCAAGTTAGGGTGTCTAGAGAGAAAAATGTGAAGTAGAAGAGGGTCTTCTTCTAGGTTTTTTGTTTTCATATCTTTCCTCCCTCCATCTTGAGTTTCCTGAGAGTGTCTCAGATCTGAAACTCCTCCTTTTACTTTTCATCTTTGGAAGAGTCCAAATCAAGAAGAAGGAGGCACCTGATCAACCATCAAAGAAGGATCAGCGCGTACTAGCATACTGTGCTGATTTCCTGAAGCGGGACTTCTGATCGAGATTCATGGGCTCGTGTGGATGACTCCTAGAGGTCGGACGTGTGTGCGGCTTGCAACATCATTCTTAAGTCCAGATCAGCGAGGTTAGAGCGTCTAACTTGCAAGGTAATAGATCTGATCTATTGTTTAATACATACATTAGATGTGGTATAGAAACATGTTGATATGATCAACATGTAGTTCATGCTATATTTATATATTTTAATTTTTGATTTAATACTATATAATAATCATGTAATAGAATTTTAGATCTAGGGATTCTCTAGTTTTAGAAAATAAATTTTGATTTATTTTAGTCTTTCGCTGTATGATCTTGAAAAAGTTTCAAGATCTAACCCTGAAATCCTAGATCTGGTTCCTACAGCTTCGAGCAATTATTTTAACATATCATTTGCTCAAATGCTTTTCGATAAGGAATGAGACTGTTGAAATGAGAAAAGATCAACAGTTGGTCCGATAATGTTACTTAACTGTAATCAAAGAAAAGAAATCAACTGAAGATCTTTCCATCAATAGATTGGACAAGAGAGAAGAAGAAAGTTAGAGAGAACTCACCAAGCAACTCATTTTAGTGCCCCTCAATGATGAAGATTCGACTAAAACTATTCAAGGTGGATCTTCATTAAGCGATGATCTACGAAAAAAGCTTGTCACCTTTCTAAGAGAGAATGCTGATATTTTTACCTGATCTACATCCAACATGTCGGGCATCCCCTCTAATGTAATTATCCATCGACTAAATGTTGATGCCATGCACAAACTAGTGAGATAAAAGAAAAGAAGTTTTGCTCCTGAGTGACAGAAGACCATCGATGAAAAAATCGACAAATTACTAGTAGCCAACTTCATTCGTGAGACAACCTATCGTGATTGGCTCACGAATGTCATGATGGTCAAGAAGGCTAATGGCAAATGGAGGATATGCATCAACTACACTGACTTAAGTAAAGCTTGTCCGAATGATAGCTTTTCATTTTTTTGAATTGATCAACTAATCGATGCTACTTTAGACCATCAACTACTGAGTTTTATAGATGTCTTCTTCGGGTATAATCAAATCCAAATGGCACCCGAGGATGAGGAGAAGACGGTATTCATTACCAATAAAGGCCTGCACTATTACAAAGTCATGCCTTTCAGTCTAAAAAATGCCAGGGCTATATATCAAAGACTGGTCAACAAAGTCTTCAAGAAACAAATTGGTCACAAGATAGAGGTCTATGTCGACGACATGCTCATAAAAAGTAATGAAGCTTCTCTCCATATCGATGATCTAGAGAAAGTTTTCGATGTCTTGAGGAGACATCAAATGAAGCTAAACCCGACTAAGTGCACCTTTGGGATGATCTCAAAAAAATTGCTCAATTTCATGGTGACAACATGAGGCATCAAGGCTAACCTCAAGAAAATTAAAGCTATTCTCAATATGAAGCCTCCAACTTCTCGACGGGATATTCAAAGGTTGGCGAGATGCATTGCATCCCTCAGTCGACTTATTTCTAAGTTTGCAGAATAATGCCTCCCTTTCTTTAAAATCCTCAGGCAAATGAAAGATTTCATCTGGACAGAAAAATGTCAAAAGACTTTTGATGACTTGAAGCAATATCTAAGTTCTCCTCCACTCTTGACAAAGCCAAATACAGGCAAGGAGCTATTCATGTATTTGGCCACAACTTTTGAAGCTGTCAGCTCAATGCTAGTTCGAGAAAAAAATAAGATGTAGAAACCCATCTACTACAAAAGTCGGATCTTGCACGAGGCCGAAATAAGGTATTTTCAGATTGAAAAGGTTATCTTCACAATTATCATGACTATTCGACGACTATGCCCTCACTTTCAAGCCCATTCGATAAAAATCTTAACTGATCTTCCCCTGAGAACATTATTCCAATGATCAAACACTCCAGAGAGAATGGCTAAATGGACAGTCAAACTCAGTGAGTTCGATCTTTCTTATATCCCGCAATCCTCGATGAAAGCTCAAATACTTACTGACTTTATTATCAAATGCATGCCTACTGATGATAGCCAAATCGAGGACCAATCTCAAGAAGAGACTTCAGAGCCAGCATGGATTCTATATGTGGATGGAGCTTCAAATACCTAAGGATACGGTGTGGATCTCATTTTAACTAATATCGATATGATGGTGATCGAATATGCTCTTTGATTTGGTTTCAAGGCCTCCAATAATCAAGCCAAGTATGAAGCATTGATAGCAGAACTGAAGATAGACAAAGGTCTCAGTGTAAAATGACTAAAAGTGTTCACCAGCTCTCAATTGGTTGCAGACAATCCCAAGGAGAACATAAGGCCCGAGATCCAGTCTTACTATCTCCAGAAGCTTAGATCTCTTCAAAAAAGCTTCGACTATTTCTAGATCTTCCACATCCCTGGCTCAAAAAATATTCGAGATGATTTCTTATCCTGACTCACAATTTTTGGATGTTGTGAGTTGGAAAAAATCTTCATTAAGCATCTTGAGAATCCAAGCATCGACGTCGAAAAGGAAGTGCACCAAGTCTAAGTTGGTCAAGAACCAAGCTAGATCGACCTGTTCGTTGAGCTTTTAACTAATAGAACCATGCCGGTTGATCATATTGAAGCACATTGGGCAAAGAGATTTGCAGCTCAGTATGTGCTGATCGACAATCAACTTTATCGAAGATCAATGTCTCTACCCTTGCTCAAGTGTCTTCATCTTTCCAAAGTTGATTATGCTCTTTGATAGGTGCATGAACACATTTGTGGTAACTACTTGGGGGCAAGTCGTTATCTTATAAAATTCTCTGATAAGGATATTATTGGCCGACAATGCAGAAGGATGCTGTCGACTAAGTGCTGAAATGCGACCAATGTCAGAGGTTCACCAACATCCAAAGACTTATGTCTAGTCATCTGATGACTATTTCGGCACCATGGCCATTTGACCAATGGGAAGTCAACATACTCGATCCTTTTCTACCTGTCAATGGATAAAAAAATTTTATCATTGTAGCTATCAACTATTTCACCAAGTAGATGGAAGCTGAACCACTGGCATAAATAATAAAAAAGAATATCAATTTTTTATGAAAATCTATCATCTGCTGATTGGTCTACCCCTAGTAATCATCATCGATAATGGCCGACAATTCAACAATACCAAGTTTGAAGAGTTTTGTATGAAATATCATATTATCCACAAACTCATATTTGTTGGGCATCCACAATCCAATGGAGAAGTTGAGGTGACCAATAGGACAATACTACAAGGTCTGAAAACAAGATTAGGGCAAGCTAAAAAAAATTGAGCCAACAAACTCTATAGTATCCTATGGTCATACTCAACAACTCCTCAGATCCCGACAGGAGAAACTCTTTTCAAATTGACATTCATGACAGAAGCCATGATCCCGATGGAAATCGGCCTACCTTCAACTCGGATAGAATACTACGATGAAATGACCAACTCGGACAAATGACGAGATGATCTAGACTTGTTTGATGAAACTCGAAGACAAGCTCAACTAAAGATAGCATCCTATCAGCAAAGGGTATCTCGATATTATAATTTCTAGATCAAGCCCAAGATCTTTTGAGTAGGAGACCTTGTCTTTAGAAGAGCTGAAGTCTCCAAGCCGATCGAGCAAGAAAAGCTATCTCCAAATTGGGAGGGCCCCTACAAAATCTTGATAATTCTATGATCAGGGGCATATAAAATTGAGAACTTGGATAGCACGAAAATTTTTCAGACTTGGAATGCCAAGAATCTATTGATGTACTATCAATAAGACTACCTTATAAATTAAAATTTTTCTTCTCTAAATTCTATGCCGACTAGTTCAAATATTCGATAATTCATCGAATAACATAGTCGCTTGAGACCCAGCTATATAATTGCATTGTCGGCTAGTATCCAATGAAATGTTGTTTGCCTGACACCCAATTAATGAAAAAGCAAAATAAAAGCTAATGCTCGATTAGCTAAGGTAGTTAGTTGGCTTTCACCCGATTGACTAAGGATCGAATGGTCCGAAATAAACTAGAGAAATTTTCTCTAATCGACTATGTTCCAATTCAACAAAATGATCTACAACTATATTTCGATTTGATAGAATAATCTATGACTATGTTCCGATTCGACGGAGTAATCTATGACTATATTCCAATTCGATGACTATGTTTCGAGTTCGATGGAATGTTCTACAAAAATCCACTATTTGACTTAAAAAAAATTTTAAGTCTATCTTCTCAATTATGAGTTTGCAACTTCCTACCAACTATCCTACATAGTCCTACCAACTATTTTACTTAGTCATTTCATAGGGACATGAGAACAAAGATGGAAGATTTGCAAACATGTACAAGTCAAGATTGAAAAACAGAAGAAGATCATTTTATTTTAGGAAGAAGTTTGGTACATAGTTGAGGAACAAAAAATGAAAATACAGAGCACAAAGCAGAATAAAGTCTAAGGAGTCGGAGGATGGTCTTGTTAGATATATCTCTTAGAAGCCAATATGTCTGACACATTGTAATAAATCTAGGACATAATTTTATACTTAATATATTGATTTGATCAATAAAAGGATAAGTTTATTTTTTATTCAAATATGATGTATCCTTGAATCATCCATGAAATTAATTTTTGATACATATTCTCAAAGTGTTGAAAATTAGAGATATATATTTAATTTCTAAATACTTTCGATCATAGTATCATCATGAGGATGGTGATCGATCCAGATAGACTGATATATAGATCATTTTTTTTGGGATAGATGAGTCTTTGATCTATAGTATAGAGACACTGAATGATGAGTGCAGATAGTTATTAGAGAATAACTAGTATTAAGCATGATCATACGAGAGATCACTTAGATTTCTACTCAATCATTGGTGATTATCTCGATGATGTAGTTGTGTGAATAGTTTTTTGATCTAAGATGATACGATTGCTCGTAGTGAGGCTGCTAGAATTTGAGAAACATGGTCTCAATGAGCCCTTGTAGTGGCATTGGTGATAGTTAGTCCACTGTAGGAGTAGAGTGTGCATCAAGATGAAACCTATCAACCTCGATAGAAAGGAGTAGTCCTATAAGAATTGAGAGGCTAAGTTCGAGAGTCTATAGTCACAACAGTGTGATTGTTAGAAAAGAGTTTTCATAAGGATCATAATTGGATTTGAGCTAATCGAATCTATCATATGACTGATGATGAGGTTTAACGATTTATCCATGACCTGCCATCTAGTCGGAACTCACGATAGAGAGACTGAATCACACGTTAACTACATCTTGAGATTTTTTTTGATTCTACTACATTACCACTACATACTGCTAGGTGTCACTGTGGATTGTGAGAGCTCACTGGGATTGTTCTGGATCGACAATTCTTGATGAGTTAGAGTAAAATTATTCCGATCTATTGAAAAAAATTTTACTGATACTTTGATAGAGATCATTGTATATCTCACTACCAGATAGAATTGAATCCATAGGATCATATAATAAAGAGATTAGATTTAGAAAAAGCAATTGGACTTATGAAGAATTAATTGAGTTTTGAGAAATCCTACTGGGTTCAAGGTAACCTTGCTAGCATATGATTGGACCCAATTTTCTCTTTATATTTGATTTTTTTATTTGATAAGATAATTCAAACTTAATTATCTACTAATAACCTAAATGAATTAGATTCATTGGACTCCAATTGATGGGTGCCTAAGGTTTTGGATCAAATGAATTAAGGGTGCAAGTCCTTAATTTATTTTCTTGATAGTTTTGATGGAGCGCCACTTGATTTGATTAAGTTGGGCATGTCCCACCTTTAGAAGGATTGTAGATCCTTGATGGGGCATCCATTGGGTGCAAAAAGGGGTGTGATTTTGTTAGTGCAAAGGGCTGAAAGAGTTGGCACCTAATAGGTTTCCTAAAGGAAGTTGAATAACTTAAGTTATTAGGAAACCTAATGCAAATAGGACTTGTATTAAGAGCTTGTTTGGTTTTGAATAGGATTCAAACCTTATGCTATTTAAAAGGACCTCTCCTAAGGTCTCTAAATAACTTCAACCAGTAGCCCCATGCCACCTTAGGAGAGCCCCATGCCCTCTCTTCCTCTCTCCCTCTCTTCCCCAATGGACGTCCAAACGTCCCACCCTTTTAGGCATCCTCTCTCTTCCACACCCAAGGGATATTGGGCATCCCTTGTGTGCTGGTTTCCACTCTATGGTAGCAGCATAATCCAAGGAAGAAAAGCAAGAGAAGAAGAGAAGAAGAGAAGAAGAAGATCAAGAAAATGATCAAAGAGTTGATCACGATCCATGCTTCGTTCAGATTCGCAGGTTGATTTTTTTTGGAGAAGAAAAATTAATTTTAAGAGGGCTGTTCCAGATTGATCCTGAGTAGATACCTATAGAGACTGAGTACTTGCGTGGCTAAGAGAGAGCCTCTTCTCTTTCAGATCCAGATTTGAAGAAAAAAATTATGAAACAGATATATAATTCGATCACATATTAAATTTCAGCATATATTCAATTTCAGCATATGAAGTAGATCCTTGTGGTTTATATTTTATGTATATATGATAGAGATTAAAAAGAGTTTTAATCTTCTATTCTGCTATGATATTTAAAAAATAAAAATTTTGAAACATGCATGCATGTCCCGACATCGAAATTCCAACAGTGGTATTAAAGCCATGGGTTTTATATGCATAAAATTGACATACATGTTTTGAAAAGAGTTTCAAAATCTAATTTTTCTCAATCCATGAGATGTATAGATGAATATTTTAAATTAAAAATTTATTTTAGATTTAATTTAGTATATATAGTTGGTATATTAAAGCATGTATAGATCTAAATTTTGATCTAGAATGATTTTTAGTTTATGTTCATATTATATGTAGATGCATGCATAAACTTAAAATTTTATTTGATCTAATTCATGATTCATATATGAGATATATGATTGTATATTTAGAATATAAATTTTTTTTTGATCTGATTCATGATTTGTATATGAGATATATGATATCATGTGTGGATCTGAATTTTGCTTAGATTTGAATTTTACATACATATATAAGATATATATTTCTATGTTAAATCTAAAAATTATTTAATGATTTAAAACTTATCTTTTATGTAAAAAATTTAGATCTAAAATTTAGTTTTAGAATCTAAAATTTATATTTATGCATGAGGATTTTGGTTATGAAAAAATCAAAAATTAGGTCATGTAATTAGATTGCATTTAAAGTTTTTGATTTGATCATTATGGATTTAATTTGATTAAGTAATTGATCAAACTAAGTCAAATATTGATGAGGGTTAGATCAATTAAGTAATATGATCATACAATTATTGTTGATCAAATTATTTGAATCCCATATATAGAATCAATTAACTTAAGGACCTAATTTGGCTCGATAGTTTGAGCCTGATTCGCTTGAGTTAACCTATTTAGATCAATTTACCTATTAGTGTCTAAGATAAATAATTGAGACATGGTTATTTAATTGATTTTGTTAGCTGATCTGATCAATTTATTGGTGTCTAAAAAAAGCAACAGAGGGGCCCCCATCGATCTCCACTTATCTGGCTAATTTAGAAGATTGAGTCTTCAGTTAGGTTGCTTGGCATTTTTGGTTTAGCCCATACCAATTAGATCAGTCATATGATGATCGATTAGATGAGATCTAAACCTAAATCTCTTCATAAATATTAAGTCCATAAGTCTTCTATCATTGTAGATGTGTGAGCGTACTACTGGTGTTGATTGTTCTCGACTGATTACAGTGGTTCAGTTATACCAAAAATACACAACCACTCTAATAGCAAAGAGTTACTCCAGGGTAAGGATGGGATTGGGCCTAATAACTGGTAGGTAAGAGACTCAATGATGGCCTTGCACCCTGCTTGTGAATGGTAGGTCGGGCTTAACTAAGGAGTGTGGTCAATAACTGTTAGGTGAGCCCACATGACTTAGAGACCAAGTTGCTGCAATATGCTTAAAGAAGCATCTGGGCAAAGAGTTGTCTATGCATCGATGTGCATGTTACCAATAACTATTAGGTGAGGTACATGACGTCGGTGGGACCACAACACCCACTAAAAATTTATTTATCACGTTAGGGTTTCTGTTTTCCACCTAGAGAGTGGAGGGATCCAAAAAATTAATGAGAGTCATTATTTGCATCTTAAAGTCTCTAGAAGTAAATATAATATTAAAGTATAAAAATTTAACTTGAATCTTTACTCTCGCAGTTAAACAATGTCAGCCTCAAACCCTCTAACCTGCATCCTTGAAATCAATCGTTTGACCAAAACTAATTATAAAGACTAGCTCAAAAACTATAGAATTATCCTGACCTTAGAACAATTAGATCATGTACTCAACCAAAAATCCATAGTGTTACCAAACCATCCTACTGCTGAGCAAAGAGCAACTTTTGAAAAATGGATGGGTGAAGACAGTCGGATCAAGTGTTGTGTGCTGGCATCTATGTCAAATGAGTTGCAAAGCCAGCATGAGTATATGCCCACTGTCAGGACCATGATAACTCACCTGCAAGAGTTATATGATAAGTAGAGCCGTACTACATGCTTTGAAGTATCCAAGAGACTCTTCAATTTGAAGATACGGGAAGGACAGTCAGTCCATAAGCACTGTATGACAGTGATCAAAGACATTGAGGAGCTTGAAAAGCTCGAGCTTGACATACAAAAATAATTGTAGATGGATCTGATCCTTCAATCCCTTATAAGTTCATATAGTCAATTTATTATAAATTTTCATATGAAAAAACTCGATTGCACTATACCCGAACTGGTCAACATGTTGGTCACTATGGAAGGAACCTTGAAGAGTTCAAAGAGCACTGTTCTCGCTAAAGAGTGGACTTCTTCCAAGAGAAAGTCTACTGGGAAGAAGAAAACTAAATCCGTTAAGAAACAGAAGAAAGAGAGCAAGCCAAAGAAGGATGTTCCTAAGAAGGTTGAAGCAAAAGAAAAGTGCTTCCACTGTGATGCTGAAGGCCATTGGAGGAAGAACTGTCCACCCTATTTGGAGAGCCTAAAGATCAAAAAGGATGATAAACCTTTGGAAGGTATGCTCGTAATTGAATCTAACCTTACAATTTTTTTTGCTTCTAGTTGGATATTAGACTCTGGTTTGAGTGCTCATATATGTACTTTAATGCAGGATCTAACAGAAAGTAGGAGATTGCGAGAATGTGACATGATCCTTTGGGTCAACAATAAAGCAAAAATTACTGTAGAAGTTGTTGGTCCTTATCCTTTTCGATTACCATCGGGTTTTAGATAAGATTTAAAGGACTGTTATTATGTTCCTATAGCTAATCAGAATTTGATTTTTGTGTCTGTGCTAGCACAGAAAGGTTTTAAAATTAATTTCAATAAAAATTTTTATTTCATTTATTTACGAAATAAATTGATAACATGAGTTCTTTTAATTGACAGTCTATATCACTTGCATATTAATGCAAATATAAATTTGAACAAGCAAATAGTGAGTGCCGAAGGTCAAAAGAGATCCAGAGATGAAATTAACCAGAAGTACTTGTGGCATCATAGATTAGGCCATATTGGAGAGGACAGGATAAACAAACTACAAAGGGATGGGATCTATGGCTCTCTTAATTCAGAGTCATATCCAGCTTATGAATCTTGCCTTCAAAAAAAAATAGCCAAGTTACCTTTTGTAGGACATGCAGAAAAGACCACTGAGTTACTTGCTCTGATGCACATCGACGTGTGGACCATTTGATACATAGGTCGGGGATAGTTACAGCTACTTCATTATCTTTATCGATGATCTGTCTAGGTATGGATATGTGTATCTGATGAAACATAAGTTTGAAGTCTTTGAAAAGTTCAAAAAATTCAGAAATAAAGTAGAAAAATAAATAGACAAGTCCATTAAGATTCTTTGATCTAATCGAGGAGGTGAATATCTTAGTCAAAAATTTTTGGGATATCTCAAGAACAACAATATAGTCTCTCAATGGACTTCTTTCGAAACACCTCAGCTCAATGGGGTATCCGAAAGGAGGAATAGGATCCTATTAGATATGGTCAGGTCTATGATGAACTTCACTGATCTATCCTTATATCTTTAGAGACATACCTTATTAATCGACATTCATATGTTAAATAAGGTTCCATCAAAGTCTGTTCCTACCACACCATATATGATATGGTACAATAAGAAGCCGAGTCAGATTATCTTAAGACTTGGGGATGTTCGATCTATATCAAGAGACAGATGGCTGATAAATTAGAAGATAGATCTGTAATAGCTCATTTTATAAGGTATCCAAAAGAATTCATAGAATACTACTTCTACTTTTCATAAGATTACAATGTGATTGCGAGTCAGAATGCTATATCTCTAGAAAAATAGTTTATCCAGGATGGTGGCACTGGGAGGTTAGTTGAGCTCGAAGAGAAGGTCTCTGAAAAGCAAAGAGCTATAGATCTTCAGAAACCCATTATTCATAAGCTAGTAGTTGATATTTTTCTATCACCTCATAGATCTATCAAGGTCTCCTGACCTCTTGAAAGGTATATGTGCATGCTTACGGAGGAAGTAAAGAAAATATTCCTTATGAGAGATAAAAGTCATAGTGATGATCCTAATACTTTTGACGAGGCGATGTCTGACAACGATTATGAAAAATAGTTAGATGTGATGAAGTCAGAAATTGACTCGATGCACTCGAATCAAGTATGAATTTTAGTGGATCCACCTGAGGTTATAGTATCCATTGGGTGTAAATAGATCTACAAAAAAAAAATAGGTACCAATGGCGAGGTAAAAACCTATAAAGCTAGTCTTGTGGCAAAAGATTATAGCCAGCACGAGGGCATTGACTAACAAGAAATCATTTTACCTATAGCCATGCTAAAATTCATCCGCATTCTGCTTGCTATTGCAGCCTATTATGATTATGAAATCTGATAGATGGATGTGAAAACTGCTTTCCTAAATGGATATCTTGAGCAAGATATCTATATGGAGCAGCTTTTGGATTTCACATCTGGTGATAGTGATCACAGAGTCCGCAAGCTGCAAAGATCTATATACGGATTAAAGCAAGTTTTTCGAAGTTGGAATCATCATTTTGATGAACCGATCAAATCATTTGATTTGATCAAAAATGAAAAGAAATCTTGTGTGTACAAAAGAGATAGTGAGAGCACAATAACATCCTCATATTGTACGTGGATGATATTCTCCTCATTGAAAATGATATTTTCATGTTGATCATGGTCAAAAGATGGTTGTCTAAGAAATTCTCTATGAAAGACCTAGGGGAAGCATCCTATATTCTTGGAATAAAGGTCTATAGGGATAGATCTAAAAGGATGTTAGGCCTATCACAAAAATTGTACATAGAGAAGGTGCTGAAAAGGTTCAGCATGAAAAACTCTAAAAGAAGACTAGTACCTCTTAGGCATTGTATTAATCTTTCCAAGACGATGTGTCCAACCACATTTGAGGAAGTTTAGCATATGAGTAGGATTTCTTATACCTCAGCCATAGGGAGCCTCATATATGTCATGCTATATACTCAATCTGATATTGTCCTTGCTGTGAGTGTCACAAGCAAGTATCAGTCGAATCCAGATGAGGAGCACTGAATAGTTATGAAGAACCTCCTTAAGTACTTGAGAAGAACTAAAGATTTATTCTTGGTCTTTGGAGGAGGTTCTAAGTTGTGAGTCAAGAGGTATACTAATTCAGACTTCATGTTTGATTCTGATGATAGAAAGTCTATGTTTGGATATATGTTCATTTGCAATGGTGGCACAGTTAGCTGGAAGAGTTTCAAGCAACTCATCATAATGGATTCGACCACAAAAGCTGAGTATGTCGCTGCTTCAGATGCTACAAAGGAAGGCTTCTGGTTCAAGAAGTTTATTGTGAAACTTAAGGTTATGACATCGGATGCCATACTACTTTACTATGACAACAATGGAGCCATAGCACTTGCTAAAGAGCCGAGGTATCATTAGAAATCAAAGCACATCGAGCGACGGTATCATATCATATGCGACTACCTCAAAAAGAAATATGTCAAGGTATGAAGAGTAGACTCCATGGACAACATGGCAGACTTGCTAACAAAGCAATTGAGTCAACCAAAAATGAAAGTCCACCTTGAGAAGATGGGACTTAGATTAGTGGCCAATTGGCTTTAGTCCAAGTGAAAGATTGTTAGATGTATGTCCTAGAAGTCAATATGGCTGACACAGTGTAATAAATTTGAGACATAAATTTGTACTTAATATATTGATTTGATCAATAAAAGGGTAAGTTTATTTTTCATTCAAGTGTGATGTGTCTTTAAATCATCTATGAAATTAAATTTTGATACACATTCTCAAAGTGTTAAGAATTAGAGATATGTATTTAATTTCTAAATGCTTCTGGTCAAAGTATCATCATGAGGATGGTGATCGATCCGGATAGACCGACGTACAGATTATTTTTTTTAGGATAGATGAGTCTCTGATCTATAGTGTAGAGATATTGAGCGATGAGTGCGGGTAGTTATTAGAGAATAACTAGTACTGAGCATGACCATACAAGAGATCACTTAAATTTTTACTCGATCGTTAGTGATTGTCTCGATGCTGTAGTTGTGTGAATAGTTCTTTGATCTGAGATGGTACAACTGTGTGCAGTGAGACTGTTGGAGTTTGACTGACACATAAATATGATCTCAATGAGCCCTTGTAGTGGATGTTGATGACAGTTGGTTCACTATAGGAGTAGGATGTATATCAAGATGGGATCTATCAATCTTGATAGAAAGGAGTAGTCTTATAAAATTTGAGAGACTATGTTCGAGAGTCTATGGCCACAGCAGTATAATTATTGAAAAAGATTTTTCATAAGGATAACAATTGGACTTGAGCTAATCAAATCTATCATATGACTGATGATGAGGTTTGACGATTTATCCATGACCTGCCATCTAGTCGGGACTCACGATAAGAGACTGAATCACATATTAACTACACCTTGAGGTTATTTTTAGTTCCACTGGGTTGTCACTATATACTACTAGGTGTCACCAGTGGATTGTAAGAGCTCATTGGGATTGTTCTGGATCGACAATCCTAGATGAGTTAGAGTGAAATTGTTCTGACCCATTGAAAAAAGTTTCAATGATATTTTGATAGAGATCATTGCATATCTCACTACCAAATAGAATTAAACCTATAGGATCACACAATAAAGAGATTAGATTTGAAAAAAGCAATTGGACTTATGAAGTATTAATTGGATTTTAAGAAATCCTATTGAGTTCAAGGTAACCTTGCTAGCATATGATTGGACCCAATTTTCTCTTTATATTTGATTTTTTTATTTGATAAGATAATTTAAATTTAATTATCTACTAATAATCTAAATGAATTAGATTCATTGAACTCTAATTGATGGGTTCCTAAGATTTTGGATCAAATGAATTAAGGGTGCAAGTCCTTAATTTATTTTCTTGATAGTTTTGATGGGGCGCCACTTGATTTGATCAAGTTGGGCATGTCTCACCTTTAGAGGGCTTGTGGATCCTTGATGGGGCATACCTTGGGTGCAAAAAGGGATGTGATTTTGTTAGTGCAAAGGGCTCCAAGAGTTGGCACCTAATAGGTTTCCTAAAGGAAGTTGAATAACTTAAATTATTAGAAAACCTAATACAAGTAGGACTTGTATTAAGAGCTTGTTTGGTTTTGAATATGATTCAAATCTTATGTCTATTTAAAAAGACCTCTCCTAAAGTCTCTAAACAACTTCAACCAGCAGCCCCATGCCACTTTAGGAGAGCCCCACGCCCTCTCTTCCTCTCTCCCTCTCTTCTCCCTTGGACGTCCAAATGTCCCACCCTTTTGGGCATCCTCTCTCTTCCACGCCTAAGGGCTGTTAGGCGTCCCTTGTGTGCTGCTTTCTACTCCATGGTAGCAGCATAATCTAAGGAAGAAAAGCAAGAGAAGAAGAGAAGAAGAAGATCAAGAAAAGGATCAAAGAGTTTATCACAATCCATAAAAGGAATATACCCTACAAGCTAATCGAAATTTGTATTTTGATGAATTTTTTCTTATAATATTCCAGACTCATGTAATTGACAAAAGATATTTTTCATCATATGTTGTATCTTACTTTTGTAATGATTTTGATGAACTCTGTTGGTGCAAAAATCCACCTGCGTCGGAGAAGCTGGAGTTGCGGTCGCCGTCGGGACCTGCAAAAGAAGTCTAAACCGGAGGTGGGGTTGCTCCGGCAAGACCCTCCGACGCTCAAGTCAGTTCTCTGCCTCAACAAGAATGGAGTGCTCGAATGAAAATTTTAGTAGAGTTTTGAGATAGATATTAGAGCTTAGAGAATAACGTATCTGGGATCTCCCTTTTTATAGGCGGAGGGTGCAATAGGCTGATGGCGATGTTTTGTAACCGCCTGTCAGTGTGCCGTTCGGAGCCAGGAGGGGTCTGTTATGAAGAGTAGTGGAGCAGGATCATGGCCATTATTATGGCCTGCCACGTGGAACCTGTTGTGGGTAGTGGAGCAGAATCGTGGCTATTATTGTGGCCTGCCACGTGGAGCCTGTTGTGGGTAGTGGAGCGGCGTCCGTTATCGCGGCTTGCCAGAGGGTGGAGAGACTGCACGGTATCCATTGCAGGAAGTGGAGTAGAGTCGTGGCTGTTACTGCGGCCTGCCAGGGAGTGATGGAGCCATGCAAAATCCATCGCAGGAAGTGGAGCAGGGTTGTGGCTGTTACTGCGGCCTACCAGGGAGTCTAGGCCATCGACCGAAGTTCGGTTGAAGCATTCGGCGGAGAGAAGTAGTTATTCATCTGAAAGGAGCTCGGATGTTGCTGGCGGTCTACCGTCGGGTGCCTTGAGCGTTAGTACCATTGGCGAGGGCCATTTGCTGTAGGAGCACAGTCAGAGGCTTTCTGTAGACGAGGTCTGGCTCCCGTAGGAGTCCGGACAGAGTCTACCTGCAACTGGAGTTGAGGATGAGGTCCGGCTCCCATTGGAGTCCGAATGGAGTCCACCTGCAATTGAAGTCGGGGGTGAAGTCTGGCTCTCGTAGGAGTCCAGACGGAGTCTACCTGTAGTTGAAGTCGGGGATGAGGTCCGGCTCCCGTAGGAGTCCGGACGGAGTTTACCTGCAACTGGAGTTGGGGACGAGGTTCGGCTCCCGTAGGAGTCCGGACGGAGTCCACCTGCAGTTGAAGTCGGGGGCGAAGTCCGGCTCCCGTAGGAGTTTGGACAAAGTCCACCTGCAGTTGAAGTCGGGGGCGAAGTCCAGCTCCCGTAGGAGTCCGGACGGAGTCTACCTGCAGTTAAAGTCAGGGATGAGGTTCGGCTCCCGTAGGAGTCCGGATGGAGTCTACCTGCAGTTGAAGTCGGGGACGAGGTCCAGCTCCCGTAGGAATCCGGACGGAGTCTACCTGCAGTTGAAGTCGGGGATGAGGTTCGGCTCCCGTAGGAGTCCGAACGAAGTCTACCTGCAGTTGAAGTCCGGGATGAGGTCCGGCTCCCGTAGGAGTCCGGACGGAGTCTACCTGCAGTTGAAGTCGGGGATGAGGTCTGGCTCCCGTAGGAGTCCCGACGGAATCTACCTGCAGTTGAAGTCGGGGGTGAGGTCCGACTCCCGTAGGAGTCCGGACGGAGTCTACCTGCAGTTGAAGTCGGGGATGAGGTCCGGCTCCCGTAGGAGTCCGGACGGAGTCCACCTACAGTTGAAGTCGCCCTGCTGGTCGGACACCGGTAGAATCCCCGAGAAGTCACTCCTGACCCGAACTTTGGCTGGGGGGTATTTTATACCCAACACCAGTCTCCCTACTTTCGAGTTCGAGTTTTGAACGAAAGAAGTACAGAAAAAATTTCACAGTCGAAGTCGTTTCCTTGAATCCCGCACGCGATCGCCCTCAGATATTTTGACATTTATTGCGCGCGTGCTGGAGTCTTTTCGAATTGGGGCGATCCGAAGGGGCCTTTCGAAATTCCCACTGGTGCGCTGGCCCAGGTACGATGCAGTAATGGCCCTATCAGCCGTCAGTCGCTTTTAGCCGCCTGCGGTTGCGAGTGGGACACATGGCGAGCGCGGGCCGGCCTGGGGAGATCCGTGATCATTATAGCACCGGATCCCAGAGTCTATTCCCAGGGTCTATTTAAACCCGCCTTTCCGCCTTTAGGAGCCTCATTCTGCCTGAGAGTTCTGTAGGTGTCTGCTTCCTCTCTGAGAGCCCTGACCCTCTTTGGCGTCTTCCTTGGCCCTAGGCGTTCCTCGAGTCATCCCTGTCCTCGCCCCTCTGCATCCGTCGGAGCGATCTAGGTTAGTCCCGGAGCCTTCATTTCTCTTCTTGTCATTTAGGTGCCCTTTCTCCTCCATTGTTCTTCTACCGCATCCCTCTGGCTTAGTCCCCCGCAAACCTTTCGCCTCTTGTCCCGTCTGATTTCTCCAGGATCTCTAGGGCCTTTGTTTGAAATGTCCTCCAGTACCTCCGCCTCTAGTGGTTCTAGGAGTTCGTCCGCCTCAGCCCCCCAGAATCCCCACACTGTAGACGATCCCACGTCTAGGGCTGGGCCTCTCCTGGTTTTTGCGCCGAGGGCTATTCCCTGTTCCCTGACTCTGGATGAACTTCTACTGATAAGGGTTCAATATGGAGTTCCTCTGGAGTACGATCTGGAGCTTCCTGGTCCCGCCGATCGGGCTAGCACCCCCCGCCTGGCCATTTTTGCCTGTATCAGGAGGTCTTCCGCGTCGGACTCCGGCTTCCGCTTCCGCCCTTCGTCGTCGCCCTTTTCCACTTTTTAGACATTTCTTTAGCTTCGGTTGCGTCGAACTCCTTTAGGTTTTTTATAGGGTTCCTCTCCCTTTGCCATGTAGTCGAAGTTCAGCCCTCTCTTTCCTTATTTAGGTATTTCTACACCTTCAAACGCCACCCCTCGACGAAGGACTAGTGGTATTTTTCCCCCCAGTTTGGCAAGAAGGAGTTGCTGAAAGGTGCTCCCTCTTCAATCCACAACTGGAAGGGGAAGTACCTCTTCGTCCGATGCCCGACCTTGAGGTTGGGATTGCCTCCTTGAGGCTCCTTAAGGAACTCCGCCCGCAGGGCTCCTAGCCTGGGGGAGGATGACCTTCAGGCCACCCGAAAACTTCTTAGTTACCCAACTCCTTCTCTCCCCAACCTTCTGAGGGAGCAGTTTTTGTTCAACATTGGCTTGAGCCCCCTAGACCCTGCGAGTATCCCATCATTCCCTTCCTTTTCTTTTCTCCCGCTCTTCCTCTCCCTCTCTCTTTTTCTTCTTCTCTTTTTTCTTTTCTTTTTTTTTTTACTGATCTCTTTTCCTCTCTCTTCTTTTGTTTACAGGAATGGACGCCGAAGCTGCACGGATGCTCGCCAGGGGCCTCAAGGCTCACAAAAGGAAAGGCACCGTGGCCTCTGGATCGGCCAAGAAGGCCAGGATGGAGGAGACGAGCTCGGCCATGCCCGCCCAGGTGGCCCTCACGGTCGACGTTCCTTCAGACGCCAAACCTCCGGCTCCCCGGGCTTCTTCAAGGAGTCCCCTCGCTGAGGCTCCTGCTTCGGGGGTCTGCTTTGAGGAGGCGCCAGGGGCTGAGAGGGGGAGGAGAAGGAAGTCGGTGGCCGCAGGGTGAGTCACCGCCGAGCCACCATCGAAGAGTCCCCCGATTCTGAAGAAGAGTCGGGGGACTATCCCTTTAATGATAGGGACCTGGTCAAGCGATTGATCGACGGCTGCATCCTGCCTGAAGTCATCCGGAGGATTGATCGCGCCGATCCCGAACAGCGGGTCTAGGACTCCCTAGGGTCCTTTCTCGAGGTAAACAGATTCACCTTCCTCCTTCCCCTGGCACCTTCATTTAATTAGCTTCTCAACCTTCATTCTGACCTCCTTGCCGCCCTTATAGATCGGGCACCAGCTCCTTGCCAATATCGAGGCGATGAACCGAGCGAGGAGGGATGCCATTCAAGCGGAGGAGAGTCGCTGGGCCAAAGTCGCCCGCTTCAAGGAAAAGGTCGTGTAGGTAACCACCCTCCAAGAGGCCCTAGAGAGGGAGAAGCAGGCCCTGGAGAAAGAAAAACAGACCTCGGAGGAGACGGCGAGGAAGGCGGAGGCCGAGGTCGCAAATTTGGCAGAGCAGATCCCGATCCTGGTCTCAGAGGCCAGGGTTCTAGCAGTGGAGGAGTTCAAGGCCTCTATAGAGATGAGGGACTTGAACGTCAAGTTCGGCCAGGAAGCATTTATTAAGGGATTCGAGCTCTGCCAGGAGAAGATGGCAAGAAATTTCCTGAGCTCGACCTCGGCTTCTTGGACGAGGCATCCGAAGATGAAGCCGGTCCCTCTCCCACTGCTACTGCTACCGTGGCCCCTCTTCCAGGGACACCGAACTCCCCAACTCCTATCCCAGAGGTCTGAGACCTCTGACCTTATATTTTTCTTTCATTGTAATTTTTTCTTTTCCTCCTGTCTTTAAGAAACATTTAATCAATGAAATTGAGTTCCTCCTTTTGGAGGGCTTCTCCATTCCGCTCCCCCCTTTTTTTGTCTTGCTTTATGCAATGAGATGCACCTTGATGCCTTTATCTCCAATGGCAGCGTCCCACCGAAGCGCTCCCCCTGCCATAAGGGATTCTGCTGAAGTCTACAATCCAATGTCTGAAGAAGAAAGTTCATCATTTAACGAAAAGGTCGAAGGAGATGGACGGCGAGCTTTGCAGGCTGAGGAAGAGCCACTTTGAAGCCACTGCGGAGGCCACCCACTTTCGAACCTCTACATGAAGGGGATCATGGAGTACAGTCGGGGAAAGCGAACTTTGAGAAGGAGCTGGAGGAACACAAGAAACGCGCCAGCGACCGATCTTGGGCTCAAGCTGCCAAGATCAGTTCTCTCAGAGTGGAGTTGTCGGCTGCACAGGAGAGGATTAGTCAGTTGGAAGAAAGCTCATCCTTGCTTCCGACACGGGCCGACTGCGACCGAAAATGGTCGAAGAAGCTCTCCGACCTTCAGCAACAGCTCCGGGATGCCGAGGCGAGCTATGATGCGTACCGGGCCGGCTGGTGCCAGCAGGTGGATGAATACAGGGGGAAGCTCAGGATGGCGACTGACGAGGTTGCCCGCCTTCGAGGGCAGCTAGCTCAAGGGGCTCAGTTTGCTTCCGTTCGAAATTCCGACGAACTCCAATCCCTGAGAAGAACCGTAGAGGAGCTATCTGTCACCCTTAGGGAGGGAAAGGCCGAACTGCAGTAACTGAAGATCCAGCTGGTGTGCGAACAGCAGGCCGTCAAGGATGCGGAGGCGAAATCCGAGGTCTTGAGAAAAAGGCATCGAGAGGCAGAGAATGAAAGCCAGCGATTTCATCGAAGGTACATGGAGATATTAATGAGAGAGAGAGAATTGGAAGGAGAAGTCGAGAGCTTAAGGCACTCCCTGATGAGGGCCGAAGTCGAAAGTTCGAAGTCGGAGGAAGCTGTGCCCCCTTAGGGCTCTTTTTGTCCTTCGTCCCTCTGAGTGTCTTCTTTTGCCGCTTGTCTGTTTGTTGTCGTCGTTGTTGTTGTCGTTGCAGTTGTCTATTTTTGTCTTCTTCTTCTTCTCTTTTTTTTTTTTTCGGCCTTTCAGGCTCTGTAACGCATATTTTGCTAATGAAATGAAAAGGTCTTTGTTATCTTACCCGTACGTCGTGCCGAATTGTCGAGCGTCAGACTTCTTTCATTTTTGTCCCGTGCGATGTAGATGTTGTTCGGAGGTTCCCTGTTCATCCTTGCCTTAGGTCATCATTGCCGAGTTTCTTATGCTTTTGATTAGTTCGACATCGACGCCGCTTGGAGGTTCCTAGTCACCGCCGTGTCGATTTGCCTTTTGTTCGTGACTGTAGATCTTATTTTCTCTTCTTCCCTCTCCATAGAGATGAGATCCTTTGTGCTTTTAGTGTAGTTCGGCCTCCGTTGAAGTTCGGCTCCCGTAGGAGTCCGGACGGAGTCTTCCTGCAATTGAAGTCGGCGATGAAGTCCAGCTCCCATAGGAGTCCGGATGAAGTCTACCCGCAGTTGAACCCATCGCTGTTCCTTCACATTTCCCTCCTCTTTTTCCCCTTTTTCTCTCTTTTTTCCCTAGGCCAGGGTTCTCCCTAGCTTTTCATGGAGTCGCGGTAGTGTAGAAGGGTCATCGAGGAAGTTTTCTTCTTTCTTATCAGGTCTTGGACGGTCGGACCTTGATTGGTGTCGAGACGGGGTTCCTCCCCTATTTCTGATGTGATCGATTTCAGCTCAGGTTAGGATGAGGTTCTCCTTCTATTCCTAACCGGACTGCAGGGCTCACATGGGTACTGTATGGCCTCTCCCCCCATCCGGTCTACAAACAACTGGGCCTTCGACCTTGCTCATGCTAGGGCGAGGTCCTCCTCCTGTCCCTAACATGGCTGTGGGGGCACATATGGGCGTTGCAAGGCCTCTCCCCCCATCCGATCTAAGGAGAACTAGGCCTTCGACCTTGCTCATATTAGGGCGAGGTTCTCCTCCTGTCCCTAACATGGCTGTGGGGGCGCATGTGGGCGTTGTATGGCCTCTCTCCCCATCCAGTCTAAAGATAACCGAGCCTTCGACCTTGCTCATGTTAGGGCGAGGTTCTCCTCCTATCCCTAACATGGCTATGGGGGTGCATGTGGGTGCTGTATGGCCTCTCCCCCCATCCGGTCTAAGGAGAACCGGGCCTTCGACCTTGCTCATGTTCGGGCGAGGTTCTCCTCCTGTCCCTGACATGGCTGTGGGGGCGCATGTGGGCGTTGCAGGGCCTCTCCCCCCATTCGGTCTAAGGAGAACCGGGCCTTCGACCTTGTGGTTAACAGCCACATAGGGGTTCGTTTTGCTACCCGAAGGGGTCATCCCCTGTCGTTTCAAGTTCATGCAAAAAAGGGAAAGATGTGCAAGTCTGAAAGAAATCTTGATTTAAAGCATTCGATATATTTACAAGTTTTCAAACCCTAGGGCTGTGGAAGGTCGGCTTCCTGTCAAGGTCCTCCAGAGATGGAGTTGATGATCCTAATTGGGGGCCGATCTCCGGGCCGCTCTTCCCTCCTTGGCAGCTCAGGTTGCGGCAGGGCCCTCGGTCGTCCTCTCTACCCTCAGGCCAGCGTCGAATGAACCTACCCTCGGTCGGTCCTCTCTACCCTCAGGCCAGCATCAAATGAACCTATCGAGCCGACCTCGGTGGATGAGCTCCTCGATCTCATCTCGAAGCTGAATGCACTCCTCTGTGTCATGGCCATGGTCATGATGGTAGAGACAGAATTTATTGGGATTGCACTTCCCGGGGTGCGTGCGCATCCTTTCGGGCCTCGGGAGCTGCTCCCTGACTTCCATCAGTACCTGGGCCTTTGACGCGTTGAGGGGGGCGTAGCTGTGAAATCATCCTGGGGGAGAGCTCCACCGAATCCGATACTCCGGGCTTCTCTGCTTACGTGACCGGGGTGGAGTCTGGGCACGCTTGTGCCCGGGAGGAGTTCGGGATCATGGCCGAGCTTCCCTCGGCCCTTTTTCAATTGTGGGCTTGCTCGAGTCTCCCGCCTGCCGCTCTCTTGCGGCCTCCTCATCCTTCATTCTGAAGGCTTCCTCCGCTCGGGCGTACCCTTCGGCCCGAGCCAACAGATCAACAAAATTCTTGGGATACTTCTTTTCCAGGGAGAATAAAAGGTCGTTCTTCTGAAGGCCACCTTTCAGGGCGGCCATAGCTACCGATTGGTCCAAATTCTGGACCTCCAATGAGGCAACGTTGAAACGGTTGATGTAGGCCCGGATGGACTCCCCCTCCCTCTGCTTGATGTTGATGAGGGACTCCGAACCCTTTCGGAGGCACCGGCTGCTAATAAAATGGGCCACAAACTGGTGGCTCATCTAGTCAAAGAAAAAGATGGTACCCGGCTTCAGCGCCGAGTACCAGTTTCTCGCCGCTCCCTTCATGGTGGACGGGAAAGCCCGGCACAGGATGGCATTGGGTGCACCGTGAAGCAGCATCATTATCCGGAAGACCTCCAGGTGGTCAATCGGATCCGAAGTCCCGTCGTAGCTTTCAAATTGAGGGAGCTTGAAGTTTGGCGGGATCGGTTCCTGCATGATCATTTGAGAAAAGGGAGGGTCAGTACAAATGTCCTCACCATGAGCGGGGGGAGTGTGGTGGAGTTCGTCGATCCGTCGGTTCATCTTCCAGAGCTGTTGATCTAGGAAATCCTCTCGACTGCGAGTCTCGAGGTTCTTCTAGTAGAGGGGAGGTAGGGATCTCCCGAGGGTAGAATCGTGGTCCGACTGAGGGCTCTCCACCCTCGGATTCGTCCTTCCGGGGAAGATGGGGCGGCTGGCCCAAGTAGCCCGCCCTACCACCAGATTTTGGGGTCTGGCGAAACTCTTTCCAGTCGCACCGATGCCTACGGTTGCTGCTGCTGCTGCATGGCCTGCATAGCTTCAGTGAGGCCTTTAACCTGCTGCGCTATTCGGAGCCAGGAGGGGTCTGTTACGAAGAGTAGTGGAGCAGGATCATGGCCATTATTGTGACCTGCCATGTGGAACCTGTTATGGGTAGTGGAGCAGAATCATGGCTATTATTGTGGCCTGCCACGTGAGCCTGTTGTGGGTAGTGGAGCGGCGTCCATTGTCGCAGCTTACCAAAGGGTGGAGAGACTGCGCGGTATCCATCGCAGGAAGTGGAGCAGAGTCGTGGCCGTTACTGCGGCCTACCAGGGAGTGATGGAGCCACGTGGAATCCATCACAGGAAGTGGAGTAGGGTTGTGGCCGTTACTGCGGCCTGCCAGGGAGTGATGGAGCCATGCGGAATCCGTCGCAGGAAGCGGAGCAGGGTTGTGGCCGTTACTGCGGCCTGCCAGGGAGTCTAGGCCCATCGATCGAAGTTCGATTGAAGCGTTCGGCAGAGAGAAGTAGTTATTCATCTGAAAGGAGCTCGGATGTTGCTAGTGGGCCATCTACCGTCGGGTGCCTTGAGCGTTAGTACCATTGACGAGGGCCATTTGCTATAGGAGCACAGTCAGAGGTTTTCTGTAGATGAGGTCTGGCTCTCGTAGGAGTCCGGATGGAGTCTACCTGCAACTAGAGTTGGGGACGAGGTCCGGCTCCCGTAGGAGTCCGGACGGAGTCCACCTGCAGTTGAAGTCGGGGGCGTAGTCCGGCTCCCGTAGGAGTCCGGACAGAGTCTACCTGCAGTTGAAGTCGGGGACGAGGTCTGGCTCCCGTAGGAGTCCGGACGGAGTCTACCTGCAACTGGAGTTGGGGATGAGGTCCGGCTCCTATAGAAGTCTAGACGGAGTCCACTTGCAGTTGAAGTCGGGGGCAAAGTCTGGCTCCCGTAGGAGTCCGGACGGAGTCCACCTACAGTTGAAGTCGGGGGCGAAGTCCGGCTCTCGTAGGAGTCCGGACGGAGTCTACCTGCAGTTGAAGTTGGGGATGAGGTCCGGCTCCCGTAGGAGTCTAGATGGAGTCTACCTGCAGTTGAAGTAGAGGATGAGGTCCGACTCCCGTAGGAGTCCGGACGGAGTCTACCTGTAGTTGAGGTTGGGGATGAGGTCCGACTCCCGTAGGAGTCCGGACGGAGTCTACCTGCAGTTGAAGTCAGGGACAAGGTCTGGTTCCCGTAGGAGTCCGGACGGAGTCTACCTGCAGTTGAAGTTGGGGGCGAAGTCCGGCTCCCGTAGGAGTTCGGACGGAGTCCACCTGCAGTTGAAGTCGCCCTGCTGGTCGGACACCGGTAGAATCCCCGAGAAGTCACTCCTGACCCGAACTTTGGCTGGGGGGTATTTTATACCCAACAAACTCTATAAATTAGGATAATGATTTTAGGGTTATGATGAGATCATACCTATGAGACCTAAAATCTTAAATATTCTGATTTAGAATATTCCTAGTCATAAAAGCATTGAGTAGGAAATTAATATTTCGGATAGACTAGCACTTCCTATATACGCTCGATGGAGAGGGTGGCTGATCTCATAAGCCACTTATGTGAGATACTAATACAAAGAAGTACGTGCTTATTAGAGAATAAGTTCACTGAATTGATCCGACTTAAGAAATATCTTATGGAATCTACTTATCCAAACAAAAGATATTTTCTTACAGTGGAAGTTGTGCAAATAATCTTTTGATCTGAGACTACCATAGAATCTTATATACATGAATTCATATTTTGATTCATACTCATTCATGACTTAGTCATATACAGGGTATTCTGGATATGATGGAATATGTATGAAGGTTGTGAGTAGGTCAACGTGGAATTGATCACTCCTGGTAAGAGGAGATCGCATCCTACTTGCTCCAATCGATTGATGATTCAGAAAATTTTTAATCAAAATAGAATAAAAATTAAAAAAAAATAATATTTTATTAATCAAATTATTATTTAAGATTGAGAGAAATATGAATGTGATATTGAATTTGATATTATTCCATATCCAGAGTCATATTCGGGATGCAGGAAGATCGAAAGATCGAATTGCATGGTAACTTTTCACTGAAGGATATTTTTGATATTTTCATCAAAATTTTATATCTTCTATGTAGACATGATATATTGCTAGACATTAATCTTTTCTTGTAGGTTTGATCAAATTAAAGAGTTTAATTCGATTGTCAATTAGAAAGAGTTCTAATTGCTGAAATCGGATTAGCTCGATTGGTTCTAGATCGGTCAGATTAAATTCTAATCAAATCAGATTGATTTACACTTGAGCCCACTATTAGCTAGATGTGGAATCCAATGGATCACACATAAAAATAATTGATCAGGGGTCTAATTGGATTAGATCATGTTTGCAAAATAGACATGCTAGCACATGTTGCAAAAACTAGCTCCCTGTTTCGAATCAGATTCAAAATTGATTCCAGATTGGGCTAATTAAAGTCAAATTTTCAAACCAATTTTAGGTTTGAGTTGAGTTAGTCCTTGGCTATATGTACCAAAAATTTAGAGCCAAGAAACCTAGTGCCCATGCATCAAGAATTTTTCTTGCACGTGGGATGCAGTCTTTGTGCGTAGAAATAGGTTTCACATCCCATGAGATGGGATGCCCCTTCCTTAGGTTTATCCAATGTTTCATGATGAGAAAAAATTATTGGTGATTTCTGACTTAATTTTGAGCACTAAAGAGTCCTTCTTTGGATTAATCACCTTCTGGTTTAATCATGAAAATTGGTTGAAGTTTGAAATCCTGTCAATCTAATCTATGCGCCTAACCAAGAGTCTAACTTGTGAAGGACTCTAATCTATATGTCATGCCTCATCTTATTTTCATATTTTTTTCACACTATCAGCAAGTTATGCCTCAATTTTGGCCCATTGGATGGATAAAAGTTGCTGATGGGTGGGGGAGAAAAATTGTACCAATGGAAGCTGCGCGATGCATCAGAGAAACATTAAGAAAAATATTTTGAAGAGTCCTTCTATGCGAAGCATCTCTTAGATTTTTTTTTAGATGCTTGTCATGTGTCATGAGGCTCTTGATGGGTGTGAAAAATTGGCTGAGAGTGTGAGAAATTTTTTGGGGCATGGGATGGCGCATGGAGGGGGCACGAATCATTCCCTAAGGCAACCTATCGCTAAGTATTTAAAGGGGGTGCGTCGAGGGGATTTGATTCATTCAGATTTCCAATTCCTTCTTTCTTTCTAACATCTTCTCTCTATTATCTAATTAGTCTCTTTCTTCTCTTATTAAGATAAGTCTAAAAAAATAGTAAGGACAAATTTAATTTTAGGATAAGAGTCTAGGAAGAGAATTAAGGAAAATAAGGAGAGAAGAAAGGTAGGGATAGGAAGGCTAGGAGAAGAGGAAGAGGATCTTGAGGTTTTAGTATCCAAAAAAACTTTTAGAGTGAGAATTTTGAGAGAAAAATCATCTCAAAAAGTTGGTATCCTGATCATAGCCCTATGTGGATCACTGTTGGAGGGTGAACACTTGGACACCTGGTGGAGATTCTGTCGAAATTTGGATTAAGCACTGCAGGTATTCTTCTATAGCTTGAATTTTATTATATATATATGTTATATGATTATTAATCATCAAAAAGGTACTAGTTTAAAAGTTTAAATATTTATAATTTTTTAATTTAAAATTTTGAAATTTATTATGCTTCCGCTATACATGTCCTCTCTGAAACCCTAAGTGGTATCAGAGCTGGCCTTGTTTGGTTCAATGATATATACATAATGTTTATGTGTTGCATATTATAATTCATGCTATAAGATGAATTATGCTATGTAATTATGCTTTCATATGATGATATGAATTGATGCATATATGATCCACCACTACATCATTCTGACATAAGGTTGTCCTAGCATAATGGGGTTATGCTGTAAGGTTGTCCTAGGATGATGAAAGTCTATATGTTACATTTGCACATATAAAGTATTTTAATTCTAATATATATTAGTATAAATTAGTATTATATAGTTAGAATATATATGAGATCAAATAAAAATTCTCATTAAAAATTATATTAAGTTGTAGTGATATGCAACTGGGATATGCAACTAGGGATTAACCAATTCTTGAGCAATTGGTGTCTAAGAAAGTACTATAAGTGGTTCTTTAATTAGTTTCATTGTCTATCCTAGCCAATTTATTGGTGTCTAAGAAAAGCAACGGGGGGACCCCCACCTTACTTACCTGGCCAATTTGATTAAGCGATCTTGATATTGAAAAATCTTAATGTTGAAAATACTTCTAGGGGCCTTCCTTCATGCTAGGTTAATATTACATTAAGAACTATGGCTAGTTTGTTGTATTACCACAAAGCTTGTCATAAGGATTGATATAACATAATTCTGGTGCATAGAAGATGCTTACGGCAATGTTGGATGTATTGCTTTATTATGGTAACACAAGGACAGTTATATTCGAATTTGACTATATTGAAATGAAAGATCTTACTTAACTACAATATTATAGCTTATTGTGTTAACACAAGGCTAATAATATTTTAGAGGCCAAGATACAATATTGAAAATTGCATGAGATGCAATTGAAAAGAGTTTCCTACATATGAACTCATAAGGGTTTATTGTGTTAACACAAGATCATTATGAGAATTAGGGTCTCAATCTCACTAAGATAAATATATAATATATCTCGTTTATCATGATAGAGGGTTATGATGTTCGATAAAATAGTGGGAGGTATAATTAAATCTAAAAATTTAATTTAATTGTGTAAGTCAATATGAGTTGTTTGCTTGTGTAATGTTCTTTAATCATTGTAGATTAAATTCTACAAATGGCATCTTCACTATCATTGCAAAAAATTTTAGATTCCAACAAGTTGATCGATCTCAATTATATGGATTGATTGAGAAATTTAAAAATCATACTCAGTCGGGAGAAGCTCTCCTATATTCCTGATGTCTCCGAACCACAAGAGGTTGGGGATGATGCCATCGAAGAGGACGTATCCACATATAGGATATGGAAGAATGACAGTTTGACTATCAAGTGCATCATACTAGCCTCTATGAGCAATGAATTACAGAGACAGCATGAGAGCATGGATACTCAATCCATACTTCTCAATCTTAAAGAGTTGTATGGAGAACAGAGTAGGACTGCTAGATATGAGATATCTAAGCAGTTATTCCATACTAGAATGATTGAGGGATTATCCGTACAAGATCATGTCCTGAAGGTCATTGATCTAATCACTAGATTGGGTCAACTAGATTTTGTGATGGATGGAGAATTAAGTCAAGATTTGATCTTGCAATCTCTCTCTGAGTCGTTTGCTCAGTTTGTCATGAACTATCACATGAATAAACTGAATACCTCCTTGTCTGAGCTGTTAAATATGCTCAAGACATTTAAGAGCCACATTAAGAAAGAAAAGGCTCCACTTCTTCTTGTGGGTAAAACCTCTAACAAGAAGTCAGATTTTAAGAGTTCAAAGAAAGCACTGAACCCTAAGGGTGGCAAGATGAAGAAGAAGGGGAAGAAAGTCTCCGAACAGGGTACCTGCTTTCACTGCAGTAAGAAAAGATACTGAAAAAAGAATTGTAAGTTATATCTTGCAACTGTAAAGGCTGGTGCAAGTGACACACCAAAAAGCATATATGAGATACATATAATTTTGTTGTTAAATTCTTTCAATTCAAACTCTTGGGTATTGGATACCGCCTGTAGTTCTCATATCTGCAAGTCATTATAAGGGCTGCAGAATCTTAGAGTGCTGAAGAAGGATGACTTCGAGCTCTGTGGCGCTGGAGGAGAGTCCATCCAGACAGAGGCTGTAGAGACATATATGTTGAAGTTGCCTTCTGAAAAGATTTTAGAGCTAGAAAACTATTATTATATATCTAAAATTATTAAAAATATTATTTCTATACCATTGCCATGCAACGAGATTATGAAATAAATAGAAAGAGCAATAGTTGCTCAATTTTTTTTCTAATAAAATTCTTTATCATGATATTATTAATAATGATCTTCTGATTCTATCTAATGACAATATTTTTCATATTGATGAAAGCAAAAAATGAAAGAGAGAAGAGAAGAATAATACTTTACTTTGGCATTGTCGACTTGGTCATATAAGTGAGATAAAGATTAACAAGTTATACAAAAAAGAGTTTTTTGATCTCTATGATTATGAATTATTAGGTACTTGTGAATCTTGTCTTATAAAAAAAATGACTAAGACTCCATTTAGTGGACACGGAGAATGGACAAGTGAGTTATTAAGACTTGTATATACTGATGTATGTGATTCTATGACAACAGAAGTCAAAGGAGGATACTCTTATTTTATAACGTTCACTGATGATTTATCTAGGTTTGGATATGTGTATCTTATGAAACATAAATCTGAGGTCTTTAAAAATTTAAAGAGTATCAAAGTATGGTCAAGAAATAAACTAAAAAAAGTATTAAAATCTTTTGATCTGATCGAGAAAGAGAATACTTATCCAATGAGTTTCTAGATCATCTTAAAGAAAATAAAATTTTTTCAGAATGGATCCCTCCCTATACACCACAGCTAAATGGTGTAGCAGAAAAGAAGAATCGTACTTTATTAGATATAGTGTGATCCATGATATACCTTATAATCTTGCCTATTTTTTTCTGAAGATATGCCTTAGAAACTGCTGTCTATATCCCGAACAGAGTACCTTCAAAATCTGTGCCAAGCACTCCATATGAGATATGGAGAAGAAAGAAGTCTAAACTTAAGTATCTTAAGATATGGAGCTGTTCAGCTTATGTTAAAAGAAACTTTGGATATAAGGTGAGTGCTAGAGCAGATAAATACTTATTTATAGATTATCCTAAAAAGAGTATAGGATATCTCTTTTATCACTCTATTGAATAAAAGGTGGTTGTCAGTAAATATGCTACTTTTATGAAAAAAGAGTTTATCCTAGAAAGAGATAGTGGGAAGAAAATTGAACTTGGAGAAGTTCAAGACCTACAAAAGCAAGCACAAGATGATCCTCAATCAAAAATATCCATTAATAAAGTATAACCACAAAATACACCTCCTCTCTGAAGGTCAGATAGAGTACAGAATATACCTATAAAATATGAGTTCGTTATTGAGAATAATAAAGCCCACATCATTGAGAATGATGAACCTTTGACCTATGCGGAAGTCATCATGAGTAGGGACTCACACAAATGGTTAGAGGCTGTGAAATCCAAAATAGACTCCATGTACTCCAACCAAGTATGGACTTTAGTTGATGCACCAGAGGGTGTGACCTCTATTGGGTGAAAATGGGTCTATAAGAAAAAGATTGGAGCAGATGGCCAAGTTGAAACCTATAAAGCCAGATTAGTGGCTAAAAATTTCAGACAAAAATAGGGTATAGATTATGATGAAATATTTTCACCTATTGTCATGATCAAATCTATACAGATTATGCTTGCAATAGCAGCATACCATGATTATGAAATTTAACAAATGGATGTGAAGACTGCTTTCCTTAATAGTTATCTTGAGGAAGAGGTTTACATGTCTCAGCTAGAAGGATTTGTCTCAAAAAGAAGAGCAAATTAGGTATGCAAGCTTAAGAAATCTATTTATAGATTAAAGCAGACCTCGAGGAGTTGGAACATCCGCTTTGATGTTACAGTCAAAGAGTTTGGCTTTATCAAAAATATGGATGAACCTTATATATACAAGAAGATTAGTGGGAGTGTCATTGTCTTCTTAGTTTTATATGTGGATGACATACTTCTCATTGGAAATGATGTCCCAATATTACAATCAGTCAAGATATGGCTATCAAATAAGTGTTTCATGAAGGATTTGGGCGAAGTATCCTATATACTAGGTATAAAGATCTATAGGGATAGATCTAAGAGGATGTTAGGCTTGTCCAAATCTAGGTACATAGATTTAGTGCTAAAAAAATTTAGCATGGATAGGAGTAAAAGAGGTTACTTACCCATGAGTTAAGACATACATCTCTCTAAAAGGATGTCTCTTAAAACATTGGAAGAGAGAAATAGAATGAGTTCTATTCCCTATGCTTCGACAGTAGGATCGATCATGTATACTATGCTATGTACCAGGCTTGATGTTGCCTATGCCTTAGGCATAGTTAATAGATTTCAGGCTGATCTAAAAGAGGATCATTAAAAAATAGTATAAAATATTCTTAAGTACTTGAGAAGGACTAAAGATATTTTTCTAGTATATGGAGGATCTGATCTAAAACTAGAAGATTATTCTAACTCTAGTTTTCAATCAGATCCTGATGATAGCAAATCCACTTCAGAATATGTCTTTACTCTTAATGATGGAGTTGTTAGTTGAAAAAATTCTAAGCAATAGACTATAGCTGACTCAACCACTGAGGCAGGTACATAACTGTAAGTGAAGCCGCCAAGGAAGCTGTCTGGATGAAGAAATTTATCACTGAATTAGATGTCATTTCTGAGATTGAGAATCCAGTACCACTTTACTGTGATAATACTGGAGCAGTTGCTCAAGCAAAGGAATCAAGGTCTCATTATAAATCCAAGCACATTTATGCTTCCATCTTGTTTGTAAAGTAATCGAAAGATAAGATGTTATCATTGAATGAGTAGAAATAAAAAATAATATAGCAGACCCGTTCACTAAAGCTCTATCACAGTAGTAATTCAATCACCACCTCGATTGTATGGAGATAAAATATAAGGACGATTGGCTTTAGTGCAAGTGGAAGATTGAAAGGAATATACCCTACAAACCAATCGAAATTTATGTTTTAATAAATTTTTTCTTATAATCTTTCAGACTCATGTAATTGACAAAAGATATTTTTCATCGTATGCTGCATCTTACTTTTGTAATGATTATGATGAACTCTATAAATTAGGATAATATTTTAAGGTTATGATGAGATCATACCTATGAGATCAAAAATCCTAAAAATCTTAATTTAGAATATTCTTAGTCATAGGAGCATTGAGTAGGAGATCAATATTCCGGATAAACTAACACTTCCTATGTATGCTCGATGGAGAGGGTGGCTGATCTTATAAGCCACTTGTGTGAGACACTAATACAAAGAAGTGGGTGCTCATTAAAGAATGAGTTCACTGAATTAATCTGACTTAAAAAATATCTTATGGAATCTACTTACCCGTCAAAAGATATTTTGTTATAGTGAGAGTTGTGCATGTAATCTTTTGACCTGAGACTACCATAGAACCCTATATATATAAATTCATATTTTGGTTCATACTCATTCATGACTTAGTCATAAATGGAGTATTCTGGATATGGTGGAATATGTATGGAGGTTGTGAGTAGGTCAACATGGAATCGATCACTCCTGATAAGAGGAGATCACATCCTACTTACTTCGATTGAATGATGATTTAAGAAGTCTTTGTTCAAAATAAAATAAAAATTAGAAAGAGTTTCTCATATTTCATTAATCAAATCATCTTTTAAGATTGAGAAAAATATAAATGTGATATTGGATTTGACATTATTCCATATCCAGAGTCATATTCGGGATGTAGGGAGATAGAATGATCGAATTGCATGGTAACTTTCCACTGAAGGATATTCTTGATATTTTTATCAAAATTTTATATCTTTTAGATAGATATGATACATTGCTAGACGTTAATCTTATCTTGTAGGTTTGATCAAATTAAAGAGTTTAATTCGATTGTCAATTAGAAAGAGTTCTAATTACTGAAATCAGATTAGCTCGATTGGTTCTAAATTGGTTAGATTAAATTCTAATCAAATCAGATCGATTTATACTCAGATCCACTACTGGGTAGATATGAAACTCAATGGGTCACACATAAAGAGAATTGATCAGGGGTCTAATTGGATTAGATCATGTTTGCAAAATAGACATGCTAGCACATGTTGCAAAAATTAGCTCCCTGTTTCGAATCGGATTTGAAATTGATTCCAGATTGGGCTAATTAAAGATAAATTAATTCAAACTAATTTTAGGTTTGAGTTGGGTCAGCCCTTGGCTATATGTATCAGAAATTTGGAGCCAAGAAACTTGGTGCCAATGCATCAATAATTTTTCTTGCACGTGGGATGCAGTCTTTGTGCGCAGAAATAGATTTCGCATCCCATGAGATAGGATGCCCCTTCCTCAGGCTTATCCAATGTTCCATGATGACAAAAAGTTTTTGGTGATTTTTTGACTTAATTTTGAGCACTGAGGAGTCCTTCTTTGGATTAATCACCTTCTGATTTAATCATGGAAATTGGTTGAAGTTTGAAATCCTGCCAATCTGATCCATGCGCCTAACCAAGAGTCCAACTTGTGAAGGACTCTAATCTATGTGTCACACCTCATCTTATTTTCATATTTTTTTTCACACCATAAACAAGTTAGTGCCTCAATTTTGGGTCATTGGATGGATAAAAATCACTGATGGGTGATAGAGAAAAATTACACCAAGGGAAGCTGTGCGACGCATCAGAGAAATATCAAGAAAAATATTTCGAGGGGTCCTTCTATGTGAAGCATCTCTCAGATTTTTTCTAGATGCTTGCCATATATCATGAGGCTCCTGATGGACATGAAAAATTGGTTGGGGGTGTGAAAAATTTTTTGGGGTGTGAGATGGCATGTGGAGAAGGCAACCTATCACTAAGTATTTAAAGGGGGTGTGCTATGGGGGATTTGATTAATTCAGATTTTTAATTCCTTCTTTCTTTCTAACATTCTCTTCCTATTATCTAATTAGTCTCTTTCTTATCTTGTTAGGATAAGTCTAAAAAAATAGTAAGAATAAGTCCGATTTTAGGACAAGAGTCTAGGAAGAGAATTAAAGAAGAAAGGAAAGGATAGGAAGGCTCGAAGGAGAGAAAAAGGATCTTGAGGTCTTAGTGTCCAAAAAAATTCTCAGAGTGAGAATTTTGATGGAGGAATCATCTTAAAAAGTTGATGTCCTGATCATAGCCTTGAGTGGATCACCGTTAGAGAGCAAACACTTGGGCACCTGGTGGAGATTCTACCGAAATTTGGATTAAGCACTGCAGGTATTCTTCTATAGCTTGAATTTTATTATGTATATTTATTATATTAATCTTCAAGGAGGTGCTGATTTAATGATTTAAATATTTATAATTTTTTAATTTAAATTTTTGAAATCTATTATGCTTTCACTATGCATGTCCACCCTGAAACCCTATAATCTATGCTTCTTTCATATTCGCAGGCAGATTTTTCTTAGAGAAGAAAAATTAATTTTAAGAGGACTATTCTAAACTGATCCTAAATGAATATCTATAAAGCTCGAGCACTTGCACAGCTAAAAGAGAGCCTCTTCTCTTCTAGATCCAAATTTGAATAAAAAAATTACGAAACTGGTATGTGATTCGATCACATATTAAATTTCAGTATATATTCAATTTCAGCATATAAAGTAGATCCTTGTGGTTTATGTTTATGCATGCATGATATAGATTGAAAAGAGTTTTAATCTTCTATTCTTCTATAATATTTAAAAAATTAAAATTTTAAAACATACATGCATGCCCCGACATCAAAATTCCAACAAGTCATCCATGCTGCCTGCTTCTTTGTCACTCCCCAAGCCTCCTTCTTCAGGAGCATTTTTTGATTGCAGCACACTCAAGTCCAACTTGGGCTAGAGATGATCAATAGCCTTCTTACAGTCCTCGAACCCGAGTCGGTAAGCAACCGTAGAGCCTTCGACGATCTCATCCTCATATTTCTGAACTCTCAAAACTCGGCCAATGCCCAAGAAGCTGCTTCCTGGGCCTGAACCTCTACTATCGACAACATCTCCTTTAGTTCCTAGGTGGACTTCTCAGCATCCCGCCTTTTGCCCTTCTCTTCATTAGGGGTACCTTGTTGGGAAATGTGTCCCAAAAAGCCAATCGTCAAGCTGTTGACGGTTGAGCAACCAAGTATTGTAATTGATTTGTTAATAAATAAAATATATTTGGCATTTTCATCATAAGCTTTCATCTTCTAATGAACTCCATTGTTATGATGAAGTCTTTAGGACTATTTTGATTCGATAAAGAGAGGATTTATCGATTAGTCCTTAAAACTGTTCACGACCAAATGATAGGCTGTTAATAAGGACAACAGCTTCTATCGAGCATAGGTCACTGTAGGCCATATGGGTTGGTTGTCCTCTTAACCAAGGAGTGTGGAGACACTGGTATGGCATACAGGTGAGATGTAAGGGTACATCATCATTGAACATGACCAACTCCAGAGTATTCTGCTGTCGAGAATGTCTCTGATGGGATATAGGTATAAGTGTCCCTTAGACCTGAGATCGCCTCAGTGACTTGCAAGCAACTCACTGTGCTTTGGTACTGGACTAACTGAATTTCTAATTCAGGGATGGAAGGCTTCTGGGCACAGTCAAGTACTTGTGAAGTCAGAGTGTGATCGAGATGGGATTGACCACTCCAAGAGTTGGAGAAGAATGAGTCACTGTATTTCAATTTAGCAAAATCTTGGCCAGGGTAATCCATCAGATGGATTTGATATTTTCAAATACAATGTGGACAACCTGATCAGAGTTGACAGTTGAACTCTGGGATGTCCTATGATCATTTTGGTCAAGGGGATGAACTGTATGAAAACTATATCCGCATGGGTTCTAAGGATGTTGTTCTACACATTCGACCTATCCGATCGTCGGGTACCATTGCTAGATGGTCACTTTGATTGGTACAAAAATTTGTTCCTGTGCTATCGGCTTAGGTTCGGACCTATGAGGTCATACACATTAGAGTTCATGATCCGATCAGATGGTTGATCAATGATTAAGAATCGTTCTAGGGTTAAATGATCAATACGATTGACATTTAACCCAGTGCAAGTGTTGCAGGAGGATCGATTAGCAATTTGATTGCTAATTGGCTTAATTTGATTAAGCCAATGGGCTGAGATTAAGTCTAATTAAATATGATTTAATTAAATTTGATTTGGGCTTGATTGGATCAAGTCCAATTGGTTTATTGGATAACCCAAGTGCAAGAAAAAACTAGTCCTAGTTCAACTAGGACTTGGGTCAATCTAATTTCTAATTTGATTAAAAAATTAAATCAGATTTAAATCTAATTTAATCTGATTAAATTAGGTTCTTAATTGGGTTAAGACCTATTTTAATTAGGTTGATCTAATTTTAGTTTGATTTGGTTTGAAAAACCAAATTAAAACAAGTCATGAGATAGAATCCTAGTCTACTAGGATTCCACCTTGCGCCACATAAGCCTTCCCCACGCCCTCTCTCTTATTCAATGCCAATCTCTACTTATTTTGTGCAATAAAAGCCCTCTCCCAGGTCTCTCCCACGTTCACAAAAGGTCTCCTCTCTTCTTTCTTACATGGAAGGTGGTTTGGATCAAATCTAAAAGGAATAAGTTTGGATTTCGAATTCTATGAGATAGAGTTTTAGAAATCCAAAACTCTTTCAATTTTGCACCGAATTTATCCAAATTTTTTTTGAAATTTTTGTGGCTTTTAGGGTATATATTGTGCACCCTTTTCTGATGATCCATGCATGAAAATATGAAGGAGGTGCTCAAGAGTTGGGCATCCCTTAACTTGCCATGTTTGGATAAGCCTTGACTAGGTGTTTGACCTAGACAAGGACTCTATTATATCTCTCTATATAAGATGAGTTTCTTTGTAAAATTTTAGGATAAGTCAGATATTTGAGAGACCTTTGTGCCATCCAAAAATAAAAGAGAAAGACCTTTGGGTCGTGGAGATATAAAAGATGCAAGTTTGGGTGTCTAGAGAGAAAAACGTGAAGAAGAAGAGGGTCTTCTTCTAGGGTTTTTGTTTTCATATCTTTCCTCCCTCCATCTTGAGTTTCCTGAGAGGTCTCAGATCTGAAACTCCTCCTTCTACTTTTCATCTTTGGAAGAGTCTAAATCAAGAAGAAGGAGGCACCTGATCAACCATCAAAGAAGGATCAGTGCAGTACTAGCATACTGTGCTGATTTCCTGAAGCAGGACTTCTGATCGAGATTCGTGGGCTCGTGTGGACGACTCTTAGAGGCCGGACGTATGTGCAGCTTGCAAAATCATCCTCAAGCCCAGATCAACAAGGTTAGAACGTCTAACTTGCAAGGTAATAGATCTGATCTATTGTTTAATACATACATTAGATGTAGTATAGAAACATGTTGATATGATCAACATGTAGTTCATGCTATATTTATATATTTTAATTTTTGATTTAATGCTATGTAATAATCATGTAATAGGATCTTAGATCTAGGGATTTTTTGATTTTAAAAAATAAATTTTGATTTATTTTAGTCTTCCGCTGTATGATCTTGAAAAAGTTTCAAGATCTAACCCTGAAACCCTAGATAAGGTTCCTACATACCTTCCATCGACTCCATCTTCTTCGAAAGTTGGCCCTCAGCATGTCCGATTCCTCCTTATTCTTCCCCTATTGGGACTCCAAGCTGGCGGTCTTGCCCTGAGAAGATGCCTCCAGCAGAGCAATCTTCTTCTAGTACTTCTTCTCCCACTCCTCGACAGTGTGAAGAGAAGTTCTTCAGTGACTTCGCCCCAAGAATTTGTAGTCTGAGCCTTATCTTCAAGCTGGGAGTTGAGCCATGCAAAAGTGGTCAACTCCTCATGCAAAATCATAGCATCGTGTGCCAACTGCAAAAAGGAAAAAATTCATTAAGTCACCTACTCGGCAAATACAGCATTCGATAAAAAATAGATGATTCAACATCGAGAAAGAAAGGTCGAAGACTTACCGACATCAATGATCCATACGAATCCAAGATATCTCCATGACTGGGTGGGTCTTCCTTTCTTCTCAGTCAATGGGCAGCATCACCATCTTCATCAACTCCCCGACAATCGATGATCTTGGAGCACTCTATTAGTTGTTTTGATGTGCATCCCAAGAGTGATGTAGGCCTCTCTGAAAGAATCTGAGGGACCATAATCAGCGGTGAAGGTGGGAGGCACTGGAGCCTTCCTCCGATCGGCATCTCTCCGACCAGTTGTTCGATCGCCACCTGACTTGTCTTAAGTCAGCAAGGCTTGGACCATGCTGATAAGCCTAGTCGGGGCCTCGATGATGATGACATCATCATCAGCAATGACAACTAAGTGGGAGGTGGGGGCGAAGATCGCTCTGGTGGAGGTCGGGGCAGCGACGGCGGCTGTGTGCTTCTCGACACTCGAGGGGAGGATCCTTCCCTTGATTTCTTCGGTGGACCCCGAGAAGGTCCACCAGCCCCAAAACTATTGGCAAATGTGTCTCAAAGTTAATCGTCGGCCTATTGATGGTTGTGTTAATTGATGTAATTGTATATGAATTAATTAATAAAATATTTATTTGATAATTTTCATCATAAATTTGTATATATTCTATATCAAACTTCTGTGTTATGATGAAAGTCCTTAGGACTATTTTAAATCGATAAAGAAAGATTTATCGTTTAGTCCTTAAATGAGTTCGTGATCAAATGATATGCTATTACTAGGATGATAGACATATCAAGTATAGGTCATTATGTGCCATTTAAGTTGGTTGTCCTTTTAACTAAGAAGTGTGGAGATGCTGGTATGATATGCAGGTGAAATGTAGGAATACATTTCACTGAATGTGACCAACTTCGGAGTACCTTACTGTCAAGAATTATTCCAAAGGGATATGGATATGAGTGTCCCTCCGACCTGAGATCACCACGATGACTTACAAGCAACTTACTATGCTTTGGTGCTAGACTACCTAAATTTTTAATTCAGGTTCGAAAGATTTTTGGACACAGTCAAGTACTTGTGAAGTTGGTGCATGAGTCAAGATGGAATTGACCATCCCAAGGGATTGGAGAGAATGCTTTATGTTTCAATTTAGTAAGACCTTAGTCAGGGAGTCTTTGTGAGGAGTCACAGGATTTATTAGGTTGAGACACATAATGGATGTACTGTTAAAAGTTGACAGTTTAAACTCTAAGTCATCCTAGCATCAAAGGTCAAAAGAACGAATTATATGGTAACTATATCTAAGTAGGTTCTTGAGTGTTGCTTTGCATACATTCAATCTATCCAGACGTCAGGTACCATTACTAGATGGTTACTCTGATTGGTGCAAGAACCTGCTCTTATGCTATCAATTTAGATTTAAACATATGGGATCACATATATTAGAAGTTTCTCTCTAATCAGATGGCTGATTTGAAGAGTCCCACAGGACTGGGACTCTGGTGAAGAGTCCCCTGGACGGAGACTCTGTTGAAGAGTCTCACTGAATTGAAATTCTATCATTAATAGAAAATTAATTAGTGATTAGATCACTAATTAGCTCAATTTGATTGAGCATTAAAGTCTGGATCAAATCTGATTGAATTGGATTCAATCAGATCAGGTTAGATTAGGTTATGAGATGATCTAATCGATAAAGGAGAAATGATCCTGATTTGATCAGATCTATGGCTCAATTAATTCACTGATTTGATCAAGTTTAATTAAATTTATAAAAATCTAATTAGATTAGATTCATCATATTTCATTTGGATCTAATTGGATTAGGTTTGAAAAAAATCCAATTGGTTAAACCCTAGAGTCCCAGATGAATGGGACTCTCTCCCTTGGCCATCCAGAAAGACTCACACCTTTTCTCATCACACAAAATCATTTTATGCATGAGAAAATTAGAAGCTAACCCCCTTTTTGGCACCATCTTTGGATTGGATTAGATTTGTTTTAAGTTGGATTCAAAAAGTTTGAATTTAAACCTAAAACTTTATCCTTATCCTCCCACACATCGGCACCTTGTGAAGGACCCTAATTTGTGCGATAAAAAGGAAGTACTCCCATATATTTTCTATGATCAAAATATTTTGGTAGGTCACTCTTTAAGTTAGATAAGGATGAGAAAAAGTTAGAGTTAAATTGAAATTCAAAATAGTTTGAATTGCAACAAACTCTGGCTCTTATCCTATCTAATCTGATGATGCTGGCAACTTTAAAAATGCTTGTTTTTGTGCACCAATGACTCTGAGGTTTTCATCATGTGATACTAGAGGAAAAGAGAGGCCAAATATCCTTCTTAGGGTGTGAGGTTTGGGTGGGCTTCTATCTTCTTTGGTGTGAATAAATGAGGAGATCGATCTCCTCTCGAGTGAGAGACCTAGAACTATTCTAAGATTTCTGGGTGAGAGAAAATCCAAAGAGAAGAGAGTCTTCATTAGATTTTTCTCTATCATCTAATATCCATCTTTGATCTATCTTCGACATCAAAAAATTTTGAGGTAATCGAAGAAGGAGATCCAATCAGATTCGCCATCAGAAGTCGACTGCGCAAGCTAGCACTCCCGTGGAGGGTTGATCGGTCTGAGGGCTTCATGTGGACTATCCATAGAGGCTGGATATTTGTACGACTGTGAGTGACTAGAGAGGACTTTTAGATCCATATTCTCAATCATGGAGTTTGACTATTCATGCTCAGGTATTGGGTTCGAAACCCTGATAGCAGTAGATTAGATTTATTGCTAAATGCTGATTTTTGGTTCACATGCTTGTTATTTTAAATTTAGATTTTTATGCATATAAATTTATATCATAAATCTATTTATAAGAGTTTTAAGATCAAATTTTATATATATATTTATAGATTAAATAGTTTAATCTAATATTCTTTCACTGTAAAATTTTTGAAATGCATGCATGAAATCTCTGCGCATCCCAACAGTGGTAGCAGAGCCACAGTTCAATATGACATGATATTATATATATTTAGATCCATAATTTAATTTAGATTAGATCTGATATATAATATTTAGATCTAAAATTAGCTATAGATCTAATCGCACAAACTGATATAAGGTTGTCCTACTGTAAGGTTTATCCCTTACAATGCAAAGGTTGTCCTAATTTATGCTGATCTTTATAAAATCTAATTTTAAATTGAAGTATGTAAAATTTATTTATGATAATTATTATCTGATTTTAATATGATCAAAATATAATAATAAGATTTGAAATAATTTAGATTAGATCTAAATTATTTAGATTAGATAATCTGAGTAGCAAAGTAATTGGATCGAATTTGTCACCAGACCATTCGATCGTAGGAGGTAATAAAGATTAGATCTCTTTTTTTTCATTCAATTGGATCCTCTTATGATGTGCAAGAGTGACATTGTGACTATATCCCATGAAGATGAATGTAAAAAAAAAAATTACTTTTCTATAAAATTCTAAGATGTGTATATAATACATTGTATGAAAAGTATTTACATCTAATCTTTACAAATAAAATCTAGAATCATGAACATATTTAGAATAGTTCTAAAATAATTTATGATTAATTTTATTGCTATTTATGTAGAATTATTTAGGAGTTGTCGAGCTTATTTTTCAGTCTAATAGTGTCATTTTAAGTGATTGTCACTATTGTCCATCTTTCTTGATAAATATAATCTTTGTTGGCCTTTTGGACAAAGATGGTTATAGTTTATCAATAAAGAATAATTATTATGATATCATTATGGATGATGTTACAATAATATGAGAATAATTAAGAAATAGCATCTATATTTTGTCACAGCCTGTGAGTTAATGTACACTCTAAATAAATGTCCAAAGTTAGATAATATCATAGATGCCTACATTTGGCATTGCAAGCTTGGTCACATTAACAAGAGCAGGATAAACAGGTTAGCACAAGAGGGTATCTTCAATATCAATGATTGTGAATCATTATCGATCTGTGAGTCTTATCTTCCTGGGAAGATGACTAAATTTTTTTTTACTGAAAAAGATGAACGAGATAGTAAAGTTCTAGGTCTAATACATTGTGATGTATGTGGACCTATGAACATTAATGCCAGAGGAGGGTATAGCTATTTCATTACATTCACAGATGACCTATCTAGGTACGGATATGTCTACTTGATGAAACACAAGTCTGTATCATTTGAAATGTTTAAACAATTCTGTAATGAAGTAGAGAAATAAATTAAAAAAAGTATTAAGACTCTTCGGTCTGACCGAGGAGGTGAATACCTTTTCAGTAAATTTCTGACATATCTTGGAGAGAATAGGATTCTCTTAAAATGGTCTCCTCCAGGGACACCATAGCATAATGGTGTCTTAAAAAGGAGGAATTGAACTTTGTTGGATATGGTTCGATCCATAATGGGGTTTGCAAGTTTGTTGATCTCTTTTTGAGGATATACACTTGAGACAGCTTGTTTTGTCCTCAATAATATTTTGAGCAAGTCAGTTAGTAAAACACCAACTGAGATATGGTCAGGATATAGGCCAACCTCGGTTATCTTAAGGTCTGGGGTATTCGACTTATGTCAAACGATTATAAATCAACAAGCTCGAATCTAGATCTGATAAGTATAATTTTGTAGGGTATCCCAAAGAAATGAGGGGATATTACTTTTATCTCCCTGCTGAATAAAATATATTTATCAGCAGTAAGGCACACTTTTTGAAAAAAGAGTTCTTTAATGAAGGAATAAATGCTTCTAAAGTCGAGCTTGATGAAGTTCGACAGATAGAAGAACTGATACCAGTGAGTGACTGAATCTGAATTGGATTTGATAAGATCGAACCTGGAGCCCAATATACAAATATCCCTAAAATAATCTAGTAGAGTACTGCATCAACCGAACAGATACTTAGGTTTCTTGATCCAAAATGGGGATCCTATTGAGCTCGATGAGAATAACAAGGATCCAATCACTATATGGATGCAATGTAGAGGTCCGACTCTAAAAAATGGCTAGAAACCATTAAATCTGAAATGGAGTCCATGAAGATCAACAATGTCTGTTTATTGGTTGATCCACCTGAAGGACAAAATCCATAGGATGTAAGAGGGTCTTCAAAAAGAAAAGAGATGCAAACGGGAAGGTTGAGACCTATAAAACCCATCTGGTTGCCAAGGAGTATCATCAGTAATTTGGTATTGACTATGATGAGACTTCTTCTCCTATAGCAATTGCTCAAGTCCATTCAGATCATGCTTGCGATAGTGGCATACTTATACTATGAAGTCTGGCAAATGGATGTAAAGTCAACTTTTCTAAATGGAGAGCTGAACGAAGAGGTGTATACGATACAACTTGAAGAATTCACATCCACAGATGAGTCCAAGGTGTGCAAGTTTCAGAGTCCATTTATGGATTGAAGCAAGCATCTCAGAGTTGGAACATACATTTTAATAAGGTGATCAGAATGTATAATTTCATTAAAAATGGAGAGAAACCCTATATATATAAGTGGGCTAATAATTTAATAATTATATTTCTTATTTTATATGTGGATGATATTTTCTTAATCGAAAATGATATCTCTGCATTACAAAAAATAAAAGTGTGGCTGTCATCATAATTTTTCATGAAAGATCTGGGAGAAGCAGCCTATATCCTAAGGATAAAGATCTATAGAGATAGATCTAAGAGGTTGTTCGGACTCTCTCATCAACGTACATAGATACCATGCTAAAACAGTTTAGCATGAAAAATTTTAAGAAAGACTATTTTTCAATAGGTCATAAAATTTCTCTCTCGAAGAAGGATTGTCTGACAACCTCTCAAGAGATAGAGCATATGAGTAAAATCCCATATACCTCGATAGTGGGTTCTATAATATACGCCATGATATGTACGAGGCCAGATATAGCATACTCACTAGGAGTAGTGAGCAGATACCAATCAGATTCAAGTGAGAACCATTGGAATGTTGCAAAAACAATCCTTAAGTATTTGAGAAATACTAAGGGCCAGTGGCTCATTTATAGAAAATCTGATTTGAAACTTGTGGGATACATTAATTTCAATTTTCAGTCAGATTGTGATGATAGAAAAAGCATATCGGGATACATCTTTACCCTAAATGGTGGGGTTGTCTATTAAAAAAATTTCAAGCAGCATACTATAACCGATTCAGTATGCTAGATGGAATATATCGCAACATCTGATGCTGCAAAGGAAGCTGTGTGGCTGAGAAAGTTCATCACTGAGCTAGGAGTGGCACCCTCCATTGATGGTCCAGTTTTGCTTTACTGTGACAGCTCTAGAGCTATAGCTCAGGCAAAGAAGTCAAAGGCACATCAGTGAACGAAGCATATTCTATATCGCTATCACCTTCTTTGAGAGATCGTGGATCGAGATAACATCGACCTTCAGAAGATCAACAGAAAGGAGAACCTGATCGACCCATTCACTAAAACCATTATGGTAAAAGAGTTCGAAGATCACAAAATGAAAATGGTTATACAATACTATATCGATTAGCTTTAGTACAAATGGGAGTTGTCAGAAAATATTCTAAAGGCAATCATCAGCCTATTGACGATTGTGCTAATTGATGAAATTATATATGAATTAATTAATAAAATATTTATTTAATAATTTTCATCATAAGCTTGTACATCTTCTATATCAAATTTTATGTTATGATGAATATTCTTAAGACTATTTTAAATCGATAAAGGAGGATTTATCGTTTAATCCTTAAATGAGTTCGCGATCAAATAATATGCTATTATTAAGACGATAGACATATCAAGTGTAGGTCGTTATGTGCCATATAAGTTAGTTGTCCTCTTAACCAAAGAGTGTAGAGATGCTGGAATGGCATGCAGGTGAATATAGGAGTATGTTTCACTGAACGTGATCAACTCTGGAGCACTCTACTATCAAAAGTAATTTCGAAGAGATATGGATATAAGTGTCCCTCCAATCTGAGATCACCATGATGACTTGCAAGCAACTCACTGTGCTTTGGTACCAGACTATCTGAATTTTTAATTTAGGATCAAAAAATTTTTGAACATAGCCAAGTACTGTGAAGTCGATGCATGAGTCAAGATGGAATTGACCACTCCAAGAGATTGAAGAGAATGATTTGTATTTCAATTTAGTAAAATCTTGACCAGGGTAGTCCTTGTGAGGAGTCACAGGATTTATTAGGTTAGGACACATAATGGATGTACTATTAAGAGCTGACAATTTAAACTCTAAGTCATCCTAGCATCAAGGGTCAAAGGGATAAATTATACGGTAACTATATCTAAGTAGGTTCTTGAGTATTGCTTTACATACATTTAGTCTATTCGGACGTGGATACCATTGCTAGATAGTTACTATGATTGATACAGAAATCTATTCCTGTGCTACCGACTTAGATTTGAATCTATGGAGTCACACACATTAGAAGTTTCTCTTCGATCAACTAGCTAATCTGAAGTGTTCCACCAAACTGGGACTCTGATGAAGAGTCCCACTAGATGGGGACTTTGCTGAAGAGTCCCACTAGATCGGGATTCTGGTGAAGAGTCCCACTGGACTAGGACTCTATCATTAATGGAAGATTAATTAGTGATTAGATCACTAATTAGCTCAATTTGATTGAGCATTAAAGTTTGGATTAAGTCTGATTGAATTAGATCCAATCAGGTCAGGTCTGATTAGATTATGAGAAGACCTAATCGGTAAGGAAGAAATGATCCTGATTTGATTAAGTCCATGGCATAATTAATTTGCTAATTTGATCAGATTTAATTGATGTTATGGGAGCCTAATTAGATTAGGTTCATCATATTTTATTTGGATCTAATTGGATTGGATTTGAAAGAAATCCAATTGGTTAAACCCTAGAATCCCAAATGAATGGGATTCTCTCCCTTGCACCACCCAGAAAGACTCATGCCTTTTCTCATCACACAAAACCAGTTTGTGTATGAGAAAACTAGAAGCTAACCCTCTTTTTGTCACTCTCTTTGGATTGGATTAGATTTGTTTTAAGTTGGATTCAAAAAGTTTGAATTTAAACCTAAAACTTTATCCTTATCCTCCCACGCGTCGGTACCTTATGAAGGACCCTAATTTGTATGATGAAAAGGAAGTGATACCATATATTTTCTATGCCCAAAGTTCTCTGGTAGGTTCCTATTTAAGTTAGATAAGGGTGAGAAAAAATTAGAGTTAAATTGAAATTCAAAATGGTTTGAATTGCAACAAACTCTGGCACTTATCCTATCTAATCTCATGATGCTGGCAACCATAAAAATGCTTGATTTTTGTGCACTAATGACTATGAGGTTTTCACCATGAGATACCAGAGGAAAAGAAGGGCCAAATATCCTTCTTGGGGTGTGAGGTTTGGATGGGCTTCTATCTTCTTTAGCATGAACAAAGGAGGAGATCAATCTCCTTTCGATTGAGAGACCTAGAACTATTCTAGGATTTTTGGGTGAGCAAAAAATCAAAGAGAAGAGAGTCTTCATCAGATTTTTCTCCACCATCTAATATCCTCCTCTGATCTATCTTCAACATCAAAAAGGTCTAAGATGATTGAAGAAAGAGATCCAATCAGATCTGCCATCAGAAGCTGACTGCATGAGCTAGCACTCTCATGGAGGGCTAATCGATCCGAGGGCTTCATGTGGACTATCCATAGAGGCCGGATGCTTGTGTGGCTATGAGAGACCAGAGAGAATTTCTAGATCCATAATCTTGATAATGGAGTTTGACTACCCATGCTCAGGTATTGGGTTCGGAACCCCGATAGTAGTAGATTAGATCTATTGCTGAATATTGATTTTTGATTCACATGCTTGTTATTTTAAATTCAAATTTTTATGCATATAAATTCATGTCATAAATCTATTTATAAGAGTTTTAAGATCAGATCTTATGCATATATTTATAGATTAAATAATTTAATCTAATATTTTTATACTATAAAATTTTTGAAATGCATGCATGAAACCCGTACGCATCCCAACAGAAACTTGGCCTCTTCTTGACGGCATGATGGATGGACTCAGTCGAGATCCTCATGCCTACAAGTCAAAGAAGAAAAAAAGTTAGCCTACAAGCACAAAAGAGAATCGATGAAAAAGGCTCCAAGGATACACAAAAAAAAATCTACCCAAATGACTGGTTAGAATTATTCCGGCAGCATACAACGACTGCTCCTCAAGGAGCTCTCGTTGTGGGGGAAGCTAGACATCAAACAAAAGGCCGTACCATTTCCAAACTTCTTCCAGGATTACTTTGAAGGAAAAACTGCCTTTTTCCTTGTAGGATCTTGCAGATCTAATGAGATCTGGAACGAAATATTTAAAAAAAAAAATTATCCTATATTATTTTAGATCTAAGATCTATTAGATCTGATTCTTATTATCTAATATTTAATCTAAAATAAAATCTAAAACTTGAGGATTAGAAAATACCTCTAGGGTAACTAGATTACCCTGTAGATGATCGCAGCAATGCCCGAGGTTCAAAAATAGCCACGCAGTCGCCTGGCCTCTACCGATATCCACTTGAGTAGGATTTAGATCATCTTATCCTTGTGAATCTCTACTCCAAAAATTAGATCTAGATCTGATCTAAAAGATCTTCAAAAGATCTTCTTAAGTTGGAGCAGCAGCTTCTCGATAAATCCCTGTAGCCTTCTGATCAGGAAGCCACCGCGCCTTGGACAAGTACCAGATGGATGCCCAACTCCTTGGACATGAAGAGGGGAGGGAGAGAAGCAGAGGTAACATAGAGAAGTGGAGGGAAATCTCATTTTTTATGGATATTGAGCAGAATCACACAACTAGGCGTAGACAAGGTTTAAGTAGACCCTGCTGCGCCATGCAGTGCCACATCATTCGATCAATCAGAAAATTTTAATTAATTCTGAAAAAATTTTGATTGATGGAGTGATATCATATGATCATATTAGATAAGAATCCCCTCAATTTTCACCACTGTTGGTGCCAACACTGGATAAGCACAGTGAGATTGGCGCCCCACAGTCCAAGTCGATCAAGGGATCAGAGTCCTCATCTCATGGGACTCTATCCTTATCCACTTGGGGCGCACACCCAATCTGATCATGGCACCTACTTTGAGGCCTAATTTAGTAGGTGGACACTATACAAAAACTCTCCAATGACCTCTTGCCAAGTGACCTTCAGTTTAAGATCCATAAGTCAAAGTTTGACCAATGTCCTAAAATGGAAATGACAGGTGACAGGAATTGACAGGTGTTATCTTAAATTCATCTCATGAATTAAGATAAGACTTTTTTGAGCTAGACTGGCTCCAGTCATACCAAAAAAATCTTTCTCAAGGTTCTCTAGATGAGCTAAATCACATTTGGCTCAGTCGAGATGAAAAAGATTGCACGAGGAGAAAGTTAGACTCAATTGTGTGCTAGCACGATTTTCTTAAACCTAATTGGATCTAATCTAAATCAATCGAACTGGGCTAGCTCAATTGATGACATCCAGACCCTAACTCTTGTTTGTGTGACCCAGTTAGATTCATTTTTGTATGGTAATGAGATATGTCGTGATCTCATCATCGACATCATCGAAACTCTTTCGATGGACTAGAACTCTTCTGATTCAGACAATTAGAATGATCGATCATCAAGATCATTCTAATTGCTCCCAAAATCCACCAGTGACACCTAGTAGTATATGGTGGCAACCCATCAGAAATGAAGATGAACCTCTCAGTGTAGCTACCTGTGTGATTGAGTTCTTCTATCATGAGTTTCGACTGAATTAGGGTTAAAGCGAACTCGTCAAACCCAATATCAGTCATATAAATCAATCGATCGATCCAAGTCCGATGTGAAACCTTAATGAAAAACTTTTTTTCATTATTTCACTCTGCCATGGCCATGGGCTTAAGGACTCTTTCGATCATCATAGGACTACTCCTCTTATCTATCGAGGTTGATAGATCCCATCTTGGTGCAATCTGGTTCCTACAATGAATATGCTACAGCCAATATACATCTCAAGATTTCAAATGGCTAAGAGATCGAGTTATGGTATAGTCAAACTATAACACACTCAAAGTGAACTGTCGATGTACCTCAGGTCAAAGAACTAGACACACAGCTGCAGCATCGAGCTAGTCATCAATGAGAAGGTAGACTTCCTTATGACTGTTCGAGTTGGTCACGCTCAGTACTCTCGTTCTCAATAAATACTTGTACTCTCACTTCGATGTCTCCACACTGTAAACTCAAGACACATCTACCCTAAGGAAGCGATCGTACACCAACCTTCCGGATCGATCACCATCCTCGTGATGATCTTATGGTCAGGAGCTGTTTATGAGTTAGTTATGTAAATTCATGCCTTAAATTTTTAACTCTTGAAAATATAAATTAACATTCCTACTAACTCAAAGAATGTATCACAGACATAATATACACAATGTGATAGTAGAATAACCTTTTTATTCATTTATAGTCAAAATTATAAATTTGCCCTTATATTTGTACAGGAATGTGTCAGTCAATCTGGCATCTAGGATACACATCTAACAAACTCCCACTTGACCTAATGCCAATTGGCTACATATCTAAGTCCCATCTTCTCAAGCTGGGCTTCGATCTTCTGCTGGCCTAATGGCTTTGTCAGTGGGTCTGCCACATTGTTTGTGGAGTCGACTCACTTAACCTCGACATAATCTTTTTCGAGGTAATCACAGATCATATGGAATCATCGCTCGATATGCTTGGACTTCTGGTGAGACCTTGGCTTCTTAGCTAGGGCTATGGCGCTATTATTATTGCAGTAAAGAGGGATGGCATCTGATGATATCACTCCAAGCTCTGTGGCAAACTTCTTGTACCAGAATGCCTCCTTCGCAGCTTCTGATGCAACAATATACTCTGCCTCTATGGTGGAATCAGTAATTACCGTCTGCTTGAAACTCTTTCAACTAACTGTACCACCATTGCAAATGAACAGACTCCCAGATGTCGACTTTCGATCATCTATATCAGACATAAAGTCTAAGTCTGTAAATCCCTGAACCTAGAGTTTTCCATTCTCAAAGACTACAAACATATCCTTAATCCTTCTCAAGTACTTAAGGATACATTTCACAGAAGTCCAGTGCTCTTCGCCTGGATTCGACTGATATCTGCTTATGACACTCACAGCATGGGCTATATCAGGTCGTGTACATAGCATGGCATACATGAGGCTCCCTATTACGGAAGCATAAGGGATCTTGCTCATGCGTTCAATCTCCTCAGGTGTGCTAGGGCACATCTTCTTGAAGAGATGAATGCCATGTCTAAAAGGTACTAAATCTCTTTTGAAGTTTTCCATGCTAAACCTTTTTAGCACCTCCTCTATGTACATCTTTTGTGAAAGTCCCAACATCCTATTTGGTCTATCTCTATAGACCTTAATACCCAGTATAAAGGATGCCTCTCCTAGATCTTTCGTAAAGAACTCCTTAGACAACCATATTTTGACTGAGGTCAACATGAAAATATCATTTTCAATTAGGAGGATGTCATCTACATACAGTATGAGGAAGACAACTGCGCTCCCACTAACCTTCTTGAACACACATGGTTCCTCCTCATTCTTGATGAAACCAAATATTTTGATCACATCATTGAAATGAGTATTCCAGCTCTGAGATGCTTGCTTAAGTCCATAAATGGACCTTTGCAGCTTGCAGATCTTGTGATCATCATCACTGGATGTGAAACCAAGCGGCTGTTCCACATAGATATCTTCCTCAAGATATCCATTTAAAAATATCATTTTCACATCCATCTGCCATATTTCATAATCAAAATAGGCTGCAACAGCAAACAATGTGCGGATAGATTTTAGCATGGCTACGGGCAAGAAGGTGAAGCGAAATTTGAGTGCAGAGGTAAAATGGTAATTTTAAAACTTTTCAAAATCACTATTTTATGGTGAAAATAATTAATTAATCTAATTAATTAATATATATTTACCCTACACTAGGATCTAAATATGATATACAGCATGCATGGATTTAAATTTGAAATTCAAATTTGAACAGTAAATAATTTACTGTTTTATGTTCAGAACACAATACCTTTGTGTGGGTAGTCGATCACCGTAATCTGATCACCGTCGGAAGGTTCTGATCACCGCAACACAGCCACACAGCATGTCTGGCCTCTACAGATCATCCACACGAGGCTCCCGATCTGATTGGCTCCAACCGAGTGCTAGCTCGTTGTAGAGCCCTTTCGATGGCTGATGCTGATCGAACTCCTTTGATCGATGTCTGCCAATTCCACAGATGCTTTGGATCATTAGCAAATGTGCTTGAGAGGTAGATGATTCTCTCTCTTGAATTTGGTGGGCTCATGACACTCGTAGCTCACTAACTCATTTCCCGAACCCCAGGCTGAAACCCTAGGGAACACACTGAAAACCCTGCACCCAATTTTCTTTCTTTTCTTTCTTTTTCTCTCGAAAGATTTTGGACTTTCACCTCATGCACAAGGCTTCCTCATGCCCCACTTTCTTTCTCAAAATTTTTCTACGCATGCCCCATCCTTCTCCTCTTTTTAAAACAACGTCGAACGTGTCTTATCCGTGTGAGAAGATAAAGACAAGTGGTTACACATTTGAATTCAAATCAAATTTGAATTCAAATGCAAACCAACTCATCCCTATCCACTTGGGGGTGAGAAGAGAAGGTGCGAGGCTGCATTGTGCATGAAAAGGTTTCATAAGAAACTCTTTCTCATGTGAGATATGGGGCACTAAAGTGGATAAGGTCATGAAGGCACAAGAGATAAGTTATCCATTCAAATTCAAACACGCTTTGAATTTGAATGGCTAACTAATCAATTTTATCCAAAGATTGGTCCACAAGAGTGGGCGTGAGAAGGGCTTTGCATGAGAGAAAATTTATGAAAAGTTTCTTCTTGTGAATTCAAATGGGTGCAGAGATATGAGGTGGCGCAGGGATTCAAATTCAAATGGTGGTTTAATCTTAATTGAACCAACCTAATCAAAATAGGTTAAGCACAATTAGACTAAATTAAACCCAACTTAATTAGGCTTAATTAGGCTCAATAAAATCCTAATCAAATCAGGAATTGACTAAGCCCAACCCCTGATCAAATCAGGAACCACACCATCTCGATGATTAGGTCAACTCTTAACCTAATTGGGTCAAACCCAACTAAATCCAATTCAATTGGACTTGAATCAAAAATAATTACTCAATCAAATTGAGTTAATTAGTGATCAAATCACTAATTAAATCTCTCATAAATATTGAGTCCAAATTCGATGGGCAATCGGGTATCAAAGTCCATCAATATGAAACCTTGATCGAAGAGTCCCAAACTAGAGGGACTCTTGACCCTGGTACCCAAAATGTATGGGACTCATGATCAGAGAATTTTGATTCTCGATCATAGAGTCTCAGACACGTAGGACTCATAGTCCATAAATATTAAGACTCTTCATCAGCCATCAAATCAGATAGGAACCTCTAATGTGTGTAACCCCGCAGGTTCGAACCTAAGCCGATAGCACAGGAATCAATTTCTGTACTAATCGAAGTGACCATCTAGCAATGGTACCCAACATCTGGATAGGTCGAATAGTCACAATCACAACATTCAGAACCTATGTGAATATGGTTACTGTATAATTCATCCCTTTTGACCCCTGTGTTTAGGACGACTTAGGGTTAAACTGTCAACCCTGATTAGATCATCCGAGTCGTGCTCAACTCAATCAGTCCTGTGACTCCTCACTAGGACTACCCTAGTCAAGATTTTGCTAAATTGAAACATGACTGTACACAGTTCCTGAACTGGAGTGGTCAATCCCATCTTGACACATGCACCAACAAGTCAAGTACTTGACTACACCCAGCAGCCTTCCGTCACTGAATTAAAATTCAGGTAGTCCAGTGCCTAAGTACAGTGAGTTGCTTGTAAGTCACTGTGGCAGTCTCAGGTCGGAGGGCTAGTTATACCCATATCCCATCAGAGCAATTCTTGACAGCAGAAATAGCTCTGGAGTTAGTCACATTCAGTGCAGATGTACCCTTACATCTCACCTGTATGCCATACCAGTGTCTCCACACTCTTTGGTTAAGAGAACAACCAACCTATATGGCACACAACGACCTATGCTTGATAAATGTTATTGTCCTTGGTAACAACGTATCATTTGGTCGCGAACAGGTTTAAGGACTAAACGACAAATCCTCCTTTGTCGAGTCTAAATAGTCCTAAGGACTTCACCACAACACAGGAGTTCATTAGAAGATGAAATAATTTTGTAATAAAAAATACCAAAATAATTTTTATTTATTTATAATTCATATACTAATACAAAAGGAGCACAACCGTCAACAGGCTGATGATTGGCTTTGGGATACTATTCCCAACAGAAGGTATCCTGATAGTCAATGCCTTCACACTGACTATAACCTTTCGCTACGGCCTAGCCTTGAATGTCTCTACATTTCCATCTGCACCTATCTTTCTCTTGAAGATCCATTTACACCTAATAAATACAATACCTTCAGGTGGATCTACCAAGGTCCAAACTTGGTTTGAGTGCATCGAGTCAATTTTTGATCTCATTGCCTCTAACCATTTCTCGGAGTCGATATCTGATATCGCCTCGTCATAGGTCTTGGGATCATCACCATGAGCCCCATTTCCCATGAGAAATATTTTCTCTACATCCTCTTGTATGGTACCTAAGTATCTTTCAGGAGGATGGGAAACCCTAGTTGATCTACGAGGTGGAAGAGGTTGTGTTAGGATTGGTTCTAATTGATTGGGTTCCTCAGGTTCTTTAGCTCATTGCTCTTGAGAGACATTCTCCTTGAGCTTAATTATTCTTTCGATGCCACCATCTTGAATAAACTATTTTTTAAAAAAAATAGTATGTCAATTCACAATCATATTGTGATCTTCCAGAATATAGAAATAGTATCCTAATGACTCTTTAGGATATCCTATGAACCGAGCTCTAAAAGATCGGAACTCTAACTTGTTCGTCTGCTGTCTCTTGACATGAGCCGAACAACCCCAAATTCTGAGATGACTCAGACTTGGCTTCTTACCATGCCATATCTCATACGGTGTGGTAGGAACAGTTTTAGAGGAAATCCTATTCAATACATATATTGCTGTCATGAGACAATGTCCTCAAAAAAACTCAGGGAGGTCCGTAAAGCTCATCATGGAACAGACCATATCTAATAGGATCCAATTTTTCTATTCTAAAATTTTATTGAGTTGTGACGTTCCAGGTGGAGTCCATTGAGAGACTATGCCATTGTCCTTAAGATAGTCTAGAAACTCTTGACTAAGGTATTCACCTTCTCGATCTGATCGAAGAACCTTAATAGGCTTTCCTGTTTGTTTTTCTACTTCATGTCTGAATTCTTTGAACTTTTCAAAGGCTTCAGACTTGTGTTTCATTAGAAACATATATCCGTACCTAGACATATCATCGGTAAAGATAATGAAGTAGACATAGTTGTCTCTAGCCGGCACATCAAATGGGCCGCACACATCCGTATGTACTAGGACAAGTATGTCTGTGGCCCTTTCCCCATGTCCCACAAAAGGAGCTTGGTCATTTTGCCTTGAAGGAATGATTCACAAACTGGATATGACTCGAAAGTCAATGGATTCAATAGCCCAAATTTCTTCAATTTGTTAACCCTATCTTCTGATATATGACCTAGCCTTAGGTGCCACAGCTACCTATCATTTAGACTATCTCTAGGCCTTTTAATTCCTATGGCATTCACATTTTGCTCGATATTAAATATAGATACATCAATATGTAGCTAATAAAGATCATTAATAAGAAAACTATTTGCAACTTTATTATTTTCATAAAATATGTTACAATGGTTCTTATGAAAGCTAATCACATAGCCTTCTTGTGCTAAACATGAAACAAAAATCAAATTTCTGCTTGCTACAGGCACATAATAACAGTCTTAAGAACTAAATCTAATCCTAACGGTAATCACAGAGGGTAGGTTCCCACGACCACAGCAGCAACTCTTGCTCCATTTTCGATGCGTAGGATCATATCCCCATCTCTCAGCCTCCTGCTCTCCTCAAGATCCTGCATAGAAGTGCACAAATGAGCACTAGAATCTGAGTCAAGTACCCAACTGGATGTAGAGAAAACTGTAAGATTAGATTCTATAACGATCATACCTCCAAAAGGACCATCCTTCTTGTTCTTCAGGATGGCCAGGTACTGAGGACAGTTCCGTTTTCAATGACCGTCTGAATTACAGTGAAAATATTTTTTCTTTTCAGCAGCCTTCTTCTTCAATTCCATCTTCTTCTATTTTTTATCCACCTTCTACTTCTTTGCAAACTTCTTCTTCTTTCCAAAAGACTTTCTCTTGGAAGAAGTCTGCTCCACAGTAAGGACTGAGCCTTTTGAACTCTTCAAAGAAAGCTCAGCCGTAACCAACATGTTCATTAACTCAGCCAAGGTACACTGCATCTTATGCATATGGAAGTTCATGATGAACTGACCATATGCATCGAACAAGGACTGAAGGATCACATCAATCTAAAAATCTTTATCTAAGATGATACCAAGCTCCTCAAGGTCCTTGATCATTGTTAAACAGTGATCTTGGACTGATTGTCCATCACACATTTTAGCCTTAAAAAGCCTTTGGCAGACTTGGTACTTCACTGCGTGATTTTGTTCACCAAACAACTCTTGTAGGTGAGCCAACATTTGGCGAGTAGTCATAATGTTCTCATGCTGGCGCTGTAAGTCATCAGACATGGCACCCAACATGTAGTACCTGGTTTTGTTATCGTCATCCATCCACTTTTTTAGAGATGCTCTCTGTTCAGCAGTCGGACATGCTGGTATGGCAGGTGGGTCCTGATCCAAGACATGAGTCAGTTTTTCGAAATCCAGAATAATTCTATAGTGTTTTAACCAGTCCTTGAAATTGAGTCCAGTCAATCGGTGGGTGTCTAGTATTTTGGTCAGGGGGTTGGACGCAGACATGTTTCCTATAGAGAGTTAAGAGTTTCTAGTTAGATTTTGTAATCAGACTTAACCAATTTATTTAAGAGTTTCATTTTTAAATAAATTAGGCTCCCACTATTTTCTCAGATCCCTACACTCCCTAGGTAGAGATGTAAAAATCTCCATAATTAGTGATTTCTAGTGGATGGTGCGGTCTCACCGACTGGCTCATCACCTCACCTAACAGTTATTGGTGATGGGTCAACCGATGAGTGGACAACTCTTGTCCAATAATTCTCTAATCATGGTGCACCCAAAACTTGATCTCTAATTCATGAAACTCATCGAGCCCAAAATATTGCTCCAATCCTTAGTTAAGTCAGACCCACCATTTGTACAAACTAGATTCCTGATTGAGTCCCTCACCGTATCCAAAATATTGAGCACAACCCATCCTCTAATCCATAGCATCCAATGCCTAATGGACATAGTTGCATCTTTCTGGTACAACTGAGCCACTGTAACCAGCCGAGAACAATCAACCCCGAAAAGAGCCCGCACATCCACAATGGTGGAAGACCTTAGACTTAATATTTTCTTAGAGAGATTTGATTTAAGTCTCATTAAACTTGACTTGACATAGTCATAACAATTATGACTAACCTAGTGGCATGGGTTAGCTCGAATTGTTAGCCATCTCAAATCAGAACTGGATCGACACATATGGCCAGGTAAGTGAGATCGGTGGAAGGGATATGCCATTAACTTGACAAGAACATATTCGAGTTGAGTAGCTTTCAATTAAAAATCAGTCGATCGCATCTGCCCAACTTACCTTAGACACCAAATTATCGAACCAGAACCAATTGGGTTAGTCTGCAATCCAGGCTCAACCACTGAGCCAAATTAGGTCTTAACTTGATCGAGTCACATCTAAATGTGATTCGACCTTAACCTAGACTTAATCCTATTAGGCTGGGCAATTATTAGCTTTCATGATCCCACCTAACCAACTTTTAATTCGATTTGATCAACCGCTAGACCTAATTAAGCTACCCAACCCGAACTCAATTTTATGAAAATGACTTAGATCTGAAATTCTTAATTTTAGATCTAATTTAATTTCATAAGCTTAATTCATTAATTAAGTCTTGGATTCAAAAATAAAATATGTAAAATAAATCCTAGGGTTTCAGGATCTAAGATTTTGCAGAAAAGTAAGTTTGATTTCTGATTAAGGATGAACGCGCAACACCCTTACACGCCATAAGAACACCCTATTGAATGGGAGGAGAGGGTCTTAAACCCTACTTTATTCTTATGACCAGATGGCCATGAGGAATACCTTAATCAAAAATATTGATTTAACTACAAAACTAGTTAGATCTAAGTTACATATCACATATATAATTTCAGATCTAATTTATACATGCTTTGCATACATCTCATGTATTAAAATCTGATCTAATTAGCATGCTTTCAGATCTGATACATCACATGCAATATCTAAAAAATAAGATTTAAATTCAACTATTCAATATAAAATCTATTCTAGATAGTTACTAGAACAATTCTACAACTAGTCTAGGCATGCAGCAAATCAATCTTATGAATTGATTAAATTTTATTTTCTATTTTTTGATCTAAATATAACATTTATAATATCAAAAAATTAAAGAATAAATTAAATCTAATTTATATTTTAATCATATTAAAATATAAAACTTCAAGACTATTTATAGTTTAAACTATTCCTAGTCTAGTCATGCATCTCATACATGTTAGATCTGCTTAGATTTAATTTTAAATTTTTTGATTTTAGATCCAATCATATCTGATGTGATATCTAAAATTAATTAATATCAAATAAATAAAAATAAAAATTAGATCTAAATTAGATCTGAAATAGAGCCATCGACCTGGCTCTAATACCAGTTGAAGAAAAAATCGCCTTTTTCCTTGTAGGATCTTCCAGATCTAATGAGATCTGGGGCAAAATATTTTTAAAAAAAATTATCCTATATTATTTCAGATCTAAGATCTATTAGATCTAATTTTTATTATTTAATATTTAATCTAAAATTAAATCTAAGACTTGAGGATTAGAGAAATACCTCTAGGGTAACTAGATTACCCTGTAGATGATCGCAGCAACGTCCGAGGTTCAAAAATAGGCATGCAGTTGTCTAGCTTCTATCAGTATCCACTTGAGTAGGATCTGAATCATCTTCTCCTTGTGAATCTTTGCTCCAAAAATTAGATCTGGATCTAATGTGGAAGATCTTCAAAAGATCTTCTTAAGTTGGAGCAGCAGCTCCACGATAAATCCCTACAGCCTTCTGATCAGGAAGCCACCATGCCTTGGACAAACACCAGATGGATGCCCAACTCCTTGGATGTGAAGAGGGGAGGGAGAGGAGCAGAGGGGATATAGAGAAGTGGAGGGAAATCTCATTTTTGCTGGGTATTGAGTAGAATCACACAACTAGGCGCAGATAGGGTTTAAATAGACCCTGCTGCGCCATGCAGTGCCACATCATTCGATCAATCAAAAAATTTTAATTAATTTTGAAAAAATTTTGATTGATAGAGTGATATCATCTGATCATATCAGATAAGAATCTCCTCAATTTTTACCACTGTTGGTGCCAACACTGGATAAGCATAGTGAGATTGGCGCCCCACAGTCCAAGTCGATCAAGGGATCAGAGTCCTCATCTCATGGGACTCTATCCTTATCCACTTGGGGCGCATGCCCAATCTGATCATGGCATCCACTTTGAGGCCCAATTTAGTAGGTGGACACTCCATAAAAACTCTCCAATAACCTCTTGCCAAGTGACCTTCAGTTTAAGATCCATAAGTCAACGTTTGACTGATGTCCTAAAATGGAAATGGCAGGTGACAGGAATTGGCAAGTATTGTCTTAAATTCATCTCATAAATTAAGACAAAATTTTTTTGAGTTGGATTAGCTCCAGTCAGACTAAAAAAAATTTTTTCAAGGTTCTCTGGATGAGCCAAATCACATTTGGCTCAGTCAAGATGAAAAAGATTGTACGAGGAGAAAGTTAGGCTCAATCGTGTGCTAGAACGATTTTCTTGAATCTAATTGGATCTAATCCAAATCAATCGAACTAGGCTAGCTCAATTGATGACATCCAGACTCTAACTCTTATTTTTGTGACCCAGATAGGTTCATTTCTGTATGGTAATGAGACATGTCGTGATCTCATCATCGACATCATTGAAACTCCTTTCGATGGACCAAAACTCTTCTGATTCAGATAATTAGAATGATCGATCATCAAGATCATTCTAATTACTCCCAAAATCCATCAGTGACATCTAGTAGTATATGATGGCAACCCATCAAAAATGAAGACGAACCTCTCGATGCAGCTACCTGTGTGATTGAGTTCTTCTATCATGAGTCCCGACTGAATTAGGGTTAAGGTGAACTCGTCAAACCCAATATCAGTCATATGAATCAATCGATCAATCCAAATTCGATGTAAAATCTTAATGAAAAACTTTTTTCCATTATTTTACTCTACCATGGCCATGGGCTTAAGGACTCAATCTTTCGATCATCATAGGACTACTCCTCTTATCTACCGAGGTTGATAGATCCCATCTTGGGCACTCTGGTTCCTACAATGAATATGCTACAGCCAACATACACCTCAGGGTTCTGAATGACTAAGAGACTGAGTTATGGTGTAGTCAAACTATAATACACTCAAGGTGAACTGTTGATGTACCTCAGGTCAAAAAACTAGACACACAGCTGCAACATCGAGCTAGTCATCGACGAAAAGGTAGACTTTCTTATGACTGCTCGAGGTGGTCACGCTCAGTACTCTCATTCTCAATGAATATCTGTACTCTCACTCTGATGTTTCTACACCGTAGACTCCAGACACATCTACCCTAAGAAAGCGATCGTACATCAACCTTTCAAATCGATCACTATCCTCGTGATGATCCTATGGTCAGGAGCTATTTATGAGTTAGTTATGTAAATTCATGTCTTAAATTTTTAACTCTTGAAAATATAAATTAATATTCTTACTAACTCAAAGGATGTATCACAGACATAATATACACAATGTGATAGTAGAATAACCCTTTCATTCATTTATAGTCAAAATTATAAATTTGCCCTTATATTTGTACAGAAATGTGTCAGCCAATCTGACATCTAGGGCACATATCTAACATACTTCATTTTTATTCATAGAAAAGTTGGGTGTAGTCCAAACCCAATCAAAGCCCCAAGGTTGGTCGGCGGCTACATAAAAGAATTTATTCTTCCATGCATGGATAGAAGAAGGAAGCCTGATAATAAACTAATGACAATACCAGAGACTGAAGAACCACCATCCTCATTTTTTAGAATATTTTTTCAACATAAAAAGAGCATGAAAAAGAGAAATTTATGGCTCAAAATAAAGAAAATGATAAAGAACAACAATTTGTCATCAAAAGAAGACAAAATCTTAATGGAGCTGGGGGTGAGATGGGGAGGAACAACCTCATATAGATCAAAAATATTTACAAAGAAAGGATATATAGAAAATCAAAGTTTCGAGTAGAGGAACTCCTCATAGGCGGCAATGTAGCTGTCCGGAGGGTGGAGAACCCAACCATCTTCATCAGACGCCATCAACCAATACTGACTGGGGATGTGGTAATGATCTCTTAGCCGTTTAATATCGACCTCAGACAATTTGGACCTCTCGTGAAGAGGCCCAAGAAGACTCTTGGGAGTTGGCTGTTTATCCAACTCTCCAAGACCAGACCGATCCTGTTGAGAAGCGACATATTTGGGATCATCCCGAAGAACATCCTCGATCTTCCTCTGGACAGTTGAAGTCCGAGAATCTTGGTCTTCCATCATGTTCTTGTCTCCAGACTCTCTACCAGGTGAAACCATTCTTATGGCAAAAACCTAAAGAGAGGAAGGCAAAAACCTAAAGAGAGGAAGGCAAAAACCTAAAGAGAGGGGAGAAAGAAGTTTAACCTTAGAAAATAACCGACGATGATGAAGAAGGGATCGACGACGATCAAGAAACTGAGGAAGGAGAAGGCAGATGATAAAAGAGCCTAAGACACCCCAGGGAGATGAATCCTATACTTAGCTAAGGATGGAAACTCTGGGCTGGAGGTGAAGGCTCTAGAATTGGAAGAATATCTGAGGGAAAAACAACCCTTATTTATAGAATCACTCAACCACCATAATCAGTGTGAAAAATTGTGACATCCTCAAAGATTCCGACATGTGGCAGTAATCTCGACCAATCATTCTCTTGGTTTTTTGATGCACCACCATTGAGATTGCACCAAATAAGCTAGATCCTCATGACAACGAACCAAGCTAATGACTGACTAACACATGGACTACTCGGGCCACTCGATGAAGTATTATACAACTACCTAATCTTCTGTAATCATTATGAAAGGTTGCTTCGAATGATTCACAGCATTAATTACTATACAACCTGCGATGCGACAAAGCCGCCGCATGTCTTTGAAAATGACAAAATGATGGCTTGCTCCACGAAATGACAAAATAGCTGGACATAGCTTTCGGGGCAACAATAAAAGAAGATCATTGAAAAAAACAACTCAGATCCGTATGACAATTAACTCCTCTCATCCGATTAAATTTACTAAATCGGACTCAGGAGTTGGGGGATAAGTGTTGGGGTAGATCCTCATCACCTTGCCGACTATCTCTCCTCCTCGCCTCCCTTCCAATTAAGTGCACGATGACTATTTTTCTTCCTCATCTCCACACCGACTAAACATACAATATTACATATTAAGCCGACTTAGATCGACAGGACAAAGTCAACATTTGACCAACTTGATTCGACATGTGATCAATGCTTGACCGACGATATTCTCAGCACTATATCAATTATTTAAATCTTGCTGATCTAGGATCAAATGATAGTTATCTAGTATGAATATTAACTACCTACGAACATAGAGTGCAATAGTCACCTACGAGTGGCCTATTACTCAGCCTTAATGATAGTTAATGAGGTAAACGCCATAACTCCCACATCACGAATATTCAGGGACGAGAGTTACACAATAACGGCTTTCCTTGCTCTATATAAAGTGGTAAGCCTGAGGGGATCAGGTAAGTGGGACTAATTGTAATCTTTTGGGCTCTTGCTTTCTGGCTTTCTACTGTTCTCTTTCTCCAACTGATTTAGACATCGAAGGATCCTCCGCCGAACAACTTTCAGCAAGAAGACTTATTTTGTAGGTTTCCTGTCGTCCACCACTCAAGTGCAACAATTCGGCTCACTGCCGACCATCTCATCGGAGATTGGTAGCCACAAGTTTAGTTTTGATTTTTCCACTAACTGCACCGAAACATCTCCATTGACATTCTTAATCAGATCCTACTAGGCTGAACGACCAACTGCTATAAAAACTGGGCAGGTGTCATCCTTGTAGAAATTCTTAAGTCAACGTTATTTTTTTGGTACAATAATTCATCGTTATTTAGAAAAGGCCTCAGCCCCGGAGAAGCTGAGGCTCTCTATTGTCGCTTTGGACAACTTAGAGGAGGCAAATCCCTGATAACATTAGAGCGTCTATGGCGAGAGCATAAGGCAGAATCTTCCTCAAAAGAAGTTCTTCCTCTTCATCCATTTGTGTGTCTGTTTTCTACCAACTTTCACTTAGTTTGGTGCAATGCATGTAAGGCCAACGATGTTAATGGCCATTCCTTACTGCAAAATAGATTAAACAATCAATGCGTAAACATAATAAGTGGTTCTGTTCTTTCTCTGATGAAAATTGGGGTGGATGAGCTATTTGCTCATGCTCCCCATTTTTTTCTGAAAAAAAAAAAGGAAAAAACTTTGCCTATATAATGTCTTTCTTCTATCTTATTGATTGGGTGTTTTAGCTTTTGGATGGCTTGAAGATACTTCTTTTGGAGATAATCTGACATGAAGAACTAAGGGGGTGTTTGGTTGGAAAAAATGGAGGTTGGAATCGGAATAGGAATGGGTGACTCCCATTCGAATCGTTTGGTTGGGAGGAGTCCCATTCCGATTCCGATTCTGGGGTGGAATGGGAATGGATCAATCCACCTAAAACTCATTCACGGGTCTTCTCTATGGATTCAAAATCCATTCCAGGGTTTAAAATAAAATTTCCTAAAATGCCCCTCGATTTCTCTCGGATGGCCCCGATGACTCTCCTATTCATTTCTCCCCGATGGCCATGGACCCTGTAACCCGATAGAAAAAAAAATGATGGAGAAACCCTAGCCATAGGTGGATCTCCCTAGCTCCCCTCTCATTGCCATCATGATCCTCCATCTTTTGCCGACGGTCGACGGCACCGACCTCTCCTCTCCTCTTCTCATCATCGGTTGATCTGATCTCCGATCTCTCTCCGTCTCTCTTTTCAACTTCTGGAGCTCTCCCTCTTGCCGTCGCCGGTGCATTCTTGTTTCTTCAAGGTTTGATCTCTTCTTCCCTTCTATTGGTTAGTGAAGACTTATTGGTGACAACTGAATCACTGGTGATCTCTCTTCGATCTTTTCTCTTGCCGTGTTGGATTTTGGTTTTATTAACTATTTTATGGAACCGAGTCATGTTTGTGTTCTTTTATATGAGAGTCTACATTTGTTTGTAAGTAGAGAAACTAGATGTGGAAAAACAAAGGAAGGAGTTCCAATAGGAAATAGTTCTGTATTGGAAAGTGTTGGAGATATTTGATGCAGAGTATCATTTATTTTGAGAAGAAAACAAGTGGAGATTTTCTTTCTTATCGGGAGTAATCATAGATGTTGGATGAAATCTATTTGTCTTTGATGAATCTATGTTTTTTTTCTGAGGACTTTTATCATTGGAATCTTCATAGTAGAAAAACAAAAATTAAGAATTATTTGTTGTCGTTCCTGATTGACACAGCAAAAGCCATTAGATCCGGCAACAGGGCACATACATACACAAGAAAAATAAAATTTCATAGATAATTTGTTTTTAAAAAAATCAATAGACAATTCTATTTCGAAGAGTTGAAAATATCTGACAGAAACCAACAAATTAGACATAGATTAGAAATGACATGTTGTTGTTGTGGTTCTTCTGAAAGAAAAAACAAAAATTAAAGTAGTCAGGAACATCTCACAGAAAAAACCATTAGCTTTTTAACAAGTGTGGTTTTATTTTTATATTTTAATCTTTGAGTCAAGTTAAGATTAGAACTTTACAAATTTCTCTCATGACTGCCATTTTAATACAGAGTTCTAATGTGGGACACTTAAGATCTGGTCTATGTTTGCCCAAGCTGCTGGTATTCTTTCTTAAAGAAAAAGATAAGAATTCTTAATGTCTCAGTTATTTTTCCTTTCATCCTTAATGAAGCTTACCTTCTCTGTATCAAGGATAGTTTTCAAAAAACTGTGAGATAACAATACTACATGTCAGATGCTCTAGAGGGACAACCATGCAGAGTTTTCTTTTCTGAGAGATATGGTAATCCTGATTAGATTTCAGCATAATGTCCACCTTCTAACAAGGTAGTCAGGCTTCTGTTGGGTCCTCAACCTTACTAGCGTGTTTTCCCCCTCATCTTCCTATCCCTTGGTTTTTTTGGACATGTTACAAATATTAGCAAAATATTTGTAACCAGGAACTTTTTTATTTTATAATAAAGCTTTTGGCTCTTATTTACTAATTTTGTTTTATTGGTTATCAATATTTTTGCTAAAAGATAATACTATGGATAATTGTGTACACAGGAAATGGCTCGTCGCCCTATGGATTTGAGAAGGAGAAGAATGCGTTACATTAGCATTATGTGTATAATGTTTGCGGTAATGTTTGTGGTATATTTGACTTGGTATTTCACAGGATTTATCTACCTTAGGAGGCGTCAGTTGATAGCAAAAAAGAAAGAGAAAAAATTGTTAAGAATTAAAAACCTAGGTAAGCTTATTAATGAGAATGACAGAATATGTGTGAGTCAACTCCAAATGGATAGAAGAACATTTGGTATACTCTGTGAGATACTTAGAGATATTGGGGGATTAGGAGATTCCCAAAATATGTCCTTACAAGAAATTGTTAGTATGTTTCTTTACACAATAGCCCACCATCAGAAAAATAGGACAATTGGAAATTATTTTGATAGAAGTGGGGAAACAGTGAGTCGACAGTTTCACTTATGTCTTAAAGCCATACTGAAATTACATAGAGTTTTGTTCAAAACCCCTGAGCCCATTGCAGCGGACTGCACGGATGATGCATGGAGATGTTTCAAGGTATATGATAATACACCTTATTCTATTTTCTTATTACTTAAATATTTTTGTAAATTTTTTTTTGGTGTTTTAGAATTGCTTAGGAGCATTAGATGGTACATTCATTAGAGTGATCATTTCTGCCGAGGACAAACCAAGGTATCGAACAAGAAAAAGTGATATTGCAACTAATGTCTTAGGCGTTTGTTCGCCTGACATGCAATTTATATATGTGCTGCCCGGTTGGGAAGGTTCTGCACATGATGCTCGTGTGCTTCGAGATGCTATAAGTAGACCAAATGGTTTAAGAGTGCCTCAAGGTATGTATATATATTGATGAACACAAACATACAAATGAAGCTCATTTTAATTTTCTTGTGTTATAATTACAATATGTAATGCTATTTTATTTTATATGTCAAGGTTGCTATTACCTGGTTGATTCCGGATACACCAATGGTGAGGGATTTCTTGCCCTGTATAGAGGACAACGTTATCATCTCAATGAGTGGAGAAATGGACGACGACCATAGTCTGCAGAAGAATATTTCAATAAGAAACATGCTCAAGCTAGGAATGTGATTGAGAGATGTTTTGGATTGCTCAAGGGACGATGGGCAATTCTTAGGAGCCCTTCATTTTTTCCTATATAGACCCAATGTCGCATTATTATGGCTTGCTGTCTCTTCACAACTTAATAAGAAGGTATATGCATAGAGACCCTATAGAAGAGGAAGAAAATGAAGAGGAAGAGGAAAGAGAGGAAGAATAGAGAGAGGATGAAGTTGAGTACATCACCACTCTTGAGACATCTGACCATTGGACCAATTTCAGAAACATTCTAGCTCAACAAATGTTTAACAATTGGAGATCTACATCTTTTATGAGTTGATTGTGTTTTATATTTTTTATTTTTGTTCAAGTATTTTAGTTGAATATCAGAACATTGGATCTAGTATGTTATGGACTTGTTATGGAATTATTTACTTATTATGAATCTGTTTGTTACATGGTTCTACTTGTTTGTGTACTTCATATTTGAATTTTAACAATATTATTGTTATATACTTATAATATATGTTATTTTAAGATAATGGCTATACTTGTTATGATCATTAAAGTCATAATTTATAATTATTATAGGATGAAATCTGATGAATGTAGCCAAGTTAATCGTGGCAGAGGAAAGAACAAGTGTCCATGGAAAAATGATGAGGATGCAGTGTTAGTGGAATGCCTTCAGGAGTTGTTCACTGATCCCATATGAAAAGGAGAGGGTGGTTTTAAGAATGGATATATGAATAAGTTTGAAAAAATGATTGAAGAAAAACTACCTGGTTGTGGTTTGAAGGCTACTCCACATATTGAATCCAGGATAAAATATCTAAAGCAAAAGCATAGTGCTGTTATAGAGATATTATCACAAACGGGATGCACATGGAATGATCAAAAAAAGATGATCTCTTATGATAAAATATGGTACATGGAGTGGTGCAAGGTATATTTTATAAATATTATTTTTGTAACTCAAATAATACTTTTTTGTTGTTCATCTCTTAATATATATGGTTTTCTAATGACAGGTGCATGAGTCTACCAAAGGTTTGTGGGAAGTAGCTTTTTCTTATCTAGATGTACTTGAAGAGATCTATGGAAAGGATAGGGTGACAGGAAAGGGTGCTGAAACATTTGTAAAGGCTATTGAAAATATAGAGAGAGAGGAGGCAGCTATTTTGAGTGGTAAAGATCCAATAGACCTTAGCATAGATGAGGATGATGGAGGCTACTTGGTTACACAGCCTCCTTCGATAGAGAGGACATCTAGTAGCAGCTCGAGAAAGGCAAAGAAGCAGAAAGTTGTCCAACAGAAGGAGGCAAGGATGGCGAGAGAATCCAATCCTATGAAGGAGACTTTAGAGGCCATGTCTATGAACCTTGAGACATTTATGTCACACATGGATATGCATTTTGGTACTATAGCTGAAGCAATGGCACGTGAGCAAGAGATGGCTGAGAAGAATGCGACGAGAGTAGTGGGGGAGCTACTTACATTGGAGGTATTGACTAGTGGTGAAGTGATAAAGGCGGCTGATATTCTCACAGCAGAGCCTAGCAAGAGTGCAGTGTTCTTCTCCCTTCCACCACAGTTGAAGAGGCAGTACGTGCTTACCCTTCTTGACTCAGGCATTGGTGTATCAGGTTTTAGACACTAGTATTTCATGTGATGCTATTGTTGGAGTGCTTGACTTTTTGTTATGAAAATGTGAGAATCTTTTGCTTAGATTTTCATGGTCATGATGATGTTGGATCAATGAATTGGATCATGTTTGTTTTGTTTGGACTCTGAGATTTGATTAAATTTGGAGGTTGTTAGCATATCTACTCCTATATTTGGCTATGATATATATCATTTACAGGATTTTATAATTTATTTGGATCTTAATAATTTTGATATGACAAATGATGTGCGGTTTAGATCTTGAAATGGTATAAAATTATGGTATCATCTGCTTTCATATCTTCGGACTCCAAAATACGTATTTCGATGAAGTAAGGGCTAAATTTATTTTGAGTAGATCAATTTAGAATTATTTTTAACTTCAGTAGTCTAATATGATGTTGATAAATAAATATAGAAAATAGACTAGTTTACCTTCCTATTCTTGTTGCTTGATTACACTGATGGAACAAGATTGGGCAATCCAATCCTTTTCTAAAAATATTTATTATTGATGGCTAGCATTCATTTGATGCTACTTCTAAATCTATGTAGGTTAGACAAACAAATATGCTCCTGTAGGTGTTATGATCTGTATATTGGTAGCATCCTATCAAGTTAGCTATTTCAGAAAAAAATATTCACATATCCCACAGACAGCAAATCAAGCTGCTGTTATATTGCTAAATATGCTTTGTAGGAGAATATGTCTTGGCAATTCAATGAAATTGATGCTACTCTCTCTACAATTTTGCATGCTGACTTACAAGGAACTTACAGGGTTGCTGGATGTATAGTATATTAGTCTGACAGTTGGTTTGGATGCTGTTGAGAATTTCATTCTCTTGTCTATATATTGTTCTCTTTATGAATATATAGTCAGGTTACCCTGTTACCCAAAAAAAAAAAAAAGATAACGTATATTTTTCCCTAATAGTAAGATATTCATGATGCATGATTATTGATAGAAATTATCAGACTTTTTTTTTTGCAGACCTAACCTCGAGAAAAGTTAAGATCTGAAAAGTTTTACAGCAACAATTATCTGCCATGAGTTTGAGAGATTCGCCAAACGATGTGTGAAATGCATTTTGCAATCTTGATTTATGTAAAACTTCAGATAGTTGGATGCAACCCGGGATCGAAGGATGGAGGGGATGTTATCCAAATCTAGAATGACAAGTCTGATCGATAGAAGAAAAAAGATAAAAGTACAGAGTATTTTATGGTAGCAAAGCCTTTTGCTGACCAGCTAATATACAGTATCTGCTTGAAAACAGTGTTATCTGCATGAGAGAGTAATTGACATGAACTTGGTTTTACTTGATGTTTGTGAGTGTGTATGTCTAGATGGATGTCCGTTGTGTCTGTTAACTCTTTGATTTTCTCCTATATTACATCTCTGATTTGCTCTTTTATTGCAATGGAGGCCCAAACATAATAAACTACTATGAAAATATAACCATTTGTACCATTGTGTTCTATGATTCAAGATGAATAGTAGCTGTTAATCTTCCCCTTGTCTCACTCTCTTAGAATTTGACAGTCTGCATCTTCAAATCGGATGCCCTTATAGAATTTTTCTTATTATTTTCTTGTCAAACTAGCAGGAGTGATTATCCGATAATAATTGATTTGTTATCTATTTGTTATTTTAAAAAATTTAGTTTTTGAAAATTTTTAGTTCAAGGGTAAAAATGGAAATTTTAATTGATTCCGATTCCTCTTTTTAGATGAACCAAACAACAACAATGGGAATCATCCATTCCAATTCCAATTCCGATCACGAACCAAATGCTTCGGGGGATTTGGCCATTTCGATTTCGATTCCAACTCATTCCGATTCTCATTCCCATTTCAATTTTGATTACGAACCAAACACCCCCTAAATTCTTTGACTTATGAGCAGCAGCCAAGTTTGTAGAACCAAGAAGGAACGAGCATTGGGAATTGCTGGTTTTAGGAAGATGAGTTGTGCCCTATTAGGTAAATGGATTTGGCGGGTGCCATGAAAGTTGTCCACGGAGTTTGCCATATAACTGGTGGCAATCTTGAGAGTTCTATATTGGATTTGATTTTTAATGTGGCCTAATCAATCTTTAGTCAGATTTAGCTTATTGGGTTAACCATAAATTCTTAATCAATTACAATAAACCCAATTAATTAAAGAGATCTATTCCTAATCAAACATGGACTGGAAGTTCAACTCTAATTAAGAATTAATTTTCTAATAGGACAAGATAAGTGCGGGTATAAATATAGAGGTGTCTTGGTCCCTTTCTCCAACTCTCAAAAAGGTGTAAGCGATTCCCATCGATTGTTCACATTAAGAAGGAAGGTGAAGAGAGAGAAGATCAAACGTCCCATGGAAAAAGATCAGACATCCTACAGGCTACGGGATCATCGTATTAGATATACAATGATGCAAGATATGATTTATTTATAATTTGATTTTTACATGAATATTGGAGCACGATATATTTTTTTATTTTTTGAGATAAATCAAGTTTAGGGAATTAAATTATGGTTTGTTCTTAATTTCTTGAAAATAAAAAAAATTAAAAAAAATCTCTTTTCGGATCAGTTACATAGGCCATCGCTTGCCATCTGGTGGATGAGGCAGAAGCACGGTTGCTGCCATGCCAGCGGTGGATGGTTGCAGCAGTGGCGCCTGCTTGTCGATGGTGGCGACAGGGATTCACTGCCGCCCACGACATCTTCGTGCAGCCGCAAGGACCGCAACTTCTGCTGCTTCTATGGGAGTCAAAGGCGAATAGAAGCAATGACGGATCGAGGCTGCTTGCCGGTAGTGGTTCACTGTAATGGGGGGTGGGGAGCTGTTGCTTCTCAACAGTGGCTGTGGGGATCCACCACTGCATGTGGCGATTTAGTGCGGCCACGAGGACCGCAGCTTCTCCTACATCGATGGGAGGCGGCGACTCTTCTGCTGCCACTCTAACGACCGTGGTGGTTCGCCGCCCTCCGATGGTTGGGATAGATGGTGGTGGTCGTTCAGCTGCCTGTGGCACATGGGAGAAATCCCTCTCCGATCGGACTGGAAGAGGGTTTGGGTATCGAGTTTCGGATCATAATGGATCCAGATCCGAACCCATTCTGATTTTGGTTTCATCCATTATGACTATCGGGTTTCAAGTCTTAATCCATTAAGAGGGTGTTTGGTTGGGAGGAGTAGGGGTCTGGAATCAAAATCGGAATGGGTGACTCCCATTCCAACCGTTTGGTTGGAAGGAGTCCCTTTCCGATTCTAATTCCAGGATGGAATGTGAATGGCTCAATCTATATAGAACTCAATCCCTACTCTTCTCTATGAATTCAAATTTCCATTTCAATTCCGATTCTGATTTCGATCACCAACCAAACGCTTCAGGGGATTTGGCCATTCTGATTCTCATTCTCATTTTGATTTCGATTGCAAACCAAACACCGCCTAAGATTTTAGATCAGACCGAACATGGCCATCTAAGATTATTTTAAACCTTTTACAAATAACCTTTTAAAGAATATTTTATTATAGAAAGGCCCCTATAGTTTTTTGACACACTTATTTTTAAAGTAATTATTTTACAGAAACCCCCTCATCTGGCTAGGATTTACGTTTAAGTAGTCTATTATGAAAGTTTTTGGTAAAATCATTGTAACTTGCTCGTTTTTCATCCGATTTGAGCGATTTTTGAACCATTGGACTTGTAATGACTTAAGAAATATTCTGATTCTATTCTCCATATATGATAGAATATTTAAATAATTTATTTGATAATTTTGCTCACTATTGCATTATTCAAGAATATTTTTGCGTAGCCCCAAAAGGTCTGAAGCACTCTATGGATCATGGATAGCTGAGTCATTAAAGGTTGATGACTTTCTCTCTCATTATAGTTCAGAATTGCATAAAGATGTATTTGTTACGGTTGATCCAAGGTGACTATAATTAAACATAAAATTGATAGGAATAGATTTAATAACTTGAATTGCATAAAGATGAAAAGTTCTACACCCAAATGTGGGAATAACCTCATATTTTTGTAATAGTAGTTAGTTAAAACACTAAAAGTGTAACTAATATGATGGATCATAGTTTAAACATAAATTATGTATTCATACCATAATTATTGTTCTTACTTACATATTTCATATTATTGTTAATTATAAAAATTTTTATATTTATGATTTATGCAATGCATACTTTGTTATTGTTTATTATGTTTAGATTTATGATTAAATTAGTTACGACATTTATTATATGCTATAATTTTTATCCAAAGGTGTTTTATAGTTGTATAATAAGTGTTATTAGTAGAATTATGTTTTAAAATCTGCATCATAATTATAATTGTATGTTCTTTTATTTACAGCAATGATCCCTACTTCACTCTCATCGCATCTATCTAACATTCTCATACTGAATGGATCTAATTATCCTAATTGGCACGAGCAGCTTCTCATTATCTTAAGATGTCTAGACTTAGATTTGATCCTTCATAAGTCTTAGCCTGATCCACTTACTTCCATTAGTTCTCTAGATCAGAAAAAATTATATAAAAAATGAGTGTTCTAATAGATTATCTGAAGGAAAGCATGGTGGGTAATGTGTATTCATTTTTAAAAATTTTACAGCAAAATATACATAGATTAAATAATTTAATTTATAATGTATGTATAGATCAAATCTAAATCACCATACAGGATCTATGACATAAACTAATATGCATGTATGCATATTTAAAATCTAAAATTTAGCAAGTACTGAATATATCTAAGTATAATTAGATCATATCTAATTCATATTTAGATTACATCTAAAAATTAATTGAGATCAAAATCTCATACCTGAGGGTGGATAGATCACTACATCCAAAATCTATGATAGATGGTTCTTAATAATGCTTGACAGCCGCACACACATCCGACCTCTATAGGTATCCACACAAAGCCCTTGTGCTAATCGATCTCCTCGAGAGTGCTAGCTTGCAAAGACATTATCCTTTAGCTGATCTAAAAGAAATGTAATGAAGATGAAGAATAAGGAGATCCTCTCTTTTTTTCCTGAATCTATGCATCTAATCTCTACAATAGAAATCAAAAGAAGAATTTTTTCTTCTCAATTTCTCACGCATAAGAGATAACCTTTCTCTCTTCCTTTTCACGCCCCTAAGAAGAACTTTTCTTCTCTAATTTTTATGATAAAAATTAGATAAAATCTAATTTCTCATGCTAAAAATCATATGAAATCTTAAGATCTAGAAAAATTCAAAAAAAGGATTCAAGAGAAGAACCATTCTTCTCTCCTCTTCTCTCTTTTTCTTCTTGATCTAGAACTCTAGGAAGCCCCAAACACCCAACCAAATTTTTTTGATATTTTTCCTCTAAATTCTCATGTTAAAAATTAGATCTAATCTAATTTTTATCTAAAAAATATAAAAAAAAATTTAAAAAAAATTTTCTTCAAGACTGCGCACAAGAAAGAAGATCCATCTTCTTCCTTGATCTAGAACTCCAAGAAGCTCCAAACGTCCAACCAGATTTTTTTGATATTTTTTCTCTAAATTTTTATATTAAAAATTAGATTTAATATAATTTTTATCTTGAAAAAAATAAAAAAAATCTGAAAGAAGAACTCCTTCTTCAAGGCTGCGCACAAGAAAGAAGATCATTCTTCTTCCTTGATCTTTCTCTCTTTGGGAAGAATTTTTCTTCTCAAATTTTTTGCTGTAAAACCAGCATAGAAGCCTCTCTTTGATGCCTAAAAACTAGCAAGAAACTCTCACAAAATCTTTTCAAGAAGGGAGGAGAAAAGGAGAGATGCACATGGGGTTGTGGGGCGTCCAACTCTTGGACGCCCCCTTCCTTTTTTTTTCTTTTTGGCAACAACAAGGGAAGGGGCATACCTTCTTTTCTTAAGAAAGAAAGAAGATGGTGTGGCATCCTTTGGGGTGTGGAGAGTTTTCACAGAAAAAAGAGTAGGGCGTGAGGAATTAATTATCACATGGGGTGGCTTGGTTTGGATTTTTGTCCTATTCTAAATAGGATTCAAGATCTTGATCAAATTCTAACTAATTCTTGGATCAATCCTAACTAACTTAGAAATTATTTATAACCAACTAACTAATTGAGTCCTAGTCCAATTATTAGGCCTTAATTAAATTTATAATTAGTTAGATTAAAACTCCATTGATCCAGGGACTGATTCTTGATGGATATCAGGAAAGCTATTTGATAATAGGGCTTGATCCAATCAAGCCTATTATCCAATAAGATTTGATCCAATCAAAATCAATATAAAATAATTGAATCCTATTCAATATAGGTTTTAATTTATTTTTTTGAGATCAATTAGAACAAGCTCTATTATACAATAGGACTGCATCCAATCAATCCAAAGTCTATATAAAAATAATTGAATCATATTCATGCATCCCTGAGATCAATTGGAATAAGTCCTATTATTCAATAGAAATGCATCCAATCAATCCAAAACTAATCTAACTGAATTTAATTCAATTAGATCTAATCTAATCCCCATTGCTCAATCAAATTGAGCCAATTAATAATCATATTGTCAATTGCTTGTTCCTCTAATTTACTAACCATTAGTAAATATTTATTGCAACCTTTGCATAGGATTAATCATCAATGAAATTGATAATTAAACCCTCCAACGATTCATAATTGTCGATCAGCCATTTGATCAGATAGGTACTTCTATGTGTGTGACCCCATAGGTTCGAACCTAAGTCGGTAGCACAAGAACGATTCCTATACTAATCGATGTAACCATCTAGCAATGGGACCGACGTTCGGATAGGTCGAATGTATGCCTAGCAACACTCTAGAACCCATATGGATATAGTTACCGTATAATTCATCTCTTTGACACTCGATGCTCAAAGATGACTTTGGTTAAACTGTCAACCCAGGATGAGTAGTCCACATTGTGTCTCAACCTCAAAAATCTAGTAACTCCTCACTAGGATTATTTTGATCAAAATTTTACTGAATTGAAATACAATGATGCATCATCTTTAATTTTACTTGGGGTGGTCAATCCCATCTTGACTCGCACTCAGACTAAAAATGAGGCATTACTTTCTCTCGCACAAGGTCCAATTGATATCAAAGGCGGATCCTTTGAAGTTGATCATGTCTCGACCTCTTTTATCGGGACTTGCAGTCATTAGGCAAAAAATGAAATAAGCCAGTATGCTCTTTTCGGGTAAGGAAGTTATCAAACCAGTTCAAGTGTGAGTTGCCAGTCATTCAATTTCGTTCTCTCTGCCATTCCATATGAGATGCTTGCAAGTCATCGAGGCAGCCTCAGGTCCGAGGGACATATATACACATATCCCATTAGAGCAACCCCTGACAGCAGAGTGCTCCGAAAGTAGTCACGCTCAGTGAAATATACTTGTACAAATCATCCATATGCCATATCCATGTCACCACATATCTTGGTTAAGAGGACAATCAACTAATATGGTATACAATGACCTATACTCGATACAATTATCGTTCTTGTAATAATTATATTATTTGGTCGCGAGTAGGATTTAAGAACCATATGATAAATCCTTCTTTATCATTTTGAAAATAATTCTAAGGACTTCATCATAATATATAAGTTCTATTTTAGAAGATCTATTCCTTATGATGAATCTGTCAGATAACATTTATCATTTTATAATTCATATACTTGTATGAAACACAATCATCTACAATCTAGATGATTGACTTTAGGATACATTTTTCAACAACTCCCACTTAAACTAAAGCCAATCAAATCGATATCAAATATCCATCTTCCATTTAAATCATTGAACTCTTTAGATCCAATTGCTCTAGTCAATGGGTCGGTCAAGTTCTCCTTTCTGTCAATCTTCCTAACGTTAGCTTTATTTCGATCTTATCAAAAAAATTGATTGCAATGCAGAAAATATTTGGTTTACAAATGGAGCATCAATTCTTCAGCTTGAGCTATGGCTCCAATACTGCTGTCAATATAGCAAAATTGGACCATCAATGGAGAGTGCCTCTCCAAACTCGCTAATGAACTTTCATAACCAAACAACTTCTTTACCAGCATCAAATACCACAAAGAACTCCGTATCGTAAATAAAATTTACTACTGACTATTGCATGGAACCTTTCCAGTATGTCGCTCCCCTTTTAGGATAAAAACACAATCTGACATAACTTTATCATTTTGATTTGACTAAAAATTAAAATCAATATTTCATAGATTTTAAGTCAAACTCTCCATAAACGAGTCATTAGTCCTTAGTATTTCATAAATACTTAAGGATGGTTCTCATAATCTTCTAAATTTTTATGGAGACCAAAGATGACAACCAAGTTTTTATTCTCTGTAATGTCGGGATGTTATTCTCGATTAAGAGAATTTCATCTCAAACAACACAAAGAATAATTTAACAGAACTAATAGTAGATTTGTACATATAGGATTCTGCTTTATTCATAATAAAACTATATGTTCAAAATATATATTCCAACTTTGAGAAGTTTGATTCAACCCGGATGGACTTGAGGATTGTCATAAGAAAAACTTCTCATCATAGTCAATACTATAACTTTGATAAAATTCTTTAACAATCAAATAAAATTAATAGGTCTCTACCTTTCCATCTGTGCCTCTTATCCATTTTAAAATCACTTACATCCTATGGGTCTTATCCTTTCAGGTGAATCAATGAATGTCCATACATCATCGATCTTCATGGACTTCATTTCAGATTTAATACCTCCAAGCAACTTTTCAAGGTTAGATCCCTATATTAGATCTGTATGGAAGATCAAATCTCCATCTCGAACCTAGAAACTAAAGTATTTGTTCGACTGATATGGTACTCTACCATATCTACTCAAGGATACCTTTACATCAGGCTTCGAATTTAATCTAATCAACTTCAATTCTATTGGTTTGTATCAGAGTTGGTTCCTCTACCTATCAAGCTTCACCAAGCTTGCTCTTAACGGCATCAGTTCCTTCACCAAGAAACTTCTTTTCCAAAAAGAATGCCTTAAGATTCATGAACATTTCATGTCCATCTGAAAGGTAGAAGAAATATTTCTAAAATAATATTTATCAAATCAAGATCCAAACTAGTCGATTTGTGAATATTTCACATAAGCTCGACACCCCAAACATCAAAGTAAGAGAGTATCAAGTTACCTAAGTCCATATCTCATAGGGAGTTATGGTGATCGATTTACTTAGAACGTTCTCGAGCACATATCAAGTAGTCTCTAATATATAACCTCGGACAGACTAGCAAATCTCATAATGGACCGAACCATGTCTAACAAAGTTTAATTTCTCTTTTCAAACATTCTTTTAAATAGTGATGTCCCAAGAGAAGTCCATTAAGAGAGAATCTAGCTAATTTTCTCCAAGACATGTCAAAACTTAATATAAAGGTATTCACTTCATCAGTCAAACTGATGAATTCTAATACTCTTTGCAGTTCATTTTTCTACCTCATTACAGAATCATTTGAACATTTCAATCGACTCAAATTTGTGCTTCATAAGTAAGATGCACCCATGTCAAGATAGGTCATCAAAGATTTAATGAAGTGGTAAGCCATCTTCTGGCATTAATGTTCATGAGTGTAAATATATCAATATATACCATAACTCAGAACATCATTGGCTTATTCATCCTTTACAATAAAAGATGAATAAGTCAACTATACCAAAAATAAACTTCAATGATATTGTCTAATCTAAGATGCTAGTTAGATGTGTACTTTATACTAACAGGCTAGGATACTGAGTTTATGTCATTTTTAATTATCCACTCATTATTGTAGTATCATTCATAATGATATTACAATAATCACACTTATTGACACCATTGATAAGATTGGACAATATTGACAATCACTTAAAATAACATCTTTAGGATTGAAAACAAGTTCAATGATTCCTAATGTTAAGACTGGAGCAGACTTTCATGTCTTGTATTTAGAAGTCTCTTGTCATTTTCAAATCTTATACTATCCTGAAATTTTTTATAACTATTTGTAAACATGACTTATATTATCAATATCCTATACCCCGATAGTAGGATTGCCAATAGACAAACTTTAAGAAATTATCATATAACTATCTTGGCCAGCAATCATTTGCTGATTTCTCTTTTAAGTCTGTTTGGGTCAGCCTGAGACTTCTTGATCAATTTATCTAAAAACTATATTCAACTTCTGATACTGGCTATCAAAGTTAGGTCTAATAATATTTTCACTGTCTTGTAGTGAAGAGAGTGACTATTTTTCAGTCATTTTCGAAAAGAGAACAATTGACCTATTAGCATATGAACTATTTTAAGTCTAAAGATTTGGACTTTAGTCTAAAGGTTCTTCTACTATTTTATACGAATTGGTAGCCTCTACCTCTAATCTGAAGAATTACTTTAATTTCTTAGTGGGTGCTAGAATCCACACAGATTGCATTCAGGCCTGAGTGTGGCTCGGCCAACCCTAATGCATCCATGGATAGGTTCATAACTAATTGTTTCTTCAAATAATTTCTAGCAATTAGATTTTACCTCAGGCATCCCTTCAGCAGGCGTGTGGCACCTCCACTGAAAATTTTGGTTAGGTCCAACTATTAACATGACAACATCAAGTGTATCCAACAAAATAGATGTCTAGGCCCGAGTGTGGCTCGACCAATCTGAGCATTGATCGAAGGTACAATAAGATGGTCATATAATGGATGATAATTTTAATATATAATAGACACCAGGCGTGTGGCACCTCCAATGCCTATTTAGAATATTAGACTCATTATCACGTATCTTAATGGGAGGCTATGATCTAGTCATCCTCATAACTAGCTCATTTTATGGACCTAATAATTTAGAAGATTTGGTTAATATATTTTAGAGGATATCAATCGACTTACAAGTCATAAATCCTCCCACTGACTTCATCAAGTCATGAAAAAGACTAGTGACTAGTGGGTCCAACCGGCATGTCATAGATCCTGCCACTAACTTTACCATGTCATGAGAAGGATTAGAGACAAGTCGGTCTAGGACACCTAAATCAGTCATACTGATAACCTTAACAATATGGGTCAACTCGAGTCACCTAACGATCTAATCATCCTAATGACTCAGGCTCAACCTTTGAGCCTCAATCCAGGTCCATTTATATCAAAGATATGGACTCGATCAATTACAACTATTTTTTTTTTTTGGAGTACCCTTGATCTAATCTAAATCAACTATTGATTAGATTGGATCAACTACTCTTTCTAGTCCATTAAGTCTTTGATTCTAACCTTAGGTCTAACCCAATTAAAGGGACCTAATTTGAGCTATCCCATGCCCCATATTTTATGTAATATCATTAGATCTTTAATCACAATTCTAGATCTAAAATATATTTCTTAATTCTTAATTAAATATAGCATCAACATGGATTAAGGTTATGAAATAATTTTTTATGTAAATTTTTTATATTAAATCATAAAATCTTTTAGATCAAATCTAAATTTTTATGATTTTCAATCAAAATAATTTTGATTAATCAAGTTTAGATGTAACTAGTTTCTTCGTAACTTATATCACATATAACAACACCTAAGATTTCAAGATCTAAGATTTTACAAGAAAGTAAGTTTTCTCTTTTCACTTTCTTCTTCATGGAACCTCATAGTGGCACCCCAACACATCATGAAGAGCACCTCATTGAATGAAAAGAGAGGGTCATGTAACCTGACTTGCTCCTATGACCGGATGGCCTGATGATTAACCAATCTGAGTATTTTGCTACTCAGAACATCTAATCTAATTCATATATCATATATACAAAAATTTAAATTAAATCTAAATTATATTAGATCTAATTTTATGTTAGATCATATCTAAAATTAGATCATAACATATCTCATGCATTGCTAAATCTAGATTTCAACTCTACATGCATATGTATTTATGTCATAATGAACCTTCACTCTAATACTATTTGAAGGGAAGCGTGGTGGGTGATGTGCATGTATTTTCAAAAATTTTACAGTAGAATATATATAGATTAAATAATTTAATCTATAATGCATGCATAGATTAAATCTAAATTATCATACAAGATCTATGAATAAACTAATATGCATGTATGCACATCTGAAATCTAAAATTAATAAGTATAGAATATATTTAAGTATAATTAAATCATATCTAATTCATATTTAGATTACATCTAAAAATTAATTAAGATCAAAATCTCATACTTGAGTATGGATAGTAGATCACCACATCCGACCTCTACAGGTATCCACACGAAGTCATTGTGCTGATCGATTTTCTCAAGAGTGTTAGCTCACGAAGATATTATCTTTTGGCTGATCTAAAAGAAATGTAATGAAGATGAAGAATAAGGAGACCCTCTCCTTTTCTTCCTGGATCCATGCATCTAATCTCTACAATACATATCAAAAGAAGAACTCTTTCTTCTCAATTTCTCACGCATAAGAGAGAACCTTTCTCTCTTCCTTTTCACACCCCTAAGAAGAACTTTTCTTCTTTGATTTTTATGATGAAAATCAGATCTAATCTGATTTCTCATGCTAAACATTATATGAAATTTTGAGATCTAAAAAAATCCAAAAGAGAGATCCAAGAAAAGAATCATTCTTCTCTCTTTTTCTTCCTTTTTCCTCTTGATCTAGAACTCTATAAAGTCCCAAACACCCAATCAAATTTTTTTGATATTTATCCTCTAATTTTTTATATTAAAAATAGATTTAATCTAATTTTTATTTTTAAAGAAAATAAAAAAAAATTAAAAGAAAAATTCTTTCTTCAAGACTGTGCATAAGAAAAAAGATCCATCTTCTTCCTTGATCTAGAACTCCAAGAAGCCCCAAATGCCCAACTAGATTTTTTTAATATTTCTTCTTCAAATTCTCATGTTAAAAATTAGATTTAATTTAATTTTTATCTTAAAAAAAATTAAAAAAAAATTGAAAGAAGAACTCCTTCTTCTTCAAGGCTGTACACAAAAAAGAAGACCCTTCTTCTTTCTTGATCTTTCTCTCTTTGGAAAGAATTTTTCTTCTCAAATTTCTACTGTAAAATTAGCATAGAAGTCTCTCTTTGATGCCTAAAAATGAGCAAGAAACTCTCACAAAATCTTTTCAAGAAGGGAGGAGAAGAGGAGAGATGCACATGGGGTTGTGGGGCATCCAACTCTTGGATGCCCCCTTTTTTTTTCTTTTTGGCGACAACAAGGGAGGGGCGTACCTTCTTTTCTCATGAAAGAAAGAAGATGGTGCGGCATCCTTTGGGGTGTAGAGAATTCTCACAGTAAAGAGAGTAGGGCATGAAAAATTAATTATCACACGGGGTGGCTTGGTTTGGGTTTAGTCTAATTCTAAATAGGATTCAAGATCTTGATCAAATTCTAACTAATTCTTAGATCCAATCCTAACAAACTTAGGAATTAGTTATAACCAACTAACTAATTGGGTCCTAGCCCAATTATTAGGCCTTAATTGAATTTGTAATTAGTTAGATTAAAATTTCATTGATCCAGAGATTGATTCTTGATGGATATCTGGAAAGCTATTTGATAATAGGGCTTGAACCAATCAAGCCTATTATCCAATAAGATTTGATCCAATCAAAACCTATATAAAATAATTGAATTTTATTCAATATAGATTTTAATTTATTTTCTTGAGATCCATTGGAGCAAGCTCTATTATACAATAGGGCTGCATCCAATCAATCCAAAGTCTTTATAAAAATAATTGAATCATATTCATGCATCCCTGAGATCCATTGGAACAAGCCCTATTATTCAATTGGGATGCATCCAATCAATTCAAAACCAATCTAATTGAATCTAATTCAATTAGATCTAATCCAATCTCCATTGCTCAATCAAATTGAGCCAATTATTAATCATATTATCAATTACTTGTTCTTCTAATTTACTAACCATTAGTAAATATTTATTGCAATCTTTACAAAGGATTAATCATCAATCAAATTGATAATTAAACCCTCCAACGATTCATAATCATCGATCAGTCATTTAATCAAATAGGTACTTCTATGTGTGTGACTCTAAAGGTTCAAACCTAAGTCGATAGCATAAGAATGATTCCTATACTAATCGATGTAACTATCTAGCAATGGGATCCGACATCTGGATAGATCGAATGTATGCCCAGCAACACTCTAGAACCTATGTGGATATAGTTACCATATAATTCATCCCTTTGACACTCGATGCTCAAAGATGATTTTGGATTAAACTGTAAACCCAGGATGAGTGGTCCACATTGTGTCTCAACCTCAAAAATCCTGTGACTCCTCACTAGGATTACTTTGGCCAAAGTTTTGCTAAATTGAAATACAATGATGCATCATCTTCAATTTTACTTGGGACGGTCAATTCTATCTTGACTCACACTCAGACTTTATAAGTACTTGACTGTATCCAGAAATCTTCCATCATCGAATTAGAAATTCAGATAGTCTAGCACTAAAACACAGTGAGTTGCTTGCAAATCATCAAGGCTGCCTCAGGTTCGAGGGACACATATACCCATATCCCATCAGAGCAACCCCTGACAACAGAGTGCTCTGGAAGTGATCACACTCAATGAAATATACTTCTATAAATCATCCATATGCTATATCCGTGTCACCACATATTTTGGTTAAGAGGACAACCAACTAATATGATATACAACGACCTATACTCGATACAATTATCATCCTTGTGATAATTATATCATTTGATCGTAAGCGAGATTTAAAAACCACACGATAAATCCTCCTTTATCATTTTAGAAGTAGTTCTAAGGACTTCATCATAACATATGAGTTCTATTTTAGAAGATATATTCTTTATAATAAATCTGCTAGATAATATTTATCATTTTATAATTCATATATTTGTATGGAACACAATCATCTACAACCTAGATGATTGGCTTGAGGATATATTTTCTAATATTATCTCTCATGATTATTAAGAGCTTCATAGCAAGAGACATTAGGGGATCTATTCTTGATATCGAAATGGCTTCTAGATACCTTTCCTCTGTAGAACAATAGTTTACCAAATCAAATAAAGCCTTAGCTGGTATCCTAATGAACAAGTTAACCTCTATGAAATATGGTGGAGTTTCTGAGTGTGAAAGCACATTATGAAAATACATGATATAGCTAAAAAATTGAATGACTTGGGAATGATAATATTTAAAAACTTTCTTATCTAATTTATTCTTAATTCTCTTTCATTTCAGTTTATCAAATTTAAAATTTACTATAACACACACAAGGAATCATGGTCAATAAATGAACTCATCTCCTAGTGTGTGTCAGAGGAAGAGAGATTGAAACAAGAAGAAGTCCCAGTTGTTCACATAGTTTCAGAGGAGCATCCTAAAAGAAAGAAAGTGAAGAAAAAAAAATAAAAGATCGACCAATCCACCTAAGAAAAGTTCTCATAAATTAAAATATTTCTTCTATAATAAGGAGGGACATATCAAGAAAGATAGTGAAAAAAGAAGAAAATGGTTTGAAAAGAAGGGTATTTCGAAACCAATTTTATTGATGTTCCTTCTAATACCTGGTGGATTGATTTAGATACTGTAATTCATATTTCTAATTTATTATAAGAATTTCTTTCAAGCCAGAAGTCAAATGACAGAGAGTGGTGGATCTTTATGGAGAATCAGATGAAGTCTAAGGTTATTTCAGTCGGGACCTATAGACTTATTACAGAAACTAAATTCTAATTAGATCTACATAATGTTGGGTTTCGACAGCATAGTGGAATATACTTTTCAAAAATTTTATATGCATTCAACTATTGAGAACAAATTTTAACAATTAAAACATGACTACCGAAACACAAACCCTAGGAACTCCTTGATGATTAGAAACAAACAATTTTAGCATGCATATTAATGAGGGATTAGAAGTCATATACCAAACATGAAGATGAAAATCTGATAATAGAAAGATCTCCACAAGGCTCTTAAGTGGAAGCCCTCCAATGGTGATCCACATGGGATAGATCAGGATCCTTCTCAATTTGACGTAGTGCTGCAGCCATCTTCATAAATTCACTGCCAATCATCCTTCTCAAGAACGGATTGCACCATTGCTAGTATATCTTCGAAACCTTCACTAAGACTATACTAGGAACCATTCCTTACAAGAACTAACCACCCAAAATTGGTTTGGAACTCCAACACTTGGAAAATCCAACCCCTAGGACAAGCAACCCTTGCTTTCCATTTCTCTCTTACCTTCCTTTCTATTTTTTTTTCTCTCTTTTTCTCATCCTTTTCTTTGAATATTTTTTATCTTTTCTTCCTCATTCTCATGCCCAACAACTAGAGATAAAACCCTTGCTTTATCACATAAGAGACGTCCCTTTTATAAGATATAAAAGGGCACATCCAAGGGATGCCAACTATTGCGTCACTTGGTTTTTCTCCAGTGAATTAATTCCTTATAAAGGAGTTTGTTTGGTATTTAACCAATAGAAGGACTCTCCTCTGTGCACACCATCCAAGGCACCATCTGATGCCACCACCCTTAGGAAATAGCATTGAATAAATAGGAAAAATGGAAGGTTCGTAAGAGTTTAATACGAGAAGGACTCTTCCTTTCTCATCGCACAAAACATGGGCATCCCAATTAATATTTGGCAAGTAAGTTCCTTCACAGAGAAAGACTCTTCCTTCTCTTCTATATCCATACATCCCAAGGTGCCATTTGATGGTGTGAGAAACAAAAAATGCATAGAAAGATAAGAAGAAAATTAAGAGGAGTAATCCAAAAGGACTCCTCCTTCTTCACGTCAAAATAAATGGGGCATGGCATTAAATTCTTGCATGTGGTTTGGTGTGAAGATAGTTGACTTCACATGGAATACTTTCATAAAAATCAAATAAGCCACCTAATAATTTGTAGGTTCAAACCTAATCCCATTAGATCAAGGCATCAAGTTTAGTGTTAGCACAAATATCTTTGCACCAAACTCAATTGGAAACTTGGGTTAATTCATGTGCTAGCAATTTAATTAACCTATAAGATTTATAATAAATCTAAAAAAATTAGATCAAGATCAAATCTCAATTATGTGTGATCCATTGGGTTTCATATCTAGCTAGCAGTGGACTCTGACTCATGACCTAATCCGATTAGGTCAGCCCAAAGATATCAATTAATCAGAATATTTTTTAATTAATTTTTAAATTAATTTTTTTTAATTCTTGCAAATCTATAAGTCAAGATTGATATCTAGTAATATGTCATAACTATCTAGAAGATATAAAATTTGATAAAAATATCAAAATTATCTTTCTATGGTGAGTTACTGTACAATTCAATCCTTCAATCACACAACATCCCAAATAGATCATGGGCATGAAAACATGTTAAGCCCAAATACCTATCCATATATATCTCGATCTGATGATGATGACTCGATTGATGAATCAGTAAAAATTTTTTCTACTGTTCATCCCTACTCTGGCCAAAGATTCTCAGAATCATCATCCTGTGAGATCACATAGGATGTTCTTTTCTCCTACAAGGAGTGACCGATTCCATATTGACCACTCATAATCTCCATGCATACTTCATTCAACCCAAAATATCTCACACACATCTCAAAGTGGCATGCTAGAGAATAAACCAAAGTAAGAATCCATATGCATAAGGTACCATGGTGATCTTAGGTCAAAGGATCACTTACACCACTCCTACTAGAGAATCATCTGTCGACATGTTGTGACGCTCTATCAAATATTTTTTCTATGGATCAGTTTAGTGAACTCATTCTCTAATGAGCACCTACATTCCTGTATTAGTGTCAATACATAAGTGATTATAAGATCAATCACCCTCTCCATTGAGCATACATAGGATGTACTAGTCTTACCGGTATCATCGATCCCAACTAGATGATCCAACGATTGAGAATATTTTAGATTGAAACTATCAAGATTTTAAATCTCACTAGCATGATCTCATCATGACCCTAAAATTATTGTCCTAATCTATGAGATTTATCATAATCATAAAAATATGATGTAGCAAATGATAAAACACAATACCTCATAAATAAAATAACCAATGTCATACAAATGAGTAAAAAAATAACACAAAAAAGTTTCATTGCATCATCCATGCGATTGGCTTGTAAGGCACTATTCTTTCAATCTTTCACTTACACTAAAGCCAATCACCCCAGTACCTGATGCCCATGCAATCAACATAGTGAACACACTGCTATTGTGTAAAAGATTAGTGAACTAGTCTATTATGTTGTTCTTTATATCAACTCATTATATGATTCAATTATGAATGAGGTGAAAGTACCATAGAATGTGCATGGATTCCTGGTGAGACCACACCTAACACAGTGATGAACCCTTACATTAAGCGACTTTCCTTAGCATTCTTTACTAACAGCAATTAACTAAGTCAAACACAGTTTGTTGTTTGGAACTCTTCTAATTTACTGCTCTTCTAGTACTTCTCAAGTACTTTAAGAATGCTTTTCACAGTTTTTCAAATGATCCTATCATGGATCTACCTGAAATCAATTTTTATGCACAAGGCATAAACCACATCAGGCTTAATACATTGAATATATGGGTAAGTAAGCTCTTTTACACCTATTCATATTGAACTCCTTCAACATAAAATCTATGTACCTAGACTGGGACAAGCCTAGCATCCACTTAGATCTATCTCTATAGATACAAAGTATATTAGATGCTTTATCCAAGTCATTTCAAAGAAAACTTCTATGATAAGCATGTCTTTGACCGACTGCAACATCAGGACAACCTTTCCAATATGTTGTATGTCATCTACAAACAAAATTAAGAAGTTAGTGGGACTCCCACTTATCTTCTTACACATACACAGTTTATCCATATTTTGATAAAGTCAAATATTTTGACTATCTCATCAAAAATAGAAATACTAACTCCTCGATGCCTGCTTTAATCCATAAATGGATTTGCCCTCCTACTAGAGACAAACTCTCTAGATGGTGTGCGGCTATAATAAGCAACATCTGGATGAACATTCTTGTTAGCAATCTATTGGGTCATATCCACAGGTGCTTCAACCAAAATCTACACTTGGTTGATGTACAGGGAGTCCATTTCGAATTTAATGGCTTCAAGCCATCTATCAGAGTCTCTACTATTGACTGTTTTCAAATAGGTCAAGAAATATCATTCTCAATGATGTGTAGCATATTATCATTCTTAATGACAAATCCATATCTGAGTGGTACATTACACACTCTGATTGACTTCGAAGAGGAGGTGTGTGTCATGGTTGTACCTCATCAGTGGGCACATCTGATCGAGGATCAACTTGTGGATACTCCACAAGTTATAGTGGGATAGTTCATAGGTCTTGAACTTTTCAAGTTCAATTATCCATTCACTATCCCCTTCTTGGATAATTTTTTTTTTCAAAAAGTGGTATACCTACTAACAAAACACTTTTTATCCAGTAGAGTAGTAGAAATAGTATCACATACTACTCTTAGGATTACCTATAAACCTATACTAATCTGATCTAGCATAAAACTCATGTATATCAACTCTTTTCACATAAGCTGGACAACCTACCTTTTTTTTTTTCTTTTTCATATCTCATATGGAGTGCTAGTAATAGATTATGATGGTATCTAATTCAGAACACATGTAGCAATTTTTAGGGTATATTCTAGAATGAGATAACAAAGTTTGTGAAGCATATTAAGGAACACACTATATCTCATATCGAGTGTCCATCTCAAAATCGAGATATTATTAGCCTTCGAACATCAATATGTACAAGGCCTAATAGCTCATCCACCTTTTTTTATGTCCAATAAATGGGATCTTGGTCATTTTACCCATGAGATAAGATTTACAAGTTCTATATGATTCAAAAATCATACAGATTAAAGGACTCTTCTTTATATTACTTGTTAATCTTTGACTCACAAAAATAGCCAAGTTAGTAATGCCAGAGATATGTGACCATCACATATTTTTTTTTTATTCTCATCAATATGAAGAACAACATCATTGAGTGACAGAAATACGAGATCATTATCATAAATCCATAATCATAAAATTTATCAGAAGGAGAGCAACTTTTGCTCTTTACATTAATTTCAAAATTATACTACAATAACAAAGAAATTGAAATAATATTTTTGATAAATTTAGGTATATAATAATAGTCTATTAGTTTCTAAACTTTGCTAGAAGATTTCACGTATAAGTAGGTTCCTTCAGCCATAGCTTGGATGGACTATCCACCAGCGACAAAAGGCATGAAGTCACCTCTCTTCAGCTTTATAGGCCCAGTAATGCTTTGCATAAGTGGAATCTATATGAAGTATCATATACCCAAAAGTCTAAAGCTAAAGCACTTAGTGATAAATTAGTTTGCATTATATATAAACCATTAGCAGATGCAACTTTTGCATCCTGCTTCTGCTTCACATTTGCAAGACAACTCTTACAATTTTTTTTCAATGCTCATCATTACTGTAATGAAAATAGATATCCATGGCAAAAATATTCTTCACCTTCTTCTCCAGGGAGATGCTAAAGAAGAATCCAGGAGAGTTAATAGGATCAAATCCTAGATTAACTCACCATCCATGATAGGAACCTGATTGACTTAATCACATGATTAAATTAATCAGATACACTTGACAGTCATACTGTCATCCCCTGCCATATCTCATATGCAGTTTTTTTCTTCTTTATAGTATCATCTCCGATCGAATCAAAATTAGGAGAATGGGAGACTATCTCTAAAGTGAGAACTATTCTCAAGTTCTTCAACTAGTCCATGAAGTTTGATCAATTTTAAAAAGGCATCAAATATACCATGCAGTGATAGTGAAGATACAGATAAATATATAAGAACATAAAAGAACTACTCATGATGACATACACAATTTAGATGAGATCTTTTATCTAATTATGTCTCCCACTATTTTAGTAAATTTTATAGCTCTCAAGTATGAAAAATAAGAAAATCTATCAACATATTTTTTAGTGGGGTTGAGATCCCAATTCCTTAAAAAAAAATTTATGGATAGCACAACAAGCTTCTATGAGTTTCAGGGTAAATAACTCTTTACTAATTACGTCTCATGTAACTCTCAACATATCTTTTATCTCTAAAATACTTATAGCCTTATGGATAGCACAATAAATTATAGTATTTTAGTTGAGTCATATCCTTCAATCTTATATGATCATATCTGAATAATACTACCCTTATGAATAGCACAACAAGACAGTACTATCAAAATATACCATAAGCATTACTAAGTCAATATCATATCAATTTCTATAGCAAGCCTTATTAACAGCACAATAAACTCACTATAATTTTTGACACACTCTATTGACTTAATATAAGCTAAATACTATTAGCATCTATTGGAAAATGTATTCTAAAGCCAATCATCTAAGTGGTAGATAATTAGAATTAGTATATAAATTATCTAATAACAATAGTTATTTGGCAGGTTCATCATAAAAGTTCTATCTTCCTTAAATGAACTCCTAAATTATGATGAAGTCCTTAGAACCATAATCAATCGATAAAGGAGGATTTATCAGATGGTTCTTAAATTATTCACGATCAAATGATAAGTTATTAACAAGGATGATAACTTATCAAGTGTAGATCGCTGTATGCCATATGCGTTGGTTATCCTCGTAATCAAGTGGTGTGGAGACACTGGTATGGCATCCAGATGAGATGTAGGAGTATATCTGTATTGAACGTGACCAATGTAATACTCTACTGTCAAGAGTAATTAGCTAAGGCCAATGGACATAAGTGTCCCTCCGACCTGAGATCACCACGGTGACTTGCAAGCAACTCACTATGCTTTGGTGCCGGACTTCTGTATTTTTAATACAGGTTTGAAAAATTTTTGGATACAGTCAAGTACTTGTGAAGTCGGTGTGTGAGTCAAGATGGGATTGACCACTCCTGATTAACTTCAGAAAGAGAATGTCTCATTGTGTTTCAATTTAGCAAACCTAGTTCTGGGTAATCCTCGTGAGGAGTCACGAGATTTGCAAAATTTTGAGACACAATAGAGATGACTTGTATGAGTGATTGACAGTATACTCAAAGTCATCTTGAGCATTATTGGTCAAAAGGATGAATTATATGGTAACCATGGGTCAGAGTTCTTAGAATATTGCTTTGCATACATTCGACCTATCTTGACATCAAAAACTAGTGCTAGATGGTTACTTCGACTGGTACAGAAATTGGTTTCTATACTACCGACTTAGGTTCGAACCTATAAGATCACACACATAAGAGGTTGTAACCTAATCAGATGGTTAATCGATGATTGAGAATCGTTCTAAGGTTAAATGATCAATGTGATTGATGTTTGACCTAATGTAAGTGTTGCAGGAGGATCAATTAGCAATTGGATTGCTAAATGGCTCAATCTGATTGAAAATTTGGGCTGAGATCAAGTCTAATTGAATTTAATTCAATTAAAATTAGATTGAATTTAATTAGATTAAGTTTAATTAGTTTATTGGATAAGCCAATTGCAAGGGAGAACAAGGCTCTGTTTGACTAAGACTTGTATGCACCTAATTTCTAATTAACTTAGGATTTAAATTAAAATTAAATATAGTTTAATCTAATTTAATTGGACTCCTAGTTAGACTAGAATCATCATTAATTAGGTTATAATTAATTTAGATTGAGTTCAAAGTATTTGACCTAATCTACATAAGAATCCTAGTTAGACTAGGATTCCAAATCCTCCCATGCGCCACCTAAGAAACCTCAAGCCCACCCCACTAATTAATTTTTAGATATTTTTCTATGATATCTATATCTAAGGAATATTATCTCACACTACTTATTCTAAAGATTTGAATCAGATTTGATTGGATTCAATATGGAAAGAGATTTGGCTAATTATGGAAAGTGGTTTAGGTTTATCCTTTTTTTGAAAGAGTCCCTCTTCACAAGGACTCTTCTCTTTTCTCTTGTGCCAACTTTCCCCAAGCTTATCCCTTCTTTTTGTCACCCCTTTTATGGTTATTTTCATGCTCTCCATGAAATTTATGAGGGAGGGGGCGTCCAAGAGTTGGACGCCCCATGGACTCCTTGTTGATTAGGTCTTTTGACCTAATCTGCCATATATAAAGTTGCCGCCCCATATGAGATGAAATAGGCAGTCAAAAATTGGTGAAAAATAGATAGAAAAACTAGAAGAAAAAGAGGATGGCATGGGTGGTTTGAGGCACCAATATCCATGGAGGAGAGTCCTCTATCAAGAGATCAAAAGTTGATGTCTTGTAGAGAAAAAAGGTAAAAGAAAAGATTGCCTTCTCTCATTGTTTTTCTTTTATATTATTCTCTCTTTATTTTTTATGTTTCTTATGTGATAAAATATGAGAGAGAAAGAGGATGGAATGGGTGGTTTGAGGCATCAAATTTCTTGGAGAAGAGTCTTCTATCAAGAGATCAAAAGTTGATGTCTTGTAGAAACAAAAGGTAAGAGAGAAGATTGTTTTCTCTTATTATTTTCTTTTCAGATTATTTTCTCTTTATTTTATATTTTTATATGATAAAAATTTGAGAGAAAAATAGGGATGGCATGGTGAATTTATGCTCCAATGAGTTGGAGCATGGTGATCTAATTTTGGACATGATCTGATCACGTTCTGATGAGAGAAGAAGAAAAAAAGAAGGTCTTCTCTTAAGGTTTATTTTAGAACCCTTCTTCTCCATAAATCATGAGATTTTTTTATGAGAAAAATTAGATATCATAAGATCTAAAGTTAGAGAAATATCTAGAGAAAAAAGTCTTCTCATATCCTAGCATAGAGATGTTTTCGGGACATCAATCGTTGATATACTGAAAGAGAAGAACTGTATTCTCTTAGCATCCTTTTCTTTTACATATTATTTCTAATTTTTGGGAGGTCAAAAGGTTTGACTTCTCCCTTATTCCTCCTCATATTCTTCATCTCTTGGAATATCCAAGAGATCCGAAGAATATTTTTAGATTAACCATCTGGAGGGATCTGCAAGAAGCTAGCACTTCGAGCGGATCTTCGTTCGACGAACCTCTGATTTTGTTGCAGCCTCATATGGATCACCTGTAGAGGTCGGACATATGTGCGGCTCTAAAGGTAACAAAAGAAATCAATCGTGAAGTTTTCGACGCACATGAAGGTAAGAGATCTGATCTCTTCTCTTATCTAGATGTGATCTAGGTTTTAGATCTGAAACTATTTCAGATCTAGTGTATTAATTTGTTCAATACCAAAGCTTTTATTTTTTGATTTATAAATACAATATGATATATTATAGGTCTTAGTTGTATGGTTTAGTAATTTGATAACATGTATTTATAGATTAAATTATTTAATTTACATGTTCCGCTGTGTTATATTTCAAAAATATTTTGAAATTCATGCATGAAACCCTGTACCTATTTCCAACGGTGGTATCAGAGCCAGATTTTTTTATAATATATTTATAATTATATTAAAATAAATTTAAAAAATAAAATAATGATTGCACGGACTGTAGGTTGTCTTGCTATAAGATTTACCCCTTACAGTGCAAAGGTTGTCCTGGTATGTTGCGATCTAGAAAATTTAAAAGAGTTTAAATAAATCTTATCATGAATGTTTTAGATTAGGTCTATTTTATTTCATGAAATTTTATGTAATGTATATAGATTAAAATCAGCCAAGGACAGGATCTTACGAAGGTTCTGTTTGCTCATCGAGCCAGCTCGACCAGCAATCCAGCTTGACTGAAAAGTTAGCTCAATTATTTTTCTGACTGATTTTAATTGTTAGTGTTTGTTAGTGAAATAAGCCGACATATTTTTTAAATGAGTCGACCTATTTAGTGAAACAACACTAGATTATATTAAATCTTTCAAAGTTGAAAATGAATTTCAAAATGCCGAACCCCAACCCTCAGCCATGAACTTAATTAAAAGAATTAAGTGATTGTTTAGGATCTAGGTTTGTGATTTAAAGATCCTAAGACAATTTCATAAAACATGGGTTAAAGGGTAATGGGTTAGCTTTGATCAGATCATTAATCAGGTTAGACCTAGGGTTAGATTAAATATGGACTAAGTTAAGAAATTGGTCAAACCTAATTAAAAGTTAATTAGGATTAGGTCATTTCTATAGATCACTTCAATAGTTGTAGTTGATCAAAGTTCATATATCTAACAAATGGACACTGATCGTGGCTCAGCGGCTGAGTCCGAGTCTTTAGGCGGACCAAATCAAAACTGATAAACCAGTTGGTGTCTAAGGTAAACTTGATCGGTGGTTTTTAATTGGGAACCCGCTTACCTGGCCATTTCTTATAGTATCTAAGGCAAGCTTTGGCAACCCTCCCACTGATCATATTTACCTGACCAATGTGGTTAATAGGTCTTGATCAGGTTGTTCATTGATTCGTGCTAACCCATGTCACATAGAAAATCAGTGAGTCTGATTTCATTCAGTGAGACTGATGTAGGTGCCCATGGACCAAATTTGATCCTAGTCCTTGTTAATGACTTGAGAAGTCAGTGGGAGGACTTGACTTGATGAAGTCAGTGGAAGCAAATTGGTCCATATTCTTTCTATCCTTAAATCATTAATAATTTTAAATCTTTAAAATTATTAGATCCTTAAAATGATAAAGTTATGGAGATAACTGAGTCATAGCCTCCCATTAAGGTGTTTGATAATGGGTCCATTAACTCAATAATCATTGCAGACCCAAAGGCCTGGTGCTTGTTGACTAATGGAATTATCACTCATCATATGACAACTTAGAAGTGTCTCTCTAATGGTGGTTAGGTTAGCCAACCAAAGTTGGGCTTAATCATTCGTTGGTTAGATGCACCAAGTATGGTCATGTTAATGGTTGAACCTAATTAGATCCTTACAGTAGAGGCCAAAGCCTACTGATTAGATTTCTGTGGTAAAATTAAATTACTAAAAGTTGTTTGGAAAAATAATTGGTTAATGAACCTACCCATAGATGCAGATGGGTTGGCCGACCAAAGTCAGGCTTGTCTGTAGTCTATGTGGATTCTAGTACCTACTAGAAAATTAAAGTAATTTTTTGAATTAGAGGTAGAGGCTACCAATTTGAATAAAATAGTGAAAGAATCTTGAGACTAAAGTTCAAGTCTCTAGGCTTAAAATAATTCATATACATTAGGTCATTGTTCTCTTTTCTCAAAATAAGGCTAAACCTTAATTGCTCCAATCGCTGTTAGACAGTGATGACTTATGGGACCCAACTTCATTAATTAGTATCAAAAGTGGAATTTGGTTCAGCAGTATAAATGAGTTCGTATTGGGGCTTCACAGTCCAATCAAAATAATTAATCCAAAATCAATCCAAATCAAGCATGTTGCTTTTACTGTCAGAAGCAGGGTCATAGGAAGAAGAATTGTCTTGCTTTCCTTGACCATAATAGGCTGAACAAGAGAAAGGAGCAAGAGTTGCTCATCAAGGATGTTATATGATAACACCTTAAAGTTTCTCTATATAATTCTACTACCTAGGTATTAGATACCGATGGTCTTATGCAATTTGTTGCTAGTAAGTAGAATGTTTGAAAATGATGAGAAATTCTTGAATGCTAGGGATGGAAGTCTTATTCCAATCTTAACTTTAAGAATTGTAGAGCTTATTTTCAAATATTATCATTTAGAGTAATTGTTACTATTATCCATTATTTATGATAAATATAATCTTTGTTGGCCTTTTGGCCAAAGACGATCATCATTCATTAATAAAAGAAGATTATTATGATATTATTATGAATAATATTACAATAATACATGGACAATAAGGAAATGATATTTAACATTTATACAGCCTATTAAGTGTAATGTACACACCCAAGTTAGATAATGTCATGGATGTCTATCTTTGGCTTAGTCACCTTGACAAGAATAGGATAAATAGATTAGCTTGAGAGGAAAACCTCGACATCAATGATTGTGAATCATTGATAGCTTGTGAGTCTTGTCCTCTTGGAAAGATGACAAAGTCATCTTTTAATGGAAAAGGTAAAAGAACTAATAAAGTTCTAAGTCTCATATATAGTGATGTATGTGGATCTGTGAACTTAAGTGCTAGAGAAAGATATTAATATTTCATTACAGACGACCTATCTGGACATAGGTGCGTCTGGCCTGAATCATTTGAAATGTTCAAATGATTCAATAATAAAAGATTGAGACAATCTGGATAAAGTGTTAGAACTCTTCGATCAGATCGAGGAGGCGAATACTTATCCAGTGAGTTTGTGACATATTTAGGAGAGAATTGGATTCCCTCTCAGTGGATTTTTTTTCGGAATAAAGTGTAACTAAAAGGAGAAGTTGAACTTTGTTAGACATGGTTCAATCCACGATAGGATTTATTTCTCTGCCTGTTTCAAGATTGTGCTCTTGTGATTACCTGTTTTACTCTGAAAATATATTAAGTCTGTTGTGCACATTCCATATGAGATATGGATCGAGCATAGACCTAGACTCTCTCACCTTTGGGTTTGGAGTTGATCAGCCTATGTCAAAGGTTTGCATACAGATAAACTTGGTTCTTGGTCCAATAGGTATTTAAGGGTTACTAATTCTATCATGCTGAAGAACATAAGATGCTCATCAGCAGTAGGGCATTCCTTTTGGAAAAGAGTTTCTTAGAGAAGGAACTGATGCTTATCAAGTTGAACTTGAAAGTTTGACTGATAGAAAATGAACCGACATAATCTAGTAAATCTACAGAACTGAATTTGATCAGATCAAACTCAGAGCCCATTAAAGTAATACCTTTAAGGAGATCTGGTAGAGTACCGCATTAGTCGGACAGACACTTCAGTGTCTAGGTCTGGGACAACGATCCTGTTGATCTCGATGAGATTAACAAGGATCTGATCACCAATAAGGATGCAATGCAGTGGTCTAACTCTGAAAAGTGGCTTGAAGCCATTAAATCCAAATTGAAGTCCATGAAAATCAATAGTGTATGGACACTAGATGATTCACCTGAAGGGATAAAATCTATTGGGTGTGAATGGATTTTTCAAAAGGATCAGAGTAGTGCAAACGGGAAGGTGGAGACCAATAAAGCCCGTTTTCGCTATTATCCCAGAGTTGGAACATACATTTTAAACATATGTCTTTGTTATGAACAAAGAGGAACCCTGCATTTATAAGTGGGCAAAATATTCTGTAGTGTTATTTCTTGTGCTGTTTGTGGATGAAATTCTCTTAATTAGGAATGGCATTCCAGCATTGCAAGGAATAAAGGTTAGGTGTCATCTAATTTCTCCATGTTCAAGATCAGATATGGTATACTCACTAATGGTAGTAAGCAGATACCAGTCTGATCTAAGTAAGAACCACTGGAAGATTGTATGGACAATCCTTAAGTATTTAGGAAATACTAAAGTCCAGTGATTCAAATATGAAAATACTGACTTTAAACATATGGATGTTTCGATTTTAGTCAGATCAAGATGACAACAAGAAAGTGTCAGATCATACCCTAATTATAGGAGCAATTTGCTAAAAAGGTTCCAAGCAGGATACTTTAGTCTACTCTGTTAGTGATGTAGAGTACATCGTAGCATATGATGCTGCCATGTAAGCTGTGTAGTTGCTGAGCTTCATTAGCAGGTTGGAAGTGGCACCCTCCATCGATGGTCCAGTCCTATCTAGCACTGGAACCATAAATCTGGCTAAAGAACCAAAGTACCAGCATACTCTGTATTGCTATCACTTTTGATTTTAGATCAGGGTGATATCGATCTTTGGAAGATCGATGACAAAGGAGAATTTGATCGACCCATTTGCTAAGGCCTCAGAACTAAGAAGTTCTATGAACTCAAGTGGAAGATAGGATATTTGATATCATTCTGATTGGCTTTAGTATAAGTAGAAGTTGTTAGAAAATGTATCCTAAAGTCAATCATCTAAGTGGTAGATGATTGGAATTAGTATATGAATTATCTAATAACAATAGTTATTTGGCAAATTCATCATAAAAGTTCTATCTTCCTTAAATGAACTCCTAAATTATGATGAAGTCCTTAGAATCACAATCAATCGATAAAGGAAGATTTATCAGATGGTTCTTAAATTGTTCACGATCAAATGATAAGTTATTAACAAGGACGATAACTTATCAAATGTAGGTCACTGTATGCCATATACGTTGGTTGTCCTCATAACCAAGTGGTGTGGAGACACTAGTATAGCATCCAGGTGAGATGTAGGAGTACATCTGTATTGAACATGATCAATGTAACACTCTACTATCAAGAGTAGTTAGCTAAGGCCAATGGGTATAAGTGTCCCTCCGATCTGAGATCACCACGGTGACTTGCAAGCAACTCACTGTGCTTTGGTGCCGGACTGCCTGTATTTTTAATATAGGTTCGAAAGATTTTTGAGTACAGTCAAGCACTTGTGAAGTCGATGTGTGAGTCAAGATAGGATTGACCACTCCTGATTAACTTCAGAAAGAGAATATCTCGCTGTGTTTTAATTTAGCAAAACCTAAGCCTGGGTAATCCTCGTGAGGAGTCACGAGATTTACAAAATTTTGAAATACAATAGAGATGACTTGTATGAGTGATTGACAGCATACTCGAAGTTGTTTTGAGTATTATTAGTTAAAAGGATGAATTATATGGTAACCATGGGTCAGGATTCTTAGAATGTTGCTTTGCATACATTCGACCTATCTAGACATCGGGAACCATTAGTAGATGGTTACTTCGATTGATACAGAAATTAATTTCTGTGCTACCGACTTAGGTTCGAATCTATAGGGTCACACACATAAGAGGTTGTAACCTAATCAGATGGTTAATCGATGATTGAGAATCATTCTAAGATTGAACGATCAATGTGATTGATGTTTGACCTAATGCAAGTATTGCAGGAGGATCAATTAGCAATTGGATTCCTAAATGGCTCAATCTGATTGAGCAATTGGGCTGAGATCAAGTCTAATTGAATTTGATTCAATTAGAATTAGTTTGGATTTAATTGGATTAAGTCTAATTAGTTTATTGGATAAGCCAATTGCAAGGGAGAACAAGTTCCTGTTTGATAGGACTTGTATGCACCTAATTCCTAATTAAGTTAGAATTTAAATCAAAATTAAATATGGTTTAATCTGATTTAATTAGACTCTTAGTTGGACTAGGATCATCATTAATTAGGTTGTAATTAATTTGGATTGGGTTCAAAGTGTTTGACCAAATCTACATAAGAATCCTAATTAGACTAGGACTCCATCTCTTCTCTTGTGCCACCTAAGAAATCTTAAGCCCACGCCCACTAATTAATTTTTAGATATTTTTTTATGATATTTACATCCAAGGAATATTATCTCACATCACTTATTTTAGATATTTGAATTAGATTTGATTTGATTCAATATGGAAAGAGATTTAGCTAATTATGGAAAGTGGTTTAGGTTTATCCTTTTTTGAAAGAGTCCCTCTTCACAAGGACTCTTCTCTCCTCTCTTGTGCCAACTTTCTCCAAGCTTATCTCTTCTTTTTGTCACCTCTTTTATGGTTATTTTCATGCTCTCCATGAAATTTATGAGGAAGGGGGCATCCAAGAGTTGGACGCCCCATGGACTCCTTGTTGATTAGGTCTTTTGACCTAATCTGCCATATATAAAGTTGCCGCCCCATATGAGATGAAATAGGCAGTCAAAAATCAATAAAAAATAGATAGAAAAACCAAAGGAAAAATAGGATAGCATGGGTGGTTTGAGGCACCAATATCCATGGAGGAGAGTCCTCTATCAAGAGATCAAAAGTTGATGTCTTGTAGAGAAAAAAGGTAAGAGAAAAGATTATCTTCTCTCATTATTTTTTATTCATATTATTCTCTCTTTGTTTTTTATATTTTTTATGTGATAAAATTTGAGAGAGAAAGAGGATGGAATGGGTGGTTTGAGGCATCAAATTCTTTGGAGAAGAGTCTTCTATCAAGAGATCAAAAGTTGATGTCTTGTAGAAACAAAAGGTAAGAGAGAAGATTGTTTTCTCTTATTATTTTCTTTTCAGATTATTTTCTCTTTATTTTGTATTTTTATATGATAAAAATTTGAGAGAAAAAGAGGGATGGCATGGTGAATTCATGCTTTAATGAGTTGGAGCATGGTGATCTAATTTTGGACATGATCTGATCACGTTCTGATGAGAGAAGAAGAAGAAAAGGTCTTCTCTTAAGGTTTATTTTAGAATTCTTCTTCTCCATAAATCATAAAATTTTTTTATGAGAAAAATCAGATATCATAAAATCTGAAAGTTAGGGAAATATCTAGAGAAGAAGGTCCTCATGTCCTAGCATAGAGATATTTTCGGAACATCAATCATTGATGTACTGAAAGAGAAGAACTGTCTTCTCTTAGCACCCTTTTCTTTTACATATTATTTTTGATTTTTAGGAGGTCAAAAAGTTTGACTTCTCCCTCCTCATATTCTTCATCTCTTTGAATATCCAAGAGATCCAAAGAATATTTTTAGATTAACCATCCGAAGGGATCTGCAAGAAGCTAGCACTTCGAGTGGATCTTCGTTCGACGAACCTCTAATTTTGTTGCAGCCTCGTGTGGATCACCTGTAGAGGCCGGACACGTGTGCAGCTCTAAAGGCAACAAAAAAAATTAACTGTAGAGTTTTTGACCTGCATGAAGGTAAGAGATCTGATCTCTTCTCTTATCTAGATGTGATCTAGGTTTTAGATCTGAAACTGTTTCAAATCTAGGGTATTGATTTGTTCAATACCAAAGCTTTTATTTTTTGATTTATAGATACAATATGACATGTTATAGATCCTAATTATAGGATTTAGTAATTTGATTACATGCATTTGTAGATTAAATTATTTAATTTATATGTTCCACTATGTTATATTTCAAAAATATTTTGAAATTCATGCATGAAATCCTACACCTATTTCCAACAGCATCATTATGCGTCAAGATAATATCACATCAATCTCCACAGTAAATCTTGTGGATAGCATAACTAATCTACTATGGTTCTTGACATAATACTGACTTGGTATGAAGAAAAGCATGGGTAGTATTCTTAACACTTCACCATTATGACTAAATATAATTTAAATAAGGGACTTAGGTCTCATGCACATCCAAAATATATACAAATGCATCATATACAATTTTAATTCTAACTACCAGTATGTAAGAGCATATAAAAGAAATCAAATGGTTATAGACTTTTGAATAAAATTCATCCAAGCCACAAGATGGTATATGGGGTCAAACCCTAGGTGCATCATAGATTGAACCATCTCATGGTCAATCTTAGTACTCCTCTACTCTCCAAATATCTTGTCATCTAGTCTTCATCTCCATGAAGCCTTTCACAAATGCTCTACCTTTATTAGAAAATAGAAAGAAATAATTTCTATCTATTTTTTAATAAAAAAATTTATAATTTTACATCAATATATAAAAGTCTCAATCAACAGTTGAGAGAACATACAAAAGAAAGGTACGGTCAAAAATATAATGCATCAGGGCACTCAGTCCCTATTGCAACTATTATAGATACATCTATATAATCAGCCAACATGAAAGCATTCATGTGTAAATCCATCACATAAATGTATCCTAGTCCATAACCACTTATCATGCATTTTATAATAATTATAAAACATGATAATAAGCTTCTCTTGTTATTCTAATTGTGATATCATTTATGAATATGTCAATAGAGATGTTTAAATATATAGGCATAGAATCCATCTAGGATTTTTTATTCGGATTCAACTCTTGACCCAATATAAATTTTAAATCAATCATTTGTCATCTCTTTGAGTTGAATTGATCGATTCTTAGATTGATCCGAATCCAATTAGGTTAGCTAAGATTCGGTCAACCATGACTTAAGCCCTAATCAAATTAGGTCAATGACAATTTGATCAATCTAAATTAAACATAATTTCTAATCAAATTAAAACTATGAATTTGATTTAATCTACAATCATAAATTCTAATCATATTAGATCAATGTATTATAATTAAAACAAATCCATCGATAAAAATCCTAATCAATGCATCTCCTCCATGATCAAACTTTTTCGGCCCCACACATACCTAGGGCAATAATCATAATGAAAGACCCAAAATGATGAATGCCCAATTCCATGGTGGCCAGCACTTGGATCTTGGGTGAATGCAACATATGCAAGAACCCTAAGTCTTGGTAATGTACATCCAATGTATCATTTCAAGGCTTCGCACATCGCATGCACTGGATTAACAATTTCATAGAAAATCATATCATAGGATCTAACTTAAATTTATCTCACAAGTCTAAAGACCAAGAAATCTCATACCCAAGTTTGATCATGGACTGATAACATTTATCCTTAACAAAAGATGCATCAAAAATATCAATTAAACATCATTCAGAAAATCTAATTTTTGACATAAAATAAACTGGATCTAATCCATATCACAATAACAACATAAAGTTTGATTGAATCAATCAAGAGTGATTCTGATACCACTGTTGGATTCCAGCAGTGCAACGAAATATATTTTTCAAAAATTTTACATGCATTCAACTATTGAGAATGAGTTTTAGCAATTAAAACATGACTACCGGAACATAAATCCTAGGAACTCCTTGATGATTACAAACAAATAATTCTAGCATGCATATTAATGAGGGATTAGAAGTCATATACCAAACATGAAGATGATGATCTGGTAATAGAAAGATCTCTATAAGGTTCTAAAGTAGAAGCCCTCCAACGGTGATCCACACGGGATAGATCAGGGTCCTTTCTAATTTGACATAGTGCTGCAGCCATTTTCATAAGTTCACTGCCAATCATCCTTCTCAAGAACGGATTGTACCACTGCTAGCACACCTTCAAAACCTCTACTAGGACCACACTAGGAACCATTCTTTACAAGAACTCACCATCCAAAATCAATTTGGAACTCCAACACTTGAAAAATCCAACCCTTAGGACAAGCAACCCTTGCTTTCCATTTCTCTCTTACCTTCCTTTCTATTTTTCTTTCTCTCTTTTCTTTATCTTTTTTTTGAATTTTTTCTATCTTTTCTTTTTCATTTTCATGCCCAACAACCAGATATAAAACCCTTTCTTTATCACATAAGAGACGTCCCTTTTATAAGATATAAAAGGGCACCTACATGGGACACCAACTATGGGCGTCACTTGATTTTTCTCTGATGAATTAATTCCTAATAAAAGAGTTTGTTAGGTATTTAACTAGTAGGACTCTCCTCTATGCACACCTCTCAAGGCACCATCTGATGCCACCACCCTTAGGAAATAGTGTGGAATAAATAGGAAAAATGGAAGGTTGGTAAGAGTTTAATATGAGAAGGACTCTTTCTTTCTCATTGCATAAAAAATGGGCATCCCAATTGATATTTAGCATGTAAGTTCCTTTATAGAGAAGGACTCTTCCTTCTCTTCTGTATCAACAGATCCCAAGGCACCATCTGATGGCATGAGAAATAAAAAATGTATGGAAAGATAAGAAAGAAATTAACGCCAAAATAAATGGGGCATGGCATTAAATTCTTGCGTGTGGTTTGGCATGGAGGTAGTTGACTTCACATGGAACATTTTCATAAAAATTAAATAAGCCACCTAATAATTTGTAGGTTCAAACCTAATCCCATTAGGTCAAGGCATCAAGCTTAGGGTTAGCACAAACACCTTTGCACAAAATTCAATTGGAAACTTAGGTTAATTCATATGCTAGCAATTTAATTAACCCCTAAGATTTACAATAAATCCAAATAGATTAGATCAAGATCAAATTCTAATTATGTGTGACCCATTGGATTGTATATCTTGCCAGCAGTGGACTCAGACTCATGATCTAATTCGATTAGGTCAGTCCAAAGGCATCAATTAATCAAAATACTTTTTAATTAATTTTTGAATTAAATTTTTTTAATTCTTGCAAGTCCACTAGTCAAGATTGACATCTAACAATGTATCATGACTATCCAGAAGATATAAAATTTGATAAAAATATCAAAATTATCTTTCTGTGGTGAGTTGCCATGCAATTCAATCTTTTGATCACACAACATCTCAAACAGATCATGAGTATGAAAACATGTCAAGCTTAAATACTTATCCATATATATCTTGATCTGATGAAGATGACTCGATTGATGAACCAGTAAAAATTTTTTCTATTGTTCATCCCTGCTCTGATCAGAGACGCTTAGAGTTATCATTCTATGAGACCACATAGGATGTTCTCTCCTCCTACAAGGAGTGACCGATTCTATATTGACTACTCACAACCTTCATGCATACTTCACTAAACCTAGAATATCTCATACATATCTCAAAGTGGCATGCTAGAGAATAAACCAAAGTAAGGATTCATATACACAAGGTCCATGGTGATCTCGGATCAAAAGATCACTTGTACCGCTCTCACTAAAAAATTATCTATCGATATGCTGTAAGGCTCCATCAAATATTTTTTTTATGGATCAGTTCAGTGAACTCATTTTTTAATGAGTACCTATATCCTTGTACTAGTGTCACCACACAAGTGATTGTGAGATCAATCACCCTCTCCATCAAGCATACATAGGATGTACTCGTCTTACCGGTATCATTGATTTCTAACTCAATGATCCAACAACTAAAAATATTTTAGATTGGGACTATCAAGATTTTAGGTCTCACTAGTATGATCTCATCATGACCCTAAAATTATTATCCTAATCTATGGAGTTTGTCATAATCATAAAAATATAATGCAGTAAATGATAAAATATAATATCTTATAAATAAAATAACTAATATCATGTAAATGAGCAAAAAATAATACAGAAAAATTCCATCATATCACCCATACGATTGGCTTGTAAGGTACTATTCTTTCACATAATGTCTTTTATGTTCCTTTAATAACTAGGAATTTAGTTTCTTTATCAAAGCTTGATTTAGAAGATATTTTATTTACTTTTATGAATTCAAATTTTAAATTAATAAAAAATTTTATTTTATTGGTATGAAATATTGTACAATGGATTATATAAAATAAATTTAAAAAATTTTTTGAACAATTTTTACTTATTTTGAATGCCAATGTTGGAATGAAATATGGTATTATAAATGAAAATTCTTCAATATTATGGCATAGGTGATTAGGTCACATATCAAAAGAAATGATGACTAGATTTATTAAGAAAAGTATTTTATTGAATCTAGATTTTAATGATTTTGGTATGTACATCGATGGTATTAAAAATAAATAAATTAAAAATCATAAAAAGTATGCCACTAGAAGTGAAGAACTCTTAGAATTGATATATACCGATATTTGTGGCTTTTTTTCACCTTATTTTAGAGGGCAAAGATATTTCATCAGGTTTATTGATGATTTCTCATGTTATGGTTATATGTTCCTATTACATGAAATGTTTGAAGCTTTAGAAGTCTTTAAAGTGTACAAAGCTGATGTAGAAAATCAATTGGACAGAAAAGTTAAGGTTGTGAGATCTGATAAGGGTGGTGAATACTACGATAGATATGATAAATTTGACTGTAATCCTAGATCTTTTACCAAATTTTTTGAATAGCATGGCATTATAGCACAGTATACTATACCAAAAAATCTCCAATAAAATGGTCTTATTGGAAGGCATAATCGTATATTGATGGACATGGTCAGGAGTATGATTAGTAATTCCTCATTACCCTTGAATTTATGGAGAGAAGTCTTAAATATCGTTGCATATATCCTGAATCGGATACCTAGTAAGGTCATTTCTAAAACTCCTTTTGAGTTATGAATGGATAGGAAACCAAGTTTAGTGTATTTACATATTTGAGGTTATCCTGTAGAAGCTCGATTATATAACCCATAAGAAAAGAAATTAGATCCCATAACTATTAGTTATTATTTTATAAGATAACCAGAAAGGACAAAGAATTTTAGATTTTACTATCCATCGCACACCATTAGAATTGTTAAAACTGGAACTACTAAGTTCATTGATGATGGTGAAAACAGTGGGAGTGATGAATCGCATAATGCAGTGTTAGAGAACATGAGAGAATCTTTTTCTATTATAGTAACACCTAGAGATATTCCACATAAACTTATTCAATTTGAGATTGTGGAACATCAATAAGTAGTTGATACACCACTTTTCAAACAAACTGTCAATAAACCTGATCTGATTGAAAATAATCATAATTATGATACTGAATCTGAAATATTATGGAGATCTACTAGAATTAGAAGATTAGCCATTCCAGAGGATTATATTGTTTACCTACAAGAATGTGATTATGATATTGGGATAAAGAATGATCCAGTCTTATTTAAGGATGCCATGAATACCAATGATTCTGAACTTTAGTTAGATGCTATGAAAGATGAGATGGAATCCATGATTAAAAATTAAATCTAAAAACTTGTCGAATTGCCTGAAGGATTTAAACCTATAGGTTGTAAATAGATTTTTAAAACCAAACAAGACTCCAAAGGTAATATAAAAAGATATAAGGCTAGATTTGTAGTAAAGGAGTTTACTCAAAAAGAGGACATCGATTATTATGAAATTTTTTTTTTGTTTCTAAAAAAAATTCATTCAGAATCATTATAGCATTGGTAGCTTATTTTGATTTAGAGCTACATCAAATGGATATCAAGACTGCATTCTTGAATGAGGATTTAAAGGAAGAGGTGTATATAGAACATCCTGAAAGGTTTTCAGTATAAAAAAATAAAAGACTGATATATAAATTTAAAAAATCTATATATAGTCTTAAACAAACTTTCAGGCAATGGTACTTAAAATTTAATCATATCATTATTTTCTTTGAATTTAAGAAAAATATTGCTGATCAATGTATATATCTGAAGATGAATGAGAGTAAGTTTATATTTTTGATTCTATATATGGATAATATCTTACTAGCCAGCAGTGATTTGGATCTTTTGCATTAAACTAAAAGTTTTCTTTCTAAATATTTTGTCATAAAAGATATAAAAGATGCTTCTTATATTCTTAGTATAGAAATTCATCATGATAGGAGTAAGAAGTTGCTTGGTTTATCTCAGAGGATCTATATTACTAGGATTCTAAAAAGGTTTGGAATATCAAGCTGCTCATCAAGTGAAGTGCCAATTATTAAGGATGATAAATTTAGTTAATTTCAATATCCCAGAAATGATATTAAGAGAAATCAGATGAAGGATATATCTTATGCATCTACAGTGGATAGTCTGATGTATGCTCAAGTATGTACTTATTCTGATATTAAGTTTGCTTTGAGAATACTTGGTAGATATCAGAGTGATCCAGGTGTAGACTATTAGAAAGCTGCCAAGAAGATGATGCACTACCTTCAACAGACTAAGGACTACATACTCACTAATAAGATGACTAATCAGTTAGAGACTATTCAGATATAGATTATACTTGTTGCCTCGATAGTAGGAAGTGCATAATAGGTTATATTTTTCTGTTGGCTGGTAGAGCAATTTCATGGAGGAGCGCAAAACAGCGCATTGTTGCCTGCTCTACTATGGAAGCTGAATATATAAGCTGCTACGAGACTTCCTCACATATTTTATGGTTAAAAATATTTATCTCAGGGCTCGGAGTTATGGATTCTATTTTTAAGTCGCTAAAAATTTATTGTGATAATTCTATTGCTGTTTCTTTCTCTAATAGTAGCAAAATGACCAATACAAACAAACGCATTGATGTTAAGTATCTTGCTGTAAATTAGAGAAATAGTAGTCATCAGGTGTCTATTAATTTTATTGGTACTGCTTATATGATAGCTGATCCTTTGACTAAAGGTTTAGTGCCTAAAGTTTTCAAAGAGCATATAAAAGTTATGGGCATTTATCATTAGGATGTTTAATTTGTAATAGACACTTATTTTGAGATCTCTTAATAATTTAATGACTGCTATTACTTCTGTTTAATTATTATTTGTATATATTATAGTTAGACTTTTGTCAAAATTAAAGTAAACAAAAGTGTTATTCATATGACATAACGGAGGGACCATTATCATAGGCATTATAATTTTTAATAGCCTATATACTTTAGTATATAAGATTGAGTTAAGTGAGAATTATTGATGTCATGATACATGAAAGGGAGTATGTCATTGAGATGTATAACTGTCATGATCTATATTAATGGTTTTTGCTTAACAAAGTATAAAAGATCTTTCAAAGAATAGATAATTGAATAAATTTTTTAAATGAGTCGCATTCGTCGGGTCATTTTCAAAATTTGATTGAAAACTATTATTTTTGAAAACTAAAATTTTTTTTAAAAGTAAAATATTTTGAAAAAAAATCAATGAGTTATTTTAAGTGATAATATAGGCCAAGTGGGAGAATGTTAGATTTGACTCTTAATATAGCCTAATTATTTCTTAGTCAAGTTTAACTCATTGGATTAATCATATATTCTAAATCAATTACAGTAAGCCCAATTAATTAAAAAGATTTATTCCTAAACAGATATGAACTGGAAGTTCAACTTTAGTTAAGAGCTAGTCTTTTGATGGGACAAAAAAAAGTGCATTTATAAATATAGAGGTGCTCTAGTCCTCTTTCTCCAACTCTTGAAAAGATGTGAGCGATTTCTATCGATCGTCCATATTAAGGAGGATGAGGAGAGAGAAGACCAAATGTCTCATGGAAGAAGATCAGATATCTTGTGGGCTACGGGATCATCGTATTGGATACACGATGATGCAAGGTATGATTTATTTAGATTTGATTTTTGCATGAATATTGGAGCACGATCCAGACATAACAGAAATTAAAATTATCTAACATTCTAGCCCTGGTCCTTCTTTATATCATCCTTTTGGTGAGAGTTCTTAAAAGGAAGTGGATTTGTGTCCCATATTAGACTACTTGATATCCCTGCAATGTGGATCCTTGGATCTGCATCAAAATCCATGTAAAGCACGTATCACATGCAATGAAAAGGAGCATCACATTAAAAGCAAAGCTGTGGATTTATTTGAATCGTGATAAAATCCAAAAGTTCCTTCAAATGGTCCAATAAGCGTTAGACCTAAACCTTTTCCATTCTGACGGTGGTCCTATCTGTTATAGTTGTATAATTGGTCATGATGCTAGATTCTAGCTAGAACGTTGGGCAGGCAAACTCTCTGGTTAATTTAAGGTGCATTTGATTAGTCATTGAAAAAATATTTTTTTTATTTTTTGATTTTTAAAAAATAAAAATCAAAAAATAATATTTGATAACATTATAAAAAGTAAAAAGTAAAAATTAAAATAATCAAAATAATTACTTTATACGTAAAGCAAAAATTTTTTGCTTTCGAAAACTTGTTTTTCTATTTTTTTTGCTTCCCCACATCTAAAACGCCAAACCAAAAAGTAAAGAGCCTAAACCTTTCTCCCTCATCGATCTTTTCATCTCCCCAAATCCTTCTCCCTCCCTTTCCGAATCCTTCTCCCTCATCAAGCTCTTCATCTGCCATCCTCAAATATTATTTTTTGCTTTATAACAACGTAGTTACCAAACATATTTTTTACTTTTTTTTATTTTTACTCAATAGTAAAAATTAAAAAATATAAAAAATATTTTTTGAAAATCAAAAATCAAAAAATGTAACCAAACACATCCTTATTTTGTAGGTTGTTCGAGGTTGCTTCCAAAAATGCTTTGGTGACCCAAATTATCTTAATGGTGTGATCTGCTGGGAGCTAAAGATCAACAAACCATGTCGACAAAATAGCAGATGCCTGTTGATCAATACAGTTATGGCTGCAGCTCTGCGACAAGATTCATAGCTTCTTCTAGGCTGAGGTTAGGATTCAGATGGAGTCTTCTCCACTCATTCGTTCTTTTTGTAGGTTTCTTTAATCAGAGAATGCATCAATCTCATTTGCTGGACGTTTGTCGGATGTGGTGGCACCTCTAAATTTCAGATATTTTTGTGTCATGATTCAAGATAGCTTATTTGAGGATATAAATCTCAGGAAAATAGAGTCAACAGAAGGGCTGCTTCCAATCTAAGCACAAGATCAACCAAGATATTGGTCGACACCAGTATCAAGCAATCTCTGAGATGGCTCTTGATATAAAAACCTTACCTTGTTCCCTCTAGATGTGTAGAAATCTCTAGGGGAAGAGTAAGACATTTTGCCCGGATGTCAGCTCCCTGCTGGCTATGCTTTCCCGAATGAAATGAGCGGCCGCCGCCCCCCACTAGGAAACACACGCACGCAGAGAGAGAGAGAGAGAGAGAGATGTGAAAATTATGCCAACTAGCTTACAGCATTAAAAGAAAACAGGAATATTTTGAATAGGTGCACAGGTGAAGAGCAATTAATAGCTATTGGACTCTGGCAAACATCATACCTGCATTATATCTTGTTTAACAATGTGCTTGGAATTTAGTATAATGATTGGTTTTTTCCGTTGAAGCTGTACCCCATTCAGGAGAGAACCCCCTACTCATTGTAAGCACAACTGTAGTCATTTAAAAAAAAAAAAAAGGGGAAGAAGTTGAAATCCAAAGATGTGAGATATATTAAGGACATGCACTGATTAACAAGTGATCAGGCTCAAGAATGATCTCAATGACATGAATGTGTGTCCTCGTTTACCTGCACAACAAGTTGCAGTGCTTTGCAATTGAAACTGTAATAGACAAGATACACTCATGTTTGAGTTCCACTTGGAACCCTTCTGTTGGTGCAAAAATCCGCTTGCATCAAAGAAACTAGAGTCGAAGGAGTCGCGGTCGCCGCCGGGACCTGTAAAAGAAGTCTAAACCGGAGGTGGGGTTGCTCCGGCAAGACCCTCCGACGCTCAAGTCAGTTCTCTGCCTCAACAAGAATGGAGCGCTCGAATGAAAATTTTAGCAGAGTTTCTAGGTAAAAACAAGAGCTTATGGAATAACGTATCTGGGGTTCCCCTTTTATAGGCGGAGGAGGCAACAAACTGATGGTGATGCCTGTAACCGTCTGGCAATGGGCCGCCCATAGTCAGGAAAAATTTGTTGCGGAGAGTAGTGGGGTGGACCCGTGGCTATTACCGGGGCGTGCCACGTGGAGTCTGCCACGAGAAGCGGAGCGGCGTCTGTTGTCGCGACTTGCCAGAGGATAGAAGAATCGCGCGGTATCCGTCGCAGGAAGTGGAGCAGGACCGTAGTCATTATTACGGCCTGCCAGGGAGTGATGGAGCCGCGTGGAATCCGTCGCAGGAGGTGGAGCAGGGTCGTGGAGTGATGGAGCCGCACGGAATCTGCCGCAGGGAGTGGAGCAGAATCGCAGCTATTACTGCGGCGCACCAGGGGGTGAAGGTCTGCCGGCTGAAGTCTGGCTGGAGTGTTTGGCGGAGAGAGGTAGTTAGCCATCTGTCCGAGAGGAGCTCGGAATCCGGCTTTCGCAGGAGTTCGAATGGAGTCTTCCTTCAGTCACAGCCGGGGGTGGAGTCCGGCTCCCGTAGGGGTCTGGGCGGAGTTTCCTTGCTGTTGGAGTCGTGGGCGGAGTCCGACTCCCTTAGGAGTCCGGACGCAGCTCACCGGCAGTTGAAATCGAGGACGAGGCCCGGCTCCCGTAGGAGTCCGGGCGGAGCCTACTTGCAGTCGGAGTCGCGGGCGGAGTCCGGCTCCCTTAGGAGTTCGGACGCAGATCACCAGCAGTTGGAGTTGAGGACGAGGCCCGGATCCCGTAGGGGTCCGGGCGGAGTCTTCCTGCAATTTAAAGCCAGGGACGAAGTCCGGCTCCCGTAGGGGTCCGGGCGGAGCTTACCAGCGGTTGAAGTTGGAGCCCGGCTTCCGTAGGAGTCCGGGTGGAGTCCGGCTCCCGTAGGAGTTCGGGAGAAGTCTGTCTGCAGCCATTGGAGTCGAGGACGGAGCCCGGCTCCCGTAGGAATCTGGGTGGAGTCTTCCTACAATTAAAATCAGGGGCGAAGTCCGGCTCCCGTAGGAATCCAGACAGAGTCTTCCCGCAATTAAAGTCAGGGGCGAAGTCCGGCTCCCGTAGGAGTCCGGAAGGAGCTTACCAGCAGTTGAAGTTGGGGATGGAGCCTGGCTCCCGTAGGAGTCCGAACGGAGTCTTCCTGCAATTAAAGTCAGGGGCGAAGTTCGGCTCCCGTAGGAGTCCGGACGGAGCTTACCAGCAGTTAAAGTTGGGGACGGAGCCCGGCTCCCGTAGGAGTCCGGGCGGAGTCTGTCTGCAGCTGTTGGAGTCGAGGACGGAGCTCGACTCCCGTAGGAATCCGGGCGGAGTCTTCCCGCAATTAAAGTCAGGGGCGAAGTCCGGCTCCCGTAGGAGTCCGGACGGAGCTTACCAGCAGTTGAAGTTGGGGACGGAGCCCGGCTCCCGTAGGAGTCCGGGCGGAGTCTTCCTGCAATTAAAGTCAGGGGCGAAGTCCGGCTCCCGTAGGAGTCCGGACGGAGCTTACTAGCAGTTGAAGTTGGGGACGGAGCCCGGCTCCCGTAGGAGTCCGGGCGAAGTCTTCCTGCAATTAAAGTCAGGGGCGAAGTCCGGCTCCCGTAGGAGTCCGGACGGAGCTTACCAGCAGTTGAAGTTGGAGACGGAGCCCGGCTCCCGTAGGAGTCCGGGCGGAGTCTTCCTGCAATTAAAGTCAGGGGCGAAGTCCGGCTCCCGTAGGAGTCTGGACGGAGCTTACCAGCAGTTGAAGTTGGGGACGGAGCCCGGCTCCCGTAGGAGTCCGGGCGGAGTCTTCCTGCAATTAAAGTCAGGGGTGAAGTCCGGCTCCCGTAGGAGTCCGGACGGAGCTTACCAGTAGTTGAAGTTGGGGATGGAGCCCGTCTCCCGTAGGAGTCCGGGAGGAGTCTTCCTGCAATTAAAGTCAGGGGCGAAGTCCGGCTCCCGTAGGAGTCTGGACGGAGCTTACCAGCAGTTGAAGTTGGGGACGGAGCCCGGCTCCCGTAGGAGTCCGGGCGGAGTCTATCTGCAGCCGTTGGAGTCGAGGACGGAGCCCGACTCCCGTAGGAATCCGGGCAGTTGAAGTTGGTGATGGAGCTCGGCTCCCGTGGGAGTCCGGGTGGAGTCCTCCTTGCGGTCGAAGTCGTGGGCGGAGCCCGACTCCTGTAGGAGTCCAGGCGGAGTCTTCCTGTGGTTGAAGTCGGGGACGGAGCCTGCAAGGGTCAATCCCGCTGAGAACTTTGGCTGTGGGTATTTTATACCCAACACCAGTCCCCCTACTTCCGAGTTTGAATTTCGAATGAAGGAAGTACAGAGAGATTGGCATAGCCGAAGTTGTCCCCTCGAATCCTGCGCACGATCGCCCCCAGATATTTTGGCATTAAATGTGCGCGTGCTGGAGTCTTTTCGAATTGGGGCAATACGAAGGGACCCTTCGAAATTTTCGCTGGTACACTGGCCCAGGTACGATGCAATAATGGCTCTACCAACCGTCAGCCACTTTTAGCCACCTGCCGCGGCGAGTGGGACATGTGTCGAGCGCGGGCCGGCCTGGGGGGATTCGCGATCATTATAGCGCCGGATCCCAGGGTCTATTTAAACCCGTCCTTCCACCTTTAGGGGCCCTATTCCGCTCCAGAGTTCTACCAGTATCTGCCCTTCCTCTAGTGCCAATCCTGTTGGTGCAAAAATTCGCTTGCGCCGGAGAAGCTGGAGTCGAGGGAGTCGCGGTCGCCGTCGGGACCTGCAAAAGAAGTCTAAACCGGAGGTGGGGTTGCTCCGGCAAGACCCTCCGATGCTCAAGTCAGTTCTCTGCCTCAACAAGAATGGAGCGCTCGAACAAAAATTTTAGCAGAGTTTCTAGGTAAAAACAAGAGCTTATGGAATAACGTATCTGGGGTTCCCCTTTTATAGGCGGAGTGGGCAACAAACTGATGGTGACACCTGTAACCGTCAGGCAATGGGCCGTCCATAGTCAGAAAAAATTTGTTGCGGAGAGTAATGGGGTGGACCCGTGGCTATTACCGGGGCGTGCCACGTGGAGTCTGCCACGAGAAGCGGAGCGGCGTCCGTTGTCGTGACTTGCCAGAGGATAGAAGAATCGCGCGGTATCCGTCGCAGGAAGTGGAGCAGGACCGTGGTCATTATTACGACCTGCCAGGGAGTGATGGAGCCACGTGAAATCCGTCACAGGAGGCGGAGCAGAGTCGTGGAGTGATGGAGCCGCACGGAATCTACCGCAGGGAGTGGAGCAGAATCGCGGCTGTTACTGCGGCGCGCCAGGGGGTGAAGGTCTGCCGGCTGAAGTCCGGCTGGAGTGTTTGGCGGAGAGAGGTAGTTAGCCATTTGTCCGAGAGGAGCTCGGAATCCGACTTTCGCAGGAGTTCGGATGGAGTCTTCCTTCAGTCACAGCCGGGGGTGGAGTCCGGCTCCCGTAGGGGTCTGGGCGGAGTTTCCTTGCTGTTGGAGTCATGGGAGAAGTCCGACTCCCTTAGGAGTCCGGACGCAGCTCACCGGCAGTTGAAATCGAGGACGAGGCCCGGCTCCCGTAGGAGTCCAGGCAGAGCCTACTTGCAGTCGGAGTCACGGGCGGAGTCCGGCTCCCTTAGGAGTCCGGACGCAGATCACCAGCAGTTGGAGTTGAGGACGAGGCCCGGCTCCCGTAGGGTCCGGGCGGAGTCTTCCTGCAATTTAAAGCCAGGGGCGAAGTCCGACTCTCGTAGGGGTCCGGACGGAGCTTACCAGCGGTTGAAGTTGGAGCCCGGCTCCCGTAGGAGTCCGTGCGGAGTCCGGCTCCCGTAGGAGTCCGGGCGAAGTCTGTCTGCAGCCGTTGGAGTCGAGGATGGAGCTCGGCTCCCGTAGGAATCCGAGCGGAGTCTTCCTACAATTAAAATCAGGGGCGAAGTCCGGCTCCCTAGGAGTTCGGACGGAGCTTACCAGCAGTTGAAGTTGGGGACGGAGCCCGGCTCCCGTAGGAGTCCGGGCGGAGTCTGTCTGCAGCCGTTGGAGTCGAGGACGGAGCCCGGCTCCCGTAGGAATCCGGGCGGAGTCTTCCCGCAATTTAAGTCAGGAGCGAAGTCCGGCTCCCGTAGGAGTCCGGACGGAGCTTACCAGCAGTTGAAGTTGGGGACGGAGCCCGGCTCCCGTAGGAGTCCGGGCGGAGTCTTCCTGCAATTAATGTCAGGGGCGAAGTCCGACTCCCGTAGGAGTCCGGACGGAGCTTACCAGCAGTTAAAGTTGGGGACGGAGCCCGGCTCCCGTAGGAGTCCGGGCGGAGTCTGTCTGCAGCCGTTGGAGTCGAGGACGGAGCCCGGCTCCCGTAGGAATCCGGACGGAGTCTTCCCGCAATTAAAGTCAGGGGCGAAGTCCGGCTCCCGTAGGAGTCCGGACGGAGCTTACCAGCAGTTGAAGTTGGGGACGGAACCCGGCTCCCGTAGGAGTCCGGACAGAGTCTTCCTGCAATTAAAGTCAGGGGCGAAGTCCGGCTCCCGTAGGAGTCCGGACGGAGCTTACCAGCAGTTGAAGTTGGGGACGGAGTCCGGCTCCCGTAGGAGTCCGGACGGAGTCTTCCTGCAATTAAAGTCAGGGGCGAAGTCCAGCTCTCGTAGGAGTCCGGATGGAGCTTACCAGCAGTTGAAGTTGGAGACGGAGCCCGACTCCCGTAGGAGTCCGGGCGGAGTCTTCCTGCAATTAAAGTCAGGGGCGAAGTCCGGCTCCCGTAGGAGTCCGGCCGAAACTTACCAGCAGTTGAAATTGGGGACGGAGCTCGGCTCCCGTAGGAGTCCGGGCGAAGTCTTCCTGCAATTAAAGTCTGAGGCGAAGTCCGGCTCCCGTAGGAGTCCGGACGGAGCTTACCAGCAGTTGAAGTTGGGGACGGAGCCCGTACTCCTACGGATGGAGCCCAACTCCCGTAGAAATCCGGGCAAAGTCTTCCTGCAATTAAAGTCAGGGGCGAAATCCGGCTCCCGTAGGAGTCGAGACGGAGCTTACCAGCAGTTGAAGTTGGGGATGGAACCCAACTCCCGTAGGAGTCCGGGCGGAGTCTGCCTGCAGTCGTTGGAGTCGAGGACGGAGCCCGGCTCCCGTAAGAATCCGGACAATTGAAGTTGGTGACGAAGCCCGGCTTCCGTGGGAGTCCGAACGGAATCCTCCTTGCGGTCAAAATCGTGGGCGGAGCCCGGCTCCCGTAGGAGTCCGGGCGGAGTCTTCCTGTGGTTGAAATCGGGAACGGAACCTGCAAGGATCAATCCCGCTGAGAACTTCAGCTGTGGGTATTTTATACCCAACACCTTCTAATAGGAAACAAGTTCTCTGGGATGGTAAACAATTGAATGTGTTCAAGTCATCGACATGACCCATTCCACAATCTGTAAAACAAGATAAAACATCAATGTGCTCTTTATCCATCGTAAATGGCAAAGAACTACAGAAGGCCTTCCAAAATGTTTAGCTTACTGACTTTTGACCTCCTACATATTAATCTTTAAACTGCATAGCTTTTACCTGAACGTCAACTCAAAATGCATGGGTAATGACTGCGAAACATTATGAATGTATATACCAATCTGCAGACAAAAATACTAAAACCGAACCCAACACCGGGTGCACTTAGCCATGCAATCTCCCTTACAGTCCACATTATAGCCTAAAACTTTCGGGTTCCGCAGAAGAAGATTTCGAAGAGTTTTTCCTTTGATTCCCCACTCCCTCGCTAGTGTGGCAACATTGGTCTTCACTTCATCATTGAGATCACATCCAAGCACTTCAGGAAACTTCTTAAGTAATTTGTGACGATCATCATCAGAAAGGCCTAAGCCCTTCAGGTACTCCAATACTTCATTTACCATTTCATATCTTGGAACTTCCTTCTTCTTCTCTTCACCCCAATAAGGTGAATGGATCCATCCAAATGCTTTCTGAAGCATCACATCTGCCACCTCAGCTGAAAAACTTAATGTGGAAAGCATCCCTTTGCATTCTTCCCATGTTTTCTTCTCTTCATCTTCTAGCACTACTGCCTCTGTTTGACCAATTGAATTTATCTTCCACCTTTTCAATGTACAGCTTAAAATGCGGCATCTTTCTCTATTTATATTTGTTTGGACATGGGGCCTTACTCCACATGGTGGCTTCTGCATAAGCAATGCCAGACTGGGTGTTGAAATTGATACATCTGACTGGAACAAGATAATACACAATATAGTCAAAAGATACATTCATACAAAGATTTACATATGCACATCAATCCATGACAAAGAGGTACAAAAATGCATCAATTTACCAACAAATGTCACATGAGTTCATTACACTAAATGTGTTATAATAGATGCTCTAGAACTTCTATCAATTCCTTATATTTTTCAATGGATTTACAAGACAAAGAAACCATTCCTTATCCATGAACTTTGCTTAATAAGGTAGTTTAGCCCAAAATTCTCACTAAATATTTGTCCATGCTTTCTCAACCTATATCTTGCTGATTTAACAGCTTAGGTGCATTTGTATATAACTTGCAACCAGGGGACATGTAATATAGATGTCAACACCAAAAATCAGATTTATACCAAGCAACCTACAGATGAAAGGGGGCTAAATGCTGCGGATTCAAAGGTCAGCAACAGTGATGCTGATGATTTGCCCAACATCCCTGCAGCATTAGACATAAGAATGTTAAAGAAAGAAACACGAAACAAATAGAAAGAAGTAGAAGTATTAGAAAATGTCGAAGTTAAAATACTCAAAAATTAAATGGTTGGTTTTCATTGATTACAGCAGTGAAAATGAAAGGGCATTCAAAAGTAAAGAGATTGTGTATCTTAAGGAAGCGGAAAGCTGACGATTAATTTCAATCAACTAAAGGATTGACAGCTCAGAAAAGGATAATGGTGACAGAGTTTGATCCAGTGGCTAGAGTGAATAAGAATATTAGATTAGTGAAATGAACCAGAAATTTCAATAAAAAGATGAAGCATATTATAAGTAGCCTTGGGTTTCTAGTTGTCTGAGATCATCTCTACCAAGTTTAGCAGCAAAGCAACAAGGTAGCTGCTTTCGTTTTTTGGCTTCATTTAATAACAGGCATCAACTGAAAGTCAAACCCTGGCTTCTTTGTCCAAGATTGTTCCAAACAGCACTCAAGGATGCAAACTCAAGAAGTGTCAACTTGATGGACAAGATGAAATTGTAGACAGATAGAACTACAATCCACAAAACCTAATTTAAATGAGCGGTTAATTATAACCGACTCAAGCATATCAGCTTTTCTAATGGAATTGATTTTTTAGAATAATTTATAAGAAGATTATCTGAAAAAGAGAGCTGGCATCAAAGAGAAAAGAATGGAAGAGACCCAGATGTTGACCGGGAGATTTTAGAAGAATATTTGGTGATCTTATTTTTATCAATAATGATGCACGTACTCGAGGAAAATAATTGCAGATAATTTAATCATGGTTTATTGGTATTTAATACATTAATAAGAGTGGGGCGACTAATTCTGTGTTGTAACATAAGGATGAGAATATTTCTTAGTTGGACCTTGTGGTGCTTCATTCTCCTGTTTTCTACTTCTTCATACATCTATAAATAACACAAAGTAGTTGTTAGTCTGGAACTATAGCTTAGAAGGTGGATGCCAGTAACGTCCTAATATGACATTTACGCTAGTGTAGCAGAAGTCACAGGGAAGAGAAATTGAAGTGTTTGAAGATCCAACCAGACGTTGATTTTGCAATGAGCTTCATCATGCTGACAGTTAGTTTTTGGATAGAGGGTGTTGGTTTGCAAACATTCTGCATGCTTAAATGATGGATCATTTTTGTGGTTGCTAATCTCATCATTAAGGTATCCTTTTCAGTCATGTTTGCAGCAGGTTATTGTGTTTTCTGCTTGTTTACTGGATGCATTTTATCATTTCCATTCAAGTCATCCACTATGTTTCAATTTCTTTTTCTTTAATTTTACATAACATGCTGTTCACTCGTCTTTTTCTCATCGAAACACATGCATGCATGCATGCATATATATATAGAAACAGTGCAGCAATTTATTAAGAAATAGGAAATTACCACCAGATTACTTCCTACTTCCAAAAGATATAGCCTGAAGACCATCAAAACGAAAATAATCCAGAACCAGAGGAACTGATTAAGTTAATGCCTGAGGAGATGGCTTAATTGCCACATTAGCTTTACCTGCTACTTGTGCTGGTTAAGTCCAAAAAGAGAATTTTATGTTTTGAAGAACAGAAGGAGAAGAAGAGCGAGGTTTCAGAAAAAACGTTCACTTTCCAAATAAACCAACAGATCACAGAATAATAGTCTTCCATCCCTTTCTAAAAGCTGATCTGACCCTTTTGTTTTCTCCAAACCATTATATGGGAAGATAAGCTGGCTGGCCACTGTTTGATTTTCAGCAATTGCCAAAGTGTCCTAAAGCTTTTAATGAAAGGACCTGTCACATGCAGGTGCTTTATCATTTCTTTCTGATATCCACAGAAGGAGCATCAGTGGGGGTTGACCATTTTCCCGTGGCAAGACTTGACATATTAAAAACTTATTTCCCAATGCTAACCAGGTAATGATCGTAACCTTCCCCAGCAAGCACAGGAGTTCTCCAAAGGGCCTTTGAAATATTTAGAAACCAAATCATTGAAGTGAAAAACCTGCAAAGATACTGAAAGAATAGATTTCTGGTGATTCCCACTTCCAGAAGGCATTTGTCCCCTCTATTTGGAGGAAAACTAAGAATGATGACTTGATAATTGAAAACACTCCTATGTAAGGCTCTCTTCCATCTCCCTTCTAAACTATGGACGCCAATCTATCTTAACATTCAATAACTAATAGATGACTTGGTATTTGACCTCCTCATTTTAAAGATTAGTGCCATGCAAGCCAATCGCATAGTTGATATAATAAGAACTTTTCTGTAATATCTTCCAACTCTTGTATTAACATTATTTATTTATGAAAAAAATGAGACATCTTATTTCATCATTTGCTACAAGATTGTGATGAACTCCATAAATTAGGACAATAATTTTAGGATCATGATCAGACCATGCCAGTGAGATCTAAAATCCTAAAATCTAAATTTAAAATATTTTCAGTTCTTGGATCATTGAGTCGGAGATCAATGGTTCCAATAAGACTGGCATATTCTATGTATGCTCGACGGAGAGGGTGATTGATCTCACAATCACTTGTGTGGAGACACTAATACAATGATATGGATGCTCATTAGAGAATGAGTTCACTGAATTGATCCATACAAAAAACATCTTATGGAGACTTATATGTCAAAAGATAGTTCTCTAGCGGGAGTTATACAAGTGATTCTTAGACCTGAGACCACCATAAATCTTGTGCACATGAATCCATATTTTTGTTTTATACTCATTCATAACTAAGTCATTTACAGCATGTTTTGGATATGATGGAATATATATGAAGGATATAAGTCGATCAACAAGGAATCGATCACTCCTAGTAAGAGGAGATATCATCCTATAAGTTATCATCTCTAGATAACTCAGGAAGTCTTTGATCAAAGCAAAATGAAAAATTAGAAAGAGTTTCTAATATTTCATCATTAAAGTCGTCATTGATTGATGGATAATCGATATGAATATGTAATTGAGTTTGACATGATTCCATACTCATAAACATATTCAGAATATGAGATAATCGAAGGATTGAATTGCACAGAACTTATAACTGAAGGGTATATTTAGTATTTCAATTAAATTTCTCATTTTTCGAATAGTCATGATACATTGCTAGACGTCAATCTTGATTTGTAGATATTTATAAATTAAAAAGTTTAATTCATGAATCAATTAGATCAACATGAATTGACATGATTTGGACCTAAATTGATTAGAAGGCTTCCAATTAAATTAGGTCAACATACAACTAGACCTACTGCTGGCTAGATGTGGAATCCAATGGGTCACACATAATGGATTTGGTCAAGAATCTATTTAGAATAGGTCATAGATCATTAGATCCAAGTTAGGTTGCTGTTCAGCATGCTAGCATATGTGGCTAACCCTAACTCCTAATCAAATTGGATTTGATTTAGAACCTTATTTATATGGTCAACCTAACTGAATAGGACTTGGATTAGGTCAAGCCAAGGTTGGGCTACCAAGGGTTGGTGCCTCCTAGCCTCATCCACACCCAAAACCAAGAGACCAAATAGGTTGGGACTCTTCCTTGTGTTTGGCGCAAGGTTTAATGGCACTAATTTATTTATGGCGTGGAGAAAGACCAAAGTTCTTCTATCATGGGTCTCTGACTGATATGGCACCTCCTCAGCTTTATCTGCATGCCCACATATCGAAGACTAAACGCCTAAGACTTATCTGAAGTTGGCATATGAAAATATTGGGCACAGATTATTGTTTGGCATGAGAAAGGACTAAAATCCTGCTTTGGGTCTCTGATCCAAAGAGGCGCCATCTGATTTTTTTCTCTCTCCCTTCCATGCCTAATGATGGCCTTTTGACCATGTCTACGCCCCTTGGGTGGCGTGGAGCAAGAATTAACACAGAGACCTAAGCAAAAAACTATTTCTACTTGATGTTGGTGCCAAGAGTCCTGTGTTGGACAAATGGTTGGCGTCCCTCATCTCTTCTCAAGCCCATCTGATGGG